>NC_139988.1:9950752-10468846 GCF_964263955.1 Coregonus lavaretus
TGATTACTGCGTCTACTATTTCTACCTCAGGATAGCCTCTGTTAAGTCCATTCTCAATCTGATGGGCAAGGCTGGAAAATGTCAGTTTATCTCTCTGGCCCAGTTCACCTATCTGACCAGAAATGTTATACTCTTTGCGCCAGTATGTGCCGGGCTGTGCACTGGGTGAGAGCTGCGTGCTCCCCTGAAGATGGGCAGGGGGTTGGGGCTAGCGCAGAGAATCACTGGCATTGGCTGCAGTACTCTGCTCAGTTCCCACCCCTTGTTGTGAGGTTACAGTTCTCAGTTCCTCTATTCTGTGATGTGTTCCGGCTGTTTCAATATCATTGTCAGTTTGCCCTGTTTTGTTATCTATGCCACTGATCATCTCTGTCATTTTGTCTTTAAGTAGCAACAATTCCGACATGCCGCCATCTTCTAACTCTGCAACTTCCTCTCTTTCAAGGAACATCATAATGTGAGTCATCAATGATATGCGGGATTTGTCTTGAACATCTCTTCTCTGTTCACCTGTTATGTCAAGGAAATCACTTATGTCTAGTAACTTGTCTTTAGTCAGGGTGTGCAATTCTCCTACTACCTCTTCCTGTAGTTCTTCCAAGGCAGTTGTCATGTTGACAGGAGGAACTTTTACTGTGCAGGAGTTGACTCTGAATTAGATGGTCCTTACTGTCTCTGATGGTCTCTCAATGGCCTCAGTTGACAGGTACTTAACCACAAACTTCCAGCTCCCCTCGAACAGCAACACTTTCCTCACTGCAGCCTGCCTGGGTTGTTATGTGGGGATTTAGCTGGCTCGGAATTCAGCGACCAGGATGTGGAAACCGGACATCTGAGCAGCAATCTCAGCGGAGCCTCCAAAATGTTACGCGCCTGAAAAGAGAGTGATGTAGTTATGTTTCCTCACTGAGAACTTTTGTGTAATGAGGAAAATACCACAATTTCCCCGGGAACTTGGGTGGAGACCAGAGCAATCGATCTCAGGCTCATAGATTAAGAGCATTTAGTAGATCACAGATTAACACTTTTACCCTTAAATTAGGCACCACAAAATAAAGTAGTCAATATAACGTTTACACATTCCTCTTACAATTTTTACCCTTTGTACGCTTGACGGATTTTAACTTTCTAACACAATTATATACATTTTTATCAATCTCTATGAACTAGTAGTGAATGCATGATCTTTTTAACCTTAGATATTTTAAGATCCTCACATACCATAAACGTACTAATACTTTTTAGTGTATAACAAGCTATGAGTATTTCCTTTAACCTGTCACAATAACAGGGGGGGGGCAAACACTTTTTCACACAGGGCCATGTAGGTTTGGATTTTGTTTTCCCTTAATAATAACAACCTTCATTTCAAAACTGAATTTTGTGTTTACTTGTGTTATCTTTGACTAATATTTACATTTGTTTGATGATCTGAAACATTTAAGTGTGACAAACATGCAAACAAATAAGAAATCAGGAAGGGGGCAAACACTTTTTCACACCACTGTAGCAAAGGTAACTGAACTAAATGACTATCGCCCAGTAGCACTCACCTCTGTCATCATGAAGTGCTTTGAGAGACTAGTCAAGGATCATATCACCTCTACCTTACCTGTCACCCTAGACCCACTTCAATTTGCTTACCACCCCAATAGATCCACAGACGATGCAATCGCCATCACACTGCACACTGCCCTATCCCATCTGGACAAGAGGAATACCTATGTAAGAATGCTGTTCATTGACTATAGCTCAGCATTCAACATCATAGTACCCTCCAACCTCATCATTAAGCTCGAGGCCCTGGGTCTGAACCCCGCCCTGTGCAACTGGGTCCTGGACTTCCTGACGGGCCACCCCCAGGTGGTGAAGATAGGAAACAACATCTACACTTCGCTGATCCTCAACACTGGGGCCCCACAAAGGTGCGTGCTCAGCCCCCTCCTGTACTCCCTGTTCACCCATGACTGTGTGGCCAAGCACGCCTCCAACTCATCATCAAGTTTGTAGACGACACAACAGTAGAAGGCTTGATTACCAACAATGACGAGACCACCTACAAGGAGGAGGTGAGGGCTCTGGGAGTGTGGTGCCAGGAAAATAACCTCTCACTCAACGTCAACAAAACAAAGGAGATGATCGTGGACTTCAGGAAACAGCAGAGGGTGCATCCCTCTATCCACATCGACAGGACCGCAGTGGAGAAGGTGGAAAGCTTCAAGTTCCTTGGCATACACATCACTGACAAACTGAAGGTCCACCCACGCAGACAGTGTGGTGAAGAAGGCACAACAGAGCCTCTTCAACCTCAGGAGGCTGAAGAAATTTGGCTTGGCACCTAAAACCCTCACAAACTACATACATATATACATATCCTTTAAAAATATATATTTCCCTTTATTACTTTCCAACCCCACCACCCCTTCCCTAATTGGAGTAATCTGGTGAACAACAATGCTTAGGCCTCTACTTCCAGTTTATACATACTATATACATTTTATGGACACAGTCAATTTTACAATCATTCTATTTTGTTTGATTTTACTCCTGAACTTCCTCTACCCTCAACCTCTCCGATCATTTTCATGATGTCCATCCGGTTTGCTTCTATATGCCATATCTTTCTAACTGTGCTCTTTCACAAAAGCTCTCAACCTATAACCTATATACTTATTATGGAGACAGTATGCTTTACATTAGTTATCTTATTGTTATTAGTTGTTGTTAGTTGTTATTAGTCCCATCCTTCAATTCCATTCAACACCACCCATCTATCTCTTAACACCATCCATATTGGATTTCTATTTGCCATATATTTTTCAACTGTACTGTGATGTTTTACAAAAGTTCTGAACCCTTCTATTCTCATTGTTTCTACAGATTGTAAATTGAAAATAAACATTTTTGCTAAAAGTATTATTATATTATTGATCGATTGACTATGACTTTTCAGATCACCCAGTAGTTCTATCTGCAGGGTTAGCTCCAGGTAAATATTGCAGTCCTTTAGCCATTCCTGGATCTGTGTCCAAAAACAAGCTACAAATGGACAGTACCAAAACAAATGATCTAATGATTCTGTCTCTTCGCAGCAAAGTCTGCAGAGCTGGGAAGATTGTATCCCCAATATAAATAATATTTTATTGGTAGCAAGAATTTTATATAATATTTTAAATTGAAAAATTCTAAGTTTTGAATCCGGCGTCGTTTTGCGCATCAGTTCATAAACACTATGCCAGGGAATCGGTACGTCAAAAATCTCTTCCCAACTATTTTGCAATCTATATGGGACAGCTGTCAATCCTTTGGTACTTAAATGAAACTGGTATACTTTTTTATTTATCACAATTTACTTTAACCAATTATGTTCTTTAATGCAGGGCCGACAGACAAGTTCCTTACTTTTCCCCCTTCCACTTTCCTCTTCCATTTTTGCGGTAATGCTGTAATTATTTGGTTGTAAATTTGGGTAGAGCAGACATTTCCATATGTTTTTGTTAGCTGCATGTGCGACATAACTCCACCAGTCCTACCTATGATATAATTTACAAAGATTATACCTTTTTAAAACATTTTTTCAAAAAATAATGGTTTTTTATCAAAAGGCCATTCTTGAACATTGGGTGAGACAATCTTACTAATTTGCTAGAGAACCAGTTCGGATTTAAGTATAACTTTTGTATGACTGAAGCTTTTAGTGATAGGTCTAATGCTTTAATATTTAATCATTTATGTCCTCCGAATTCATATTCATTATATAAATAGGCCTGTTTAATGTTGTCTGGCTTACCGTTCCAAATAAAATGGAATCTTTTTTTCTCATATAATTTAAAAAACTGTTCACTAGGTGTAGGCAAGACCTTAAGCAAATAGGTAAATTTGGATAATACTAAAGAGTTAATCAGGGTGATTTTTCCACAAATTGACAGGTATTTACCTTTCCATGGTAGCAAGATCTTATCTATTTTTGCTAACTTTCAATTAAAATGTATTGGAGTGAGATTATTTATTTATTTAATTTGGGATATGTATTCCGAGTATATCCACATCACCATCAGACCATTTTATTGGTAAACTACATGGTAATGTAAAAATTGTATTTTTTAGTGATCCAATACGTAATATAGTACATTTATCATAATTTGGTTGTAATCCAGAGAGGTTCGAAAATGTATCTAGATCCTCTATTAGGCTGTGGAGGGATTCAAGTTGTGGATTTAAAAGAAAACATGAATCATCAGCGTACAATGACACCTTTGTTTTTAAGCCCTGAATCTCTTGATATTATTGTTGGATCTGATTTTAATAGCTAACATTTCGATGGCCATAATAAATAGATATGCTGATAGTGGACAACCTTGTTTCACTCCTCTTGACAGTTTAAAACTTTCTGAGAAATAGCCATTATTTACTATTTTACACCTAGGGTTACTATACATGATTTTAACCCAATTCATAAGAGATTGTCCAAAATTGAAATGCTCCAGGCATTTATATATAAACCCCAGTCATATTTTATCAAATGCCTTTTCAAAGTCTGCTATGAATAGCAGGCCTGGTTTCCCAGATTTTTCATAGTGTTCTATTGTTTCCAGTACTTGCCTTATATTATCTCCAATGTATCGTCCATGTAAAAAACCTGTCCGATTAGAATGAATAATGTCCGACATTAGATATTACTTGTTAGATATTACGGCACTGTCGGAGCTAGAAGCACAAGCATTTCGCTACACCCGCAATAACATCTGCTAAACACGTGTATGTGACAAATAAAATTTGATTTGATTTGATATGATAGACATAATATGACATTTGAAATGTCTTATTTATTTTGTGAGTGTAATGTTTATTGTTAATTTGTTATTGTTTATTTCACTTTTGTTTATTATCTATTTCACTTGCTTTGGCAATGTAAACATATGTTTCCCATGCCAATAAAACCCTTAAATTGAAATTGAGAGAGAGAGACAGAGAATTGAAATTGAATTGAGAGCGAGAGAGAGAGAAGAAAGTGGTGTTGGGGGAAAAACATACAACATTATAAAATCCATGTACACAAACAACAAGTGTGCGGTTAAAATTGCCAAAAAAACACACATTTCTTTCCACAGGGCCGTGGGGTGAGACAGGGATGCAGTTTAAGCCCCATCCTCTTCAACATACAGTGGGGAGAACAAGTATTTGATACACTGCCGATTTTGCAGGTTTTCCTACTTACAAAGCATGTAGAGGTCTGTTATTTTTTATCATAGGTACACTTCAACGGTGAGAGATGGAATCTAAAACAAAAATCCAGAAAATCACATTGTATGATTTTTAAGTAATTAATTTGCATTTTATTGCATGACATAAGTATTTGATCACCTACCAACCAGTAAGAATTCCGGCTCTCACAGACCTGTTCGTTTTTCTTTAAGAAGCCCTCCTGTTCTCCACTCATTACCTGTATTAACTGCACCTGTTTGAACTCGTTACCTGTATAAAAGACACCTGTCCACACACTCAATCAAACAGACTCCAACCTCTCCACAATGGCCAAGACCAGAGAGCTGTGTAAGGACATCAGGGATAAAATTGTAGACCTGCACAAGGCTGGGATGGGCTACAGGACAATAGGCAAGCAGCTTGGTGAGAAGGCAACAACTGTTGGCGCAATTATTAGAAAATGGAAGAAGTTCAAGATGACGGTCAATCACCCTCGGTCTGGGGCTCCATGCAAGATCTCACCTCGTGGGGCATCAATGATCATGAGGAAGGTGAGGGATCAGCCCAGAACTACACGGCAGGACCTGGTCAATGACCTGAAGAAAGCTGGGACCACAGTCTCAAAGAAAACCATTAGTAACACACTACGCCGTCATGGATTAAAATCCTGCAGCGCACGCAAGGTCCCCCTGCTCAAGCCAGCGCATGTCCAGCCCCATCTGAAGTTTGCCAATGACCATCTGGATGATCCAGAGGGGGAATGGGAGAAGGTCATGTGGTCTGATGAGACAAAAATATAGCTTTTTGGTCTAAACTCCACTCGCTGCGTTTGGAGGAAGAAGAAGGATGAGTACAACCCCAAGAACACCATCCCAACCGTGAAGAATGGAGGTGGAAACATCATTCTTTGGGGAGGCTTTTCTGCAAAGGGGACAGGACGACTGCACCGTATTGAGGGGAGGATTGATGGGCCCATGTATCGCGAGATCTTGGCCAACAACCTCCTTCCCTCAGTAAAAGCATTGAAGATGGGTCGTGGCTGGGTCTTCCAACATGACAACGACCCGAAACACACAGCAAGGGCAACTAAGGAGTGGCTCCGTAAGAAGCATCTCAAGGTCCTGGAGTGGCCTAGCCAGTCTCCAGACCTGAACCCAATAGAACATCTTTGGAGGGAGCTGAAAGTCCGTATTGCCCAGCGACAGACCCGAAACCTGAAGGATCTGGAGAAGGTCTGTATGGAGGAGTGGGCCAAAATCCCTGCAGCAGTGTGTGCAAACCTGGTCAATACCTACAGGAAACGTATGATCTCTGTAATTGCAAACAAAGGTTTCTGTACCAAATATTAAGTTCTGCTTTTCTGATGTATCAAATACTTATGTCATGCAATAAAATGCAAATTAATTATTTAAAAATCATACAATGTGATTTTCTGGATTTTTGATTTTAGATTCTGTCTCTCACAGTTGAAGTGTACCTATGATAAAAATTACAGACCTCTACATGCTTTGTAAGTAGGAAAACCTGCAAAATCGGCAGTGTATCAAATACTTGTTCTCCCCACTGTATATATCAACAAATTGGCGAGGGCACTAGAACAGTCTGCAGCACCTACTAGAATCTGAAGTCGAGAGAGAGAGAGAGAGAGAGAGAGAGAGAGAGAGAGAGAGAGAGAGAGAGAGAGAGAGAGAGAGAGAGAGAGAGAGAGAGAGAGAGAGAATCACACCTCTCCATCTGGACAGGTCCCTTTCCAAATCTCAATCACAACAGGGACCCCCATTTTTCAACCTACATCAGGGACAACCCTCTTTAGAACATTTTGGGGGTAAACAACTGCTGTTTTTTGTTTTGTTTTTTTGGTCCTCACTGTCTATATTCACTTTCTAGGATGTCAATCGTCAACTGTCAATCGTCAACAACAATTTCCACATTACAAGTTACACTGTGTCAAAACTAAAGGACAATTAGTATACTTCACAGAACCATTTATAAGACTATATAAGTACTTTTATACTTTGTGTTTAAACACCTATGCTAAAATTTGACCCATGATAAAGCACACTGGGTCCTGATCAACTCAGCTTTTTCTGTGTAAATCTGTGAGTTATATGTGCAACCTGCTACAGTATATCGATCAATGATAATGTTAAGGGCATAGGCCTACAGAGACCCATCAACTCTATTTTACCATAAGATTCAACCTGTTCAATATAGTCAGATTGGCTTGACTCTGCCTAATGTATGTAATATGAAGTGCCTGTAGCCTGTCAGAATCAGTATCAGACTTTGAACATGAGAATCAGATCAATGTGACCACACATTCACTTTAGGATTTGATATTCAGACATATATGGGGGTAGTTAGAATAAACAATAGGAGCAATACCAACAGCACAGGACAAGACAGTGGAACTAAAAATCTACTTTGTTTTTTCCCACCTACTGTTATGTATGCTTGGGTACAGTGGAGAAGTGGGTATACTCTAATTTTGCTAAACATTTCCCAAACGGCCCGCCCGACGAAGGAAAGGTGCCCTGTGTGAAAAATTATATGAGACACAGTGACATACACTCTGAATGACCTAAAATTATAAATCCCATATTGGTCTTTCACAGTCAGGCCAACCCAAGCTGTAGGCTAAAAGTAGGCTTACTATTGAAACAGATAAATGAGGCTGTCAACTGAGTCAAAAATGTAAAAAATCACAATAAAAGTCACAAAAAATAAGATTTGATGTTCTAAGTCCATAACAATGTTTAAACCACATCAGGAGACCACTTTTGAGGTCTGGGAAAAATCCAAGAATGTTTTTTTGTTGTTCTGGTTACCCTTCAATTCAAGTGGGCAAGCACCTAGCACTGTTGTTTGGTTAGCAGTGTTTCTGTAGCACATGAGATGGAGTTTGCAAAACAAATGGCCACTGGATTGAGGCAGATAATCATGATATCATTCTGCCAGATAGGCATAGGCTACTTTGTAGCTAGTTAACATTTAATTGAGAAGGTTTTTGGGAAAGCCTTTCCATCTACCAGAAGACAGTTTGGTCTATCATTAGCATCACTATATTTGTCCTGTTCCTCAATTGTTTGAAACCTGAACGTTTTACTTGTCTTACCTTGCTTCAAAGTAGCATATAGCCAAAATCCCACCATAGAAACTTGGAGGCAATTATTTTATAAAGACTTCCTAATATGCGTTCTGTTCTATTGGATTTCTTTCAACTTTCTTTCATTGTCTAGCAACCGACGTCATTTTTTTTATTTTTTATTTCACCTTTATTTAACCAGGTAAGCCAGTTGAGAACAAGTTCTCATTTACAACTGCGACCTGGCCAAGATAAAGCATAGCAGTGCGATAAAAACAACAACACAGAGTTACATATGGGGTAAAAAAACAAAGTCAAAAAATACAACAGAAAATATATATACAGTGTGTGCAAATGTAGCAAGTTATGGAGGTAAGGCAATAAATAGGCTATAGTGCAAAATAATTACAATTATCCCCTCTGTCTAAATTTCTAATGGATATTTCCATCTCTGTCCATGAAACCGCTCACATGTATGGTGCGCATTGTATAACATGTTTTCCCGCAAATTGCATTACCGGTCACTGGTGCTTTGTTAGATGCTTTTTTGCCCTCCCGCGTAAACATAGAAACACATGGTTTATCCCTCGCTATTTGACCACTGATAACTTCAAAGCAAAGTTGACAAACACACACAACATTGCCAATATCTTTGCAATTGATACAAACAAGCCACATGTAAAAATATGCTTCAAATGAAAATCAAGATGATTGCATTAAAATATAAACAGTACCCTAGGCTATAGGCAGTGGCGGCTCCTGAAAAAATTCTCAGGAGGGGCAATTTTTCTGATGATTTAGGTGACCTACACACATTTAAAAAAAGATATGTCCAGCAACAACATGAAGACAGGGGCAGCATATAAGTCAATACCAGAAGCATTTATTGACTGATCTCAAAAGTGTTGGCTTACCAGGGTTGGTGGAGCCCTCAGTTTCATCTTTGCCTCGCAAAGCTAACTAAAACACTCCGCAAAACTTCACACACTGGATTAGCCGGCTGAGGATGTGGCGGTTCTTGCTAATGTCGTAGTAAATATATTTGTTATAGTGAATATGGAATATGATATGTTGAGTAAAATGTTGTGCTAAGATCTATTTAGGTCAGGAGCTGGTTATAAGTTCTGTTCCTATCCAATAACAATGGACAAAAGGGTCCTATCTTGTCAGCCTTGTCAGCAGGTGGCCAAGGACAACACCCACGCCATAGGCCTCTCAGTTCTTCCAACTCACGAGTTCTTGCTCTGAGGACACACACACACACAAACACACACACACACACATCATCACTGTTAAACACACACACACACACACACATCATCACTGTTAAACACACACACACACACACAAAAATCCCCTCTCTTAGGCTGAACATTTGAAGACAGAGAACCCGACTCAGAGCCAATGCAACAGTGACAGTAGCCTGCAGGGGACCTCGCCCAACTCATCAGGACCAATCAGAAGATCAGAACTACTAGATTGAACCTACTTCATTTATTGCATAAAATGTCTGCACACAATGTTTCGGGGCTCTCTTCAGATAATAATAATAATAATAATAATAATATGCCATTTAGCAGACGCTTTTATCCAAAGCGACTTACAGTCATGCGTGCATACATTTTTGTGTATGGGTGGTCCCGGGGATCGAACCCACTACCTTGGCGTTACAAGCACCATGCTCTACCAGCTGAGCTACAGAAAGTGGATACTCATGGATGCGCATTGCAATTGTAAAATGTCAACACAATTGGAGACACCACGTCATTTTTGGAGACATGTTATTGACAGTAAACTATTGTAGATGCGACTGCTAACTAACTAAAACATTTTAGCTGGCTAGCTAATCATCTTAGCTAAATGTGGGGCAAACAATTCAGTTATTTACCGTTAATTTGAGGGATTGGGGTGAAAGAAATCGAGTTACATAGTGATACTTTACGATATACTGTATTGACAATATCGCAATATTTTAGCGCTAGTTGGCTGTACCTGCACCAAAACACCATTATTGTTCCTTCATAGCTTGTTCTCAATCTTTTCACATTGGGAGCCAATTTGTTTTCAGCACTTTTATTTCCATGACTGATCAAAACTCGTTCTCATGGCTTTCTGATCCCTCTGCAACAGACATATGGTGCGCAATAAAATCACAGTATCGAATCGCAATACGTATAGAATCATGAGACTCGCAATGCTGATGCATATATCTTATCGTGAGGTTCCTGGCAATTCCCAGCCCAAGTTCATTTGCCACAACAAATCTCTTCGCTAGCAAACGCGATGTCTTCTCCAAAACGGCAATGTGTCTCCAGCAATGTTTACTTTTTTGACGTTCTATGGCATCTCCACTTTCCAAGCATATATGACCACATGTAATATTTTGGTAAGTGATGCAAATAGTGAACTATGTAGGGCCAGGATGTAAAATATATGTAGCTGCAGCAATTTCTCTTATCTGATATGGTAAGTAATGGGGCTTAATTTATAGCTCCCTAAGAGTTTGACGAACGGGTCCGTGAACGCGATTCCAGATATATTTACCTCTGAATAAACTGCCTTTATTACACCATATCCACATCCAGTAAACTTGTGATTATCAACACTAACCTCATCGTTGTGGCGGCGGACAGCTAGCCTGTATCCCTCGTCATCCAGTTGAGTGAGTGGCAATGTCTTTTTTCGTTCGTACCAATTTTTGGAAAATCCTCGGGTGTAGGACTTTCCGCCTTTAGTAGAAACCTGTTGAATTATTAAATTTGGTCTGGGAGGTCCTAATTGTTTCGTTGCCAATTTATCTTCATTTGTTCGCCGACAAAAAGGAATTTCTTTCAAACAATCCACTCTTTTCTCAGTTATGTTCATGGTTACGTAACGTATGACGAAAGCGCGTAAGTGCAAGCCCACAGACACCCATTGAGATTGTATTGAAGGCTCTGAAATTTGAAAAAAAATAGATTTTACATGGGAGTCTATGACAGAAGTTCTGGGCGATTTTCAATCTGACTGAAATCGCCCCAAAAGGGGGTGGAGCCATTTGAAGCACGACTTTAGCCTGATTCGACATTTAGTGGCAGTGTGGCACTGTGGCAGATCAGACGTATAGATTACAACACTGATAACTACTGTTGCCGTGATATAATTGATTAGAAAAAAAATCCCTTCCTTTTCCCGTTTGGCAGTGCGTCGCCCATATCGCCCTATTGAACAGGCCGTCCCTGGCTATAGGCCTATTTAAATCATATTGAAATACATGTCATGTTCAGTCAGTTGAGTTATATTTTCTACTTGTAGGCTAATATCTGAAATTTGTCTCAATATATTTCATGACGTGTAGCCTAACATGTGCGCAATGATTTGTCAAATCAGTGATTTTGTACATTTTCATTGGATAAGCATTATAATAAGCAGCCTCAGTATTTGCAGCTATAGGTGGTAATATCTCTCTAGGAGCTGATCCGTCGTCAGTATTGTGAAATAATTATAATGTTAAGGTAAGATTTTAATGGAGAAATCTGATCTGAGAGCCTTTCTTTCGATCCTGTCAGTAGGCCTATCGACACATGCTCCAACTACGCACTTAGCAAACTTTGTTTTTGTGTGGTGTTTTGGGAAATGCATGTCAGGGCTACATCTTCGGCTGTTGTAGGAAATATGTAGCGTTAACACTCGTAAGCCTAAATTCCATACTATCGAGACACCGGGCACTGACTGATTAATTAATATGGCGTATAGCCTACATCCACTACACTACTTTGATATGCATCATGGGGATAAAGAAGTGAGTAGGCCTATACACAATGCCCACTGAAAAATACTACACCACTGATTGGGTATTTAGCCTCTCTTTCATGTCTACTGATTAAATAACTTTTACGTTAAAAGGAAAAGAGATGTGGAAAGGAAATAGGGATCCACTGCAACGTTTGTTGGCCACACTAGAATCGGTGGCTTTGGCGACACCTCATGGACATCCACGTTCATTGCATCTAAAGTTTTGGCGCACTTTCTGAACGGACTCTTTCTGAACGCCCCTGCTCACAAATAGGCATGCGTACTTCTCAATCGTCACAGCGTTTCCGCTTCCTTTATGTCTCCGGTTCTTTTTGAGAGGTATGCTCATAGCTGGCTAGCTATGTTGTTAATGTTTGCAGTTACACGTGCTGTTATTTTCCCGTAAAATGTTATTATTGGGACTCACTTTTAGGCCAGAACTGCTTTGATAGCAACTATACTATTCCGGTTGATGGTGTTTGAAGGTTCCCATTTGCCTTCTCTTTAAAGGAAATGGCTAGTTTGCGAGTAAGAACTGTAGCTAGCTATGTTCGTTTGTTAGCTAACGTTGGCTAGGCTATCAATAAACAGTCTAGGTAGGAAGCCTTTTGCCACAAAATTGCAATGTTTATACTACACTGCATGAGATATAAGGAACTGTAAGGTGAAGTTGGAGCATATGTGTAATTTAATTTATCACCTTGTTTTTGTCCTGCTAACGTTAAATCGGATTTTCCAACACCAACCAGATTGAAACCCACTGTTTGTTGGTATCTACATCATGGGAGCTTACCTGTCGCAACCCAACACAGTGAAGTCCTCTTCCAATGGTGGAAACCAAAAGATGAGCTACGGCTTTGCGGCCATGCAGGGCTGGCGTGTCTCTATGGAGGTAAGATGATCTAAAAAATATTGCTCGTTGGATTGGATTCAGCAGTAATTATTTGCCAATGTTGTCTAATTACCACCTAACAAGAATGCTAAGGATATGGTTTGGTTTAGACATCAATAAAAAGCTGTAAGGGCTGGGTAGTCGTTATAACTTTATAAAATGTGTCATCTTAGCAAACTAGCTATATGATTCCAACCATTAATGTGGCATAGTTATTTAAGTCAACACTAAGTTAACTTTGTTGCGCAGGGAGACTTTGTTTGTAGCTAACGTTAGCTGGGTAGGTAAATTGTTAGCTAGCTTCGAAGTTAACTAGCTAGCTATGTAGCTAACTTTCCTACATGTACTGTTATGGAGAT
Source organism: Coregonus lavaretus (assembly GCF_964263955.1). Taxonomy (NCBI): domain Eukaryota; kingdom Metazoa; phylum Chordata; class Actinopteri; order Salmoniformes; family Salmonidae; genus Coregonus; species Coregonus lavaretus. Next base: position 9,964,068 of record NC_139988.1, read on the forward strand.
TCCAAGCAACATGAGGTTTTTTACGTTACCCTTTAAAGCCACAATCTGTAAAATGTGCATACAATTTAGACGGTGCCATCCAAAACGCAAATGCATCCCATTACATTTTCACATTCAAATGGCACTTGTCTAATTAGTGATTTATTAGATGTAGCTACTGTATGGGGCGGCAGGTAGCTTAGTGGTTAAGAGCGTTGTGCCAGTAACCGAAAGGTTGCTGGTTCTAATCCCCGAGCCAACTAGGTGAAAAATCTGTAGATGTGCCCTTGATCAATTGCTCCTGTAAGTCGCTCTGGATAAGAGCGTCTGCTAAATGACCAATTTATTTATTTAGTGGAAGGCTCAAAGAAATGGCATTCCATGAGAGTAACATGTCTTTGTTTCTTGCGACAGGATGCTCACAACTGCATTCCAGAACTGGATGATGAAACGGCCATGTTTGCTGTGTATGATGGACATGGAGGTACTGTGTATTCTTATTATCCCTAAGATTAACTTTTTTGAGAATACCTTGAACTTGTTTTTTTTGTTAATACTGGAGACTATTAAGCTAGTTGCTTTAATTTAAGTAATCAAGACTTTAAATGCTTTTGTCATCACAGGTGAGGAAGTTGCATTGTATTGTTCCAAGTACCTTCCTGATATCATTAAAGAACAAAAGGCTTACAAAGATAGCAAACTGCAAAAGGTGAGTGGAAGAATGCATATGGGCTAGGGAAAGGAATCCTTTTGACATGGGTAGTTGGACTTGTTGCATATGTAAGATAATTAAACAGGCCTACCAGTAAGTAATGGCTACTGGGCACCCTTAAAGCTACTATGTACCTTTTATATGGTATATTTACATTTACGTCATTTAGCAGACGCTCTTATCCAGAGCGACTTACAGTTAGTGCATACATTTTGTATTTATTTTTTATACTGGCCCCCCGTGGGAATCGAACCCACAACCCTGGCGTTGCAAACGCCATGCTCTAACAACTGAGGTACCTCCCTGCCGGCCATTCCCTACCCTAGACGACGCTGGGCCAATTGTGCGCTGCCCCATTGGTCTCCCGGTTGTGGCCGGCTACGACAGAGCCTGGATTCGAACCAGGATCTCTAGTGGCACAGCTAGCACTGCGATGCAGTGCCTTAGACCACTGTGCCACTCGGGAGACACATATGTTCTATGTGAGCTATTTCTATGCTTCCCGTTATCTTTAGTTTTTGCTTCTTGTCCACCAGCTGAAAATACAATATGTTTGGTTATGGAAAATATATTTCACAGCGGTTTAGATGGTACAATGATTCTCTACACAATGACTGCTTGTTTTGTCACAAACTGAAATTAGGCAAACTATTAGAATTTAAGCAACTAAGAAATGGTGGAGCAAGTTCTGCATATTGCATCTTTTAAATGATATTAGAAGTGAGTACCTACCAACTTTGGTTGTAGATCTTGTGGTCTTTGTCAAACTCTCCTCCGTAGGAGCATACATTATCTTACGTGGGTGGATGCATGTCGATGTGTTTCAGGCTTTGGAGGATGCATTTCTGGCCATTGATAGCAGGGTGACCACAGAGGAAGTGATCAAAGAGCTTGTTCAGATAGCTGGCCGCCCACAAGAGGAAGCACCGACTGAAAAAGTGGCTGAAGAAGATGATTGTGAGTAGACTCCAGCAACTGCCCAAGTTTCATATGTAGTTGACATTCCTGTGGCTTGAATCATAAACCATTATTCAAAACAAATCATTTCTGATTCAAACCCATGTTCCTTTCCCTCTGTTAGTGGACAATGAGGAGGCAGAACTTTTGCACGAAGAGGCCACTTTGACCATTGAAGAGCTGCTCGTCCGCTACGGACAGAACCTCAATGCACTCAAACACAAGAAGCTCTGTCCGGAGGGCAACAAAGAGTCTGTGGAAGGTGAACCACATTCCTATGGGGAGAAGGGCATCAATGGAGAAGTGGAGGGTGAGATGGACAGCAATGGAAAGGCCAAGGCTGATAGTGCAGCTGGTAGTGCTGGATTCTCCAAGCTGCGGACCTGCAGGAGAGCAGGAGGGGACAGCTCTTCAGCGGCAGGAGCAGCAGGGTCCTGTGAAGGAGAGAAGGACACCGGGCCCTCCTGCTCCTCCTCAGCGGCTCCGGCTCCGGGAGACACCAGCTCCAAGTTCTTTGAGGACAGTGACGAGTCGGGGGAAGAGGAAGATGAGGGCAGTGAAGAGGAGGTGAGGTGGAAGCCTTCAGGAATTACTGTAACTGGTGGCCAACCCTCCGCTTGAAGAGCTACTGGGTGTGTAGGCTTTTGCCAACACAGTTCTCACTCACCTGGTTAAGATGAGGTGTTTTGCCAACACAGTTCTTACTCACCTGGTTAAGATAATCATTGTCCTGGTGAGCAGCTATTGGTAGAATCAGGTGTGAGATTCTGATTGGAGCAAAAGCCTGCAGAAGGACTGCTCTCCGGGAAGAGCGTTGGCCACCTCTGCTGGATCAGATTTCCCCCACTGGATTTGAACAATTAAAGTCTAAAAGCTGTAATTTTTTTTTTTAAAGAATGGTATGTGGGTTAATGATGTAATTCTGCAGGATGGCAGTGAGGAAGATGAAGGTGAAAGCAGTGACGAAGAGGAAGACACTGAAGAAGGAGAGGATGATGAGGAGGAGGAGATGTGCTACCCTGGAATGGATGGAAAAGAAGAGGTAGATACACAGCTTAATTTAGATCCTGCCATAACCCTAAGGGAAACCTAAACCTGAATGGAGAGCCCTTTATTAAAATAATTTCTGAGTAGCCCTGGTTGTTGAAAGGTTGTAATGGGGCTATTCATGTCTAGCTGGAGTAGTGATAACTTTTTATGCCTCACTAAATGTATCCTGCCTTTGTTATGACCTGGATTAAACAGAAGGTGGCTATTCTCCAATAAGAGCTCACTGTTTCTCTACCCCCCACAGCCTGGCTCAGACAGTGGCACTACAGCGGTGGTGGCTCTGATCAGAGGGAAACAGCTGATCGTGGCAAATGCCGGGGACTCCCGCTGTGTGGTGTCTGAGAAGGGCAAGGCCATAGACATGTCCTACGACCACAAGCCAGAGGATGAGCTGGAGCTGGCCAGGATAAAGAATGCTGGGGGAAAGGTCACCATGGACGGCCGTGTCAACGGAGGACTCAACCTCTCCAGGGCCATCGGTAAATGGATCCTCCTCCTGCATATCCAAGCCCTGGCATTGGTGTTTCGATTGAAGTATCAGGCATAGTTTCTAGTAAAGAATCGCCTTGCTGTTGAAGAATGGGCATCAGATTCAAAGGATATAACAGAATGGCCTTTTGTGTTTTCAGGCGATCACTTTTACAAACGAAACAAGGCCCTTGGCCCAGAGGAGCAGATGATCTCCTCAATGCCCGACGTCAAAGTACTCACCCTCAACCCGGAGCACGACTTCATGGTCATTGCATGCGACGGAATCTGGTACAGCTTGTTTGATAGTAGCGTTTTCTCTTAAATTAGGCCATACCTCAATCAATTTGTGAAATGGAGCCAATGCTGAATTCCTCCTTAATGAGTGTCATCCACAGGAACGTCATGAGCAGTCAGGATGTTGTGGACTTTGTCAGTCAGAAAATAAAGCCTAATGCCAGTGGTGTTGCCAGGCGTCTGTCCTCCATTGTTGAAGAGGTAAGATTTTTTTATCCATCACTCTCCTGTAAGCATGACATTTCTCATTCTTTAACAATGAACTAGCTCTAACTGTTTATTTGGTCTCTGTAGCTACTTGACCATTGCCTGGCACCTGATACATCTGGAGATGGTACAGGCTGTGACAACATGACCTGCATCATCATCACATTCGGCGCTCACCCTGGCAACAGCATGGCCGACGGCACCAATAAGAGAAAGCCTGAAGAGATTGTCCCAGAGAAGAACGGGAATGACAGCAAGAAGTTAAAAAGCGAATAGAACTGCCAACAAGTAGAATAGAGCAAGTCCTTTTCACAAACCAGGACTTTCTCTCTGGAAACTTTTAAAGACAGTGGTCTCTGGAATAGGATGAGTTTTAGTTTCATGTCCCAAGACAAAAGTATAAATGGAAAACAAACGTTTTCTTTTTGTGTAATTGATTGACTCCTAGTGTGCTGTTTGTCACCACGCCCATGTTTATGTATATACTTGTTAATTGAATACATTCATTTTGTTTGTAATTATGGATCAATGTGACATTTGGTGCATACTCTTGACACCATTGTAATTACAAATACATTTAAAATGTGATGAGTGACATCTTGTCTACTTATTTTACCAGGACAATCCCTGTTTGCTTTGGGCACATGTTCCCTGACAGAACACTGAGAAACAACTCAGCAGTTAAATAGATTTAATCACAAAATGATTCAATTCATGTAACATTTTATACTAGCTGTATTTAATGAATACATTTTACATTCCTTGCACTCACTGATTCCCAGAAATTAGCCAACCTGCTGAGTTAAGGCCACTTGCTATTTATGTCTCTCCTACCTTGGTTTGCACATCCTAACTTGGTTTCACTAACAACGCCTTGAATTTTGCATTACTCAATTATAGTCCAGGTTTAGCAAATGCTTTTGTTAGTGAATTTTTATTTGTCATTTTCTTTTTATTTAATCAGTAATGGAGATGGCAAGGTTGCACAATCATGTAGCAAAGCAATAAAGCATCGTGCCAATAGCTTCATACCTAAAGAATAACTGCTTTGGAACTAGCCTGTTTGTGCTATCATTCTACGCCATGTCAAGGAGTGGAATGATAGCACAAACAGACTGGTACCCAGGCTAGTTAAAACTACTGTTCCCAAAATACTAATAAGATCAGTTTATTTTACTTGGTGAACAAAGCTTTGACGTTGGTGGAGAAGGGTCCAATGTTATACCAAGTATATCCAAAAGCAAATAGAATTTCCATACCATTCAAACTTTCTTCATCTTACATTTTCAAGATATGCTACAGATAAAACAATGTCATAATAGGTATACATTAACCAGATTCCCATTACCATTATTTATCTACTCCTACATCTGCTCATCTGGCTATGGAAAAGTTGATAGTATAAACAAATGGAAAGTTACTAAAAATATGTTGGGCCAAGGTGTTTTCTTCTACCACATAGGTGTTCTGATGAACATCCCCAACCAGCTGTGAGAATCAGCCATCTAAAACACAATTACATCTATATAAAACACAATCTGAATGTAACATAGCCAGTAGACTGTTTGTGGTACACACCTCTTAGTGTTCGATTCAAGTAAACCCTCATCTTGTATGCAGTAACAGAAAATCAACATACATTTTTTTATCTGAAAGTCACGCTGCCCATATTTGTCATCAGCAATGATTACCTGTATTATTTTATGAATAAACTATTTCCTATCAAAGAAATAATAATTCAGCCGACATGGATTTATATGTATGATAATACTGTAATTAAATTATAATGGATTCTTATGATGTACCTGATCAATTTTCTCATGACATCTTAATTTAATCTGAGGAAACAGTTCAAGTCTCACTATCTGAAATACACACACATATACACTGCTCAAAAAAATTAAGGGAACACTAAAATAACACATCCTAGATCTGAATGAATGAAATAATCTTATTAAATACTTTTTTCTTTACATAGTTGAATGTGCTGACAACAAAATCACACAAAAATTATCAATGGAAATCAAATGTATCAACCCATGGAGGTCTGGATTTGGAGTCACCCTCAAAATTAAAGTGGAAAACCACACTACAGGCTGATCCAACTTTGATGTAATGTCCTTAAAACAAGTCAAAATGAGGCTCAGTAGTGTGTGTGGCCTCCACGTGCCTGTATGACCTCCCTACAATGCCTGGGCATGCTCCTGATGAGGTGGCGGATGGTCTCCTGATGGATCTCCTCCCAGTCCTGGACTAAAGCATCCGCCAACTCCTGGACAGTCTGTGGTGCAACGTGGCGTTGGTGGATGGAGTGAGACATGATGTCCCAGATGTGCTCAATTGGATTCAGGTCTGGGGAATGGGCGGGCCAGTCCATAGCATCAATGCCTTCCTCTTGCAGGAACTGCTGACACACTCCAGCCACATGAGGTCTAGCATTGTCTTGCATTAGGAGGAACCCAGGGCCAACCGCACCAGCATATGGTCTCACAAGGGGTCTGAGGATCTCATCTCGGTACCTAATGGCAGTCAGGCTACCTCTGGCGAGCACATGGAGGGCTGTGCGGCCCCCCAAAGAAATGCCACCCCACACCATGACTGACCCACCACCAAACCGGTCATGCTGGAGGATGTTGCAGGCAGCAGAACGTTCTCCACGGCGTCTCCAGACTCTGTCACGTCTGTCACATGTGCTCAGTGTGAACCTGCTTTCATCTGTGAAGAGCACAGGGCGCCAGTGGCGAATTTGCCAATCTTGGTGTTCTCTGGCAAATGCCAAACGTCCTGCACGGTGTTGGGCTGTAAGCACAACCCCCACCTGTGGACGTCGGGCCCTCATACCACCTTCATGGAGTCTGTTTCTGACCGTTTGAGCAGACACATGCACATTTGTGGCCTGCTGGAGGTCATTTTGCAGGGCTCTGGCAGTGCTCCTCCTGCTCCTCCTTGCACAAAGGCGGCGGTAGCAGTCCTGCTGCTGGGTTGTTGCCCTCCTACGGCCTCCTCCACGTCTCCCGATGTACTGGCCTGTCTCCTGGTAGCGCCTCCATGCTCTGGACACTACGCTGACAGACACAGCAAACCTTCTTGCCACAGCTCGCATTGATGTGCCATACTGGATGAGCTGCACTACCTGAGCCACTTGTGTGGGTTGTAGACTCCGTCTCATGCTACCACTAGAGTGAAAGCACCGCCAGCATTCAAAAGTGACCAAAACATCAGCCAGGAAGCATAGGAACTGAGAAGTGGTCTGTGGTCACCAACTGCAAAACCACTCCTTTATTGGGGGTGTCTTGCTAATTGCCTATATTTTCCACCTGTTGTATATTCCATTTGCACAACAGCATGTGACATTTATTGTCAATCAGTGTTGCTTCCTAAGTGGACAGTTTGATTTCACAGAAGTGTGATTGACTTGGAGTTACATTGTGTTGTTTAATTGTTCCCTTTATTTTTTTGAGCAGTGTATATACAGTGCCTTGCAAAAGTAATCATCCCCCTTGGCGTTTTTCCTATTTTGTTGCATTACAACCTGTAATTTAAATTGATTTTTATTTGGATTTCATGTAATGGACATAGACAAAATAGTCTTGAAATAAATTACTTGTTTCAAAAAAATTAATAACGGAAAAAATGGAAAGAATATGGCACCACAACAAACCTGCCAAGAGAGGGCCGCCCACCACAACTCACGGACCAGGCAAGGAGGGCATTAGTCAGAGAGGAAACAAAGAGACCAAAGATAACCCTGAAGGAGCTGCAAAGCTCCACAGCGGAGATTGGAGTATCTGTCCATAGGACCACTTTAAGCCATACACTCCACAGAGCTGGGCTTTACGGAAGAGAAAAAAGCCATTGCTTAAAGAAAAAAATAAGCAAACACGTTTGGTGTTCGCCAAAAGGCATGTGGGAGACTCCCCAAACATATGGAAGAAGGCACTCTGGTCAGATGAGACTAAAATTGAGCTTTTTGGCCATCAAGGAAAACGCTATGTCTGGCGCAAACCCAACACCTCTCATCACCCCGAGAACACGATCCCCACAATGAAGCATGGTGGTGGCAGCATCATGCTGTGGGGATGTTTTTCACTGGCAGGGACTGGGAAACTGGTCAGAAATGAAGGAATAATGGATGGTGCTAAATACAGGGAAATTCTTGAGGGAAACCAGTTTCAGTCTTCCAGAGATTTGAGACTGGGACAGAGGTTCACCTTCCAGCAGGACAATGACCCTAAGCATACTGCTAAAGCAACACTCGAGTGGTTTAAGGGGAAACATTTAAATGTCTTGGAATGGCCTAGTCAAAGGCCAGACCTCAATCCAATTGAGAATCTGTGGTATGACTTAAAGATTGCTGTATACCAGCGGAACCCATCCAACTTAAAGGAGCTGGAGCAGTTTTGCCTTGAAGAATGGGCAAAAATCCCAGTGGCTAGATGTGGCAAGTTTATAGAGACATACCCCAAGAGACTTGCAGCTGTAATTGCTGCAAAAGGTGGCTCTACAAAGTATTGACTATGAGGGGGTGAATAGTTATGCACGCTCCAGTTTTCTGTTTTTCTGTGTTATTTCTTGTTTGTTTCACACAAAGAAATATTTTGCATCTTCAAAGTGGTAGGCATGTTGTGTAAATCAAATGATACAGACCCCCCCCCAAAATCTATTTTAATTCCATGTTGTAAGGCAACAAAATAGGAAAAATGCCAAGGGGGGTGAATACTTTGGCAAGCCACTGTACATACACACTCTTCTTCACATACTTGCATTGATCAGTGTCATGGCAGTGGTTTTGGAATGACTGAGAATAAACATATACACCACACAACATTAATCACGCATTCTAACAATAAGGGAAACAATGTATAAATTATATACAGTGCATTCAGCAAGTATTCAGACACCTTGACTTTTTCCACAATTTGTTACGTTACAGCCTTATTCTAAAATTGATTAAATAGTTTTTCCCCTCATCAATCTACTACCAATACCCCATAATGACAAAGCAAAAACAGCTTTTTTGGAAATTTTAGCAAATGTATTAAAAATTTAAAACAGAAATATCACATTTACATAAGTATTCAGACCCTTTACTCAGTACTTTGTTGAATCACCTTTGGCAGCGATGACAGCTTTGAGTCTTCTTGGGTATGACGCTACAAGCTTGGGACACCTGTATTTGGGGAGTTTCTCCAATTCTTCTCTGTAGGTCCTCTCAAGCTCTGTCAGGTTGGATGGGGTGCGTCGCTGCACAGGTCTCTCCATGCCGGGCTCTGGCTGGGCCACTCAAGGACATTTAGAGACTTATCCCGAAGCCACTCCTACGTTGTGTTGGCTGTGGGCTTAGGGTCGTTGTCCTGTTGGAAGGTGAACCTTCGCCCCAGTCTGAGGTCCTGAGCGCTCTGGAGCAGATCTCTCTGTACTTTGCGCCGTTCAGCTTTCCCTCGATCCTGACTAGTCTCCCAGTCCCTGCCGCTGAAAAACATCCCCACAGCATGATGCTGCCACCACCATGCTTCACCGTAGGGATGGTGCCAGGTTTCCTCCAGACGTGGCGCTTGGCATTCAGGCCAAAGAGTTCAATCTTGGTTTCATCAGACCAGACAATCATGTTTCTCATGGTCTGAGAGTCTTTAGGTGCCTGTTGGCAAACTCCAGGCGGGCTGTCATGTGCCTTTTACTGAGGAGTGGCTTCTGTCTGGCCACTCTACCATAAATGCCTGATTGGGGTGGAGTGCTGCAGAGATGGTTGTCCTTCTGGAAGGTTCTCCCATCTCCACAGAGGAACTCTGGAGCTCTGTCAGAGTGACCATCAGGTTCTTGGTCACCTCCCTGACCAAGGCCCTTCTCTCACGATTTCTCAGTTTAGCCGGGCAGCCAGCTCTAGGAAGAATCTTGGTTGTTCCAACCTTCTTCCATTTATGAATGATGGAGGCCACTGTGTTCTTGGGGACCTTCAATGCTGCAGAAATGTTTTGGTACCCTTCCCCAGATCTGTGCCTCGACACAATCCTGTCTCGGAGCTCTACGGACAATTCCTTCGACCTCATGGCTTGGTTTTTGCTCTGACATGCACTGTCAACTGTGGGACCTTATATAGACAGGTGTGTGCCTTTCTAAATCATGTCCAATCAATTGGATTTACCACAGGTGGACTCCAATCAAGTTGTAGAAACGTCTCAAGGATGATCGATGGAAGCAGGATGCACCTGAGCTCAATTTCGAGTCTCATAGCAAAGGGTCTGAATACTTATGTAAATAAGGTATTTTTAATAAATTTGCAAAAATGTCTAAAAACCTGTTTTCGCTTTGTTATTATAGGGTATTGATGGCGAATTGATGAGGATGTATTTATTTATTTGATTACTGTTTTTTGTGTAATTTCTACCCCCTTTTTCTCCCCAATTTCGTGATTACGATCTTGTCTCATCGCTACAACTCCCCAACGGGCCGGTAATGACACAGCTTGAGATCGAACCCCAGGCTGTAGTGACGCCGCAACACTGTGATGCAGTGCCTTAGACCGCTGCACCACTCGGGAAGCAGATGTTTTATTTTTTTAAATCCATTTTAGAATAAGGCTGTAACAGAATGTGGAAAAAGTGAATACTTTCCGAATGCACTGTGTGTGTGTGTGTGTGTGTGTGTGCTATCCTAAACGAGGCATGTGGGACACAACATTACGAGCTAGCATGACTGGCTAACATCTTGGCTATCAGGCTAGAAGCAGCATGACTCACATGAAAAAGGAATAACTCTATAAACCTTATGAATATGGTAAATACTCAACTGCCTTAGAAACACCCAACTAAAACCCCAATGACATGTTGGACAGTTCTTACAATTATATGCACACACTAAACACAGGTCAAATAAAAGAAACATGAGGAATAGTCCAGCGAGTCCATTCTTCTTTGACCTCGATCTCACTCTGACGGAAGGAGCTGGGTTGAGTGAGGTGCACGGGGAATGGCGAACTATGGCCAATACAAGTGGTGTGACTTGCAGGTACACCAATAAGATATAAGGGGTGTTGGGTAATTCCAACAAACTAATGGTTCAGGGGTGCTAAAACTGCTCAATAAGAGGCCAGTGTCTCCAGTCCTCCAGTATTCCCAACAACACACATTTGTGTTGTTGCCCCTGACAAACTCACCTGATTGAACTCAAGGGCTTGATGATTATTTGACAAGTTGAATCAGGTGTGCTAGTCTGGGGCTACAACAACAACGTGTGCTGTTGGGAAACACTGTTATAGAGAATGGGTGAGGCATGGGTTTACTGTACACTTGAATGACTTGCTTTACTTTAGAGAGCAGAGGAAAATGTTATGAGGCTAAAAGGATGTGTTTCCTAACAAAACCAAGATTGGAAATAATCTTGATACCAGTGTTTGCTTCCCCTTTTTGGTCAACTGCCATGTAATGCTAAACCAGCAGAAACCCTCACTGGCATGTAGGTTAGAGGGTATTTATTGACAACACTTATTGACAATTACTGTGTCCCAAACAGCACCTTATTCCCTATACAGTGCATTACTTTTGACCAGGGCCCATAGGAGACGCACATATATTTGTTTGTAATTGATCAATTTCACAGGGGTGTTAGCCTATAACTAGAGAATATTCCCCCCAGTAATGGTCCGTTTGGTCACAGACTCCTAGGAAACCAGATGATGTTTCATGAGGGACTGAATATAACTATATATTGAGTCAATCCCATTTTTCATAGCTCTCTTTGTGTGTGTCCCTGTCCCCCAGTCTCCATGCTCTCAGTGTTGTTCCTATACACAGTCAGTAGAACAGGAAATGATACAGAGGCAGTTAGGCAAGTCAAAACCTGTGCGCGCACACACAGAGCGCCGTGGTAGACTACTAGGCTTTATAACCGACACTACAGGAGCTCAAAACATTATTAAACAAGTGAACTGTAATGTGATGGAAAATAGATGCTGAAAGAGAAAGATTTACCAGGTTTAATATGATGGGAATTAATGCAAATGGTATATTTATTAAACTCACTCTAACGTCTGCGAGCAACTGAACATTCAGAGAGAAGAGGACAGAGTTGGTACAAGTCTTCTGGCTGTATGCCCACCTCCAGGTATGAATACCTACTGTATTGTCAAGCCTTGAATTACATTGGTTTTATTGTAAAAGTTTGATGTACTGTTAGTGTGCATTATTATTGTAACATGGGATTCTCTTTGAAAAACACTTCTGCTAGTCCCCATTAGTGGGGATTAAATCATGTTTAATTTCTGCTAGACCCCCTTTAGTGTGGATTAAATCATGTTTAACTTCTGCTAGACCCCCTTTAGTGTGGATTAAATCATGTTTAACTTCTGCTAGTCCCCTTTAGTGTGGATTAAATCATGTTTAACTTCTGCTAGTCCCCTTTAGTGGGGATTAAATCATGTTTTGACTAAATAGCCTTGGTTTCTCAAATGACTGCCTCGCCTGGTTCACCAACTACTTCTCAGATAGAGTTCAGTGTGTCAAATCGGAGGGCCTGTTGTCTGGACCTATGGCAGTCTCTATGGGGGTGCCACAGGGTTCAATTCTTGGGCCGACACTTTTCTCCGTGTATATCAATGATGTCGCTCTTGCTGCTGGTGACTCTCAGATCCACCTCTACGCAGACGACACCATTTTGTATACATCTGGCCCTTCATTGGACACTGTGTTAACAAACCTCCAAACGAGCTTCAATGCCATACAACACTCCTTCAGTAGCCTCCAACTGCTCTTAAACACTAGTAAAACTAAATGCATGCTTTTCAATCGAACGCTGCTGGCACCCGCCCACCCAACTAGAATCACCACTCTCGACGGGTCTGACCTAGAGTATGTGGACAACTACAAATACCTAGGTGTCTGGTTAGACTGTAAACTCTCCTTCCAGACTCACATTAAGAATCTCCAATCCAAAGTTAAATCTAGAATCGGCTTCCTATTTCGCAACAAAGCCTCCTTCACTCATGCTGCCAAACATGCCCTCGTAAAACTGACTATCCTACCGATCCTTGACTTCGGCGATGTCATTTACAAAATAGCCTCCAACACTCTACTCAGCAAACTGGATGTAGTCTATCACAGTGCCATCCGTTTTGTCTCCAAAGCCCCATACACTACCCACCACTGTGACCTGTACGCTCTTGTTGGCTGGTCCTCACTACATGTTCGTCGTCAAACCCACTGGCTCCAGGCCATCTATAAATCACTGCTAGGCAAATCCCCGCTCATTGGTCACCATAGCAGCACCCACCCGTAGTCTGCGCTCCAGCAGGTATATCTCACTGGTCATTCCCAAAGCCAACACCTCCTTTGGCCGCCATTCCTTCCAGTTCTCTGCTGCCAATGACTGGAACGAATTGCAAAAATCTCTGAAGCTGGAGACTCTTATCTCCCTCACTAACTTTAAGCATCAGTTGTCAGAGCACCTTACCGATCACTGCACCTGTACACAGCCCATCTGAAATTAGCCCACCCAACTACCTCATCCCTATATTGTTATTTATTTTGCTCTTTTGCACCCCAGTATCTCTATTTGCACATAATCTCTTGCACATCTAGCATTCCAGTGTTAATACTATTGTAATTATTTTGCACTATAGCCTATTTATTGCTTTACCTCCATAACTTGCTACATTTGCACCACTGTATATATATTTTCTGTTGTATTTTTGACTTTATGTTTTTTTACCCCATATGTAACTCTGTGTTGTTTTTATCGCACTGCTTTGCTTTATCTTGGCCAGGTCGCAGTTGTAAATGAGAACTTGTTCTCAACTGGCTTACCTGGTTAAATAAAGGTGAAATTTAAAAATTTTAAAAATAGTGTGGATTAAATCATGTTTAACTTCTGCTAGTCCCCTTTAGTGGGGATTAAATCATGTTTAACTTCTGCTAGTCCCCTTTAGTGGGGATTAAATCATGTTTAACTTCTACTAGTCCCCTTTAGTGGGGATTAAATCATGTTTAACTTCTGCTAGTCCCCTTTAGTGGGGATTAAATCATGTTTAACTTCTGCTAGTCCCCTTTAGTGGGGATTAAATCATGTTTAACTTCTACTAGTCCCCTTTAGTGGGGATTAAATCATGTTTAACTTCTGCTAGTCCCCTTTAGTGGGGATTAAATCATGTTTAACTTCTGCTAGTCCCCTTTAGTGGGGATTAAATCATGTTTAACTTCTGCTAGACCCCCTTAGTGGGGATTAAATCATGTTTAACTCCTGCGAGTCCCCTTTAGTGGGGATTAAATCATGTTTAACTTCTGCTAGTCCCCTTTAGTGGGGATTAAATCATGTTTAACTCCTGCGAGTCCCCTTTAGTGGGGATTAAATCATGTTTAACTCCTGCGAGTCCCCTTTAGTGGGGATTAAATCATGTTTAACTCCTGCGAGTCCCCTTTAGTGGGGATTAAATCATGTTTAACTTCTGCTAGTCCCCTTTAGTGGGGATTAAATCATGTTTAACTCCTGCTAGTCCCCTTTAGTGGGGATTAAATCATGTTTAACTCCTGCGAGTCCCCTTTAGTGGGGATTAAATCATGTTTAACTCCTGCGGGTCCCCCTTAGTGGGGATTAAATCATGTTTAACTCCTGCGAGTCCCCCTTAGTGGGGATTAAATCATGTTTAACTCCTGCGAGTCCCCTTTAGTGGGGATTAAATCATGTTTAACTCCTGAGAGTCCCCTTTAGTGGGGATTAAATCATGTTTAACTTCTGCTAGACCCCCTTAGTGGGGATTAAATCATGTTTAACTCCTGCGAGTCCCCCATTAGTATAGATTAAATGATGTTTAACTTCTGCTTTACATACACTATTTGACTCCTTATAACGTAGGGTTGGATTTTTACTGTAGGCTATATCAAGTTCAAAACTTTTCAAAAAAGTTACCCTTCCTCAAATAAAATATTTAAAATGCACTCTTACTAGAACACTTGATCTAAGTATTATGTCAGTTGACATCAAAAAACATCTGTCATGTTGACATAGATCAAATGGTCCACTCACTTTGAATGGGTTAGTATGGAGAGGGAATACTCCTGAGTGGCGCAGTGGTCTAAGGCACTGCATCGCAGTGCTAACTGTGACACTAGAGATCCTGGTTCGAATCCAGGCTCTGTCGCAGCCGGCCGCGACCGGGAGACTCATGGGCGGCGCACAATTGGCCCAGCGTCGTCCAGGGTAGGGGAGGGAATGGCCGGCAGGGATGTACCTCAGTTGATAGAGCATGGCGTTTGCAACGCCAGGGTTGTGGGTTCGATTCCCACGGGGGCCAGTATAAAAAAATATATATATGTGTTCACTAACTGTAAGTCGCTCTGGATAAGAGCGTCTGCTAAATGACTAAAATGTAAATGTAAAATGGAATAGCCTTGGACTTTGACTTCTGACCAGTAATTGGTCCTGGTTGTCAATGTCACTACTGAAATTAGAAGAAGGAATTGAGTCCTGTGTTTTCTGAAGTTCTCCCCGTGTCTCTGGAGGCCTTATTTGAGAAACTGAGGTTGCAGCTTGACGAGTGAGTTGAGCATCGTCAACCCAGGGTGGTGCTGTGCTACAGGCTTCCTGTTCTGTGGGCTCTGTTTGAGCACGTGAGTCTATAGTGCTCTTTAAGTTTGGGGTTAGGGCATTCTGAACGGCAGTGACTGCTGGCAGCAACTTCCTGTAGCAGTATTGTTATGCACATCGATGGGAGACAACCTTTACTGATGTCTGCCTGCCCATTGTTCAGGTTAAAATCATGAAACAGAAACAGCCATACTGGTCAGTCTGCATTCTTTATGAGGTTAATCTGTTAGGCAGAAGTGCATCATGTTGATAGAGGACAACTATGACATTAGTAACTGAGTACTCCCACCTCAGAGATCCTATTAAAATACATGTATGTCATTCAATGACTCCCACAATGTTGAGGTTTCCAAATGTCTACTACTGTATGGCCGGTGTAGCAGAGTGCTATCTCAGTTTACTGGATCTAAATTTGTTTTCATCATGTTTGTAATGCGTGTATGTCCCAAATGGCACCCTATTCCCTATGGGCCCTGGTCAAAAGTAGTGCACTAGAAAGGGAATAGGGTGCCATTTGAGACACAGCAAGTCAGATATGCCCATTTTAAATGTACTGTTTTGACTGTTTCCATCTCCAAGATGAACTCTTTTGAAACGTGACTGTCTGCACTTCAACACGGAGGCCCCAGCCAGCAGAGCGGCTAACTAGACCTAACTACAGTTACTGTAGACCTAACTACAGTAACTGTAGACCTAACTACAGTAACATGGAGATGGTGCAGGTGGAGTTTGAGTATGATTACACAGCCAAGGACGGGGCTCTGGTCTCCATCAAGCCCAACGAGAGGTAATTGAATTGAAAATATTTATTGTCCAGAATATATTTCACAAAATGAAAATGAGTCTTTAGCTCATAGTTAAAAAAGTAAAATTACAAAGGAACAGATCAAACAACATGATATAGATGATAGAACTTAACAATACATGAACAGTACACGCGTCATTGCTCAGCCCAAACACAGTGTTCACATTACCTCTCTGGACCTCTAATGTTCACAGGTACATGCTGGTCTCCAGGACCAACGACTACTGGTGGCACGTCCGGAAGGACCAGGGGACCAAACCCTTCTATATCCCTGCCAAGTATGTGAGGGAGCTCTCTGTAGAGACCCAGGGACCACTGGACCTCACCAGTTCTGGGACTCAGAGTTGCACATCCTTGCAGGCAACGACTGACAGAGAGCCACCGAACATGTCTAACAAAGGTCAAAGGTCAGGCGCTGTGACGAAGGTCCGCGCGTCCACGGATCACTCTGCGAGAGCCACCACTCACAGGATGTCCACGTTCGGGGTCTCACAAGACATTGATGATATCAAGCAGTATGAGCGCATGAAGACAATGGTGGGACTGCAGACCTCCAATAACGAGACTACAGATTTCCCGCCACGTGATCTGAAGAGGCGAAGTTTAGCTCCAGGTTTCTCATTCACCTCAGCCTCAGACGCTCCAGGTCTTGGAGATATGCTGCAGCACCGTTCTCTAAAACTCCTTGTCCCACCCGAGCCCACAAGTGGACTTCCCCAGTTGCAGTCAGGCCCTCCTTCGCTTATCAAGGATCCAGTTGAACAGCAGAACTCAGACGGCCGGATGATGAAAACACTGCCAGAGGATCCTAGTGGGCAATCTCATTTATCTCATGACTCAGATATATATGAGACTATGTCAGATACCCAGCACTCAGAGTTGACAGACTTAGTGGGAACAGAACTGGCTGGATCTTTGGGTTCAACTGAAACACCAGCAGAACAACAGCAGAGCCTGGATCAAACTTCTGGTCTGATTGATGTTACAGCCCCTCCTCCTACAGCTCAGGTAAGATTAAGTTTCACTGTAGACATGCATAACATCCTACATACATTTATAATTTGCAAGTATTTTATTTGACTTTATAATGATTGACATGAAGCCATTTGTAAAGCATGTGAGTTGCATGGGAACGTCAGTGATAATAACTGGTATTACTAACTTCTGACACCAGAGGGTGCTGTTCAGTCATGGTAGAACTGGCACCCAGACAAGCATTCAAGGTCTGATGGATAAGCGCAGACGTAATCAAGCGTTGCAATGCTCTGTCAATGCTTTATTTTCTCTGCTTTTTGAGGTAATGATTACTGAGGTTGGGAATCACTATGTTCACTATTTGGTTCGTTCATTGTAGTTACCCTGTTGTGTTTATCTTAAGAAAATGAGAGATTTTATCCATGATTCACAGAGGAATTATTACTATACTCAATGTTGGCGTCCCAAACGGCACCCTATTCCTTATATAGGGCATTACTTTTGACCAGAGGCCATAGTTAAAAGTAGTGCCCTGTATAGGGCCCTCAAACTCAACTCTGGACCTCGAAGACAGTGCCACTACATTTTTTCATAGTTCCTCTCTAATCAGGGACTGATTTAGACCGTGGACACCAGGTGTGTGCAATTAGTTATCAGGTAGAACATAAAAGCCTCATAGGGTAAGAGTTGAGTACCACTGAATAGGGTGCCATTTGGGACGTGGACAACGAATCACAAACACAGATGAGAACTAGGCATATGACTTATTCTGTCAGAATTCCCAAAAGGTCATGTAGTCAACAGGACTCAGCGCATGAATCACAAACTGTATTACATTCAGGGAAATAGTTATACCATCTGGGATCCAAAAACATGAGTCAAAAGATGCTTTCAGTAAGTGAGCCTTGTGATCTGCATTAAATATACATGGTGAGTTTATGGTTAACAGACTGCAGTGAGTTTGATTGAAAGTTGTGCTGTTAACTTGTACATGTCTGTACAAGACATCCATGAGATGGTCAAATCCCTGCTAATGTATGGAAAGATTCCTTGCATAGCATAGCAGATATTTGCTATAGTAGACTCCATTTGTTATTCTATGGCAGCTCATCTACACACGCCCCTTTGTTTTTGTATGCCAGTCCAATGGGGTAAGGAGTGCCACTGCCCCTAGAATACAACTGTACGGTCCGGACCAGCTGATTCAAGTGCTCTATCCGGTCCGGTCGGTACAACTGTCTGGAATACGATATGCAGGACCCAAACACTGTTAGGTGTATGGACTTATGCAATTTGATTGGAACATTTGATTATCTGAGATTTCCGGGAATCTTCATTCTACCTTTTCTTTCCTCTTTTAACTTTCGTGAATGTGGGTTGGGAATAGGGAATAGTTGGTGGGGCAACCACAGAACAGGTTAGAAACCGGTTAGTTCGGCTGGTTCGAATACATACCTACTCTAACCAGAAAGGAAAGAGTTAATCAGAAACTTTGGCTACCAACAAACCACTCCCAAACGGCTGGCTGTAGTTGCTTCCAGCTGCTACCTGTTGCCAGAGCACCGGTGACGTTGACGAGAATTATACCGCCGTAAAAAATATGAACATTTGGCGAATGCATATTACATTAAATAGAGTTGGTTGTTTGACAACGTCACAGGGAAGGAACATCGTTTTTTGGAGAAACCTGAAACATTCCGCGAGTCTGCCGCAATCGTTGGTTCACCTGTTCCGAGGTAAAGTGACATAGGCCGCTCCTAGTATAAGGATGTAGTCAAGCATGGAACAGTCTATATCAATCTCACTGCCGAGTATTCATTTGTTAACGTTACATTGTTGCGCTTGCGCGTGGCAATGTGAAAACATTCAGATTTCTGACTAAACTAGTGTGCAAAGTTTGAGAATAGGAAAGTAGTCTGTAAAGTAGGCCTACATTGTTGTTACATTTGCTATAACAGAACTTGAACTAGTTTGCAAACTGAAACTTCCAGAGAGCTGGTTTGTGGCTCTCAACAATCCTCCTCAGTGGAATGAATGACCCCCTCACTCTCCCCTGTCTGTTGGGACACTGAAATACATCCCAAATGGCACCCTATTCCCTATGTAGTGCACTACATTTGACCAGGGCCCATAGGGCTCTGGTCAAAAGCAGTGCACTGTATAGGAAATAGGGTGCCATTTGGGATGGAGACAAAGCTGTTACTCATGTGGACGTGCCAGGACCTCTCAAGTGGAGCCCAACTGTCCCACAATGGAGGTCCCGTCTCCATGGTGATGTGTGGGGTTTAGAGTTGAACTCAGGAGATGCAGCTAGCCAGGGCTTAGGTTAGGTGGCAGTGCCAACCATGCCATGCAGTGTTGTGTATAGGCTGTTGAGCTAACATAATTGATCATGCTAATCTCTACTCAAATGTTAAATGTAAAATGTAACCTTCAGGCTCTGATCAGTCCCTACACCCAAACGAGGGCATTGCGTTCTTCCACCTCTGGCCTGCTGGTCCCCCTACCTCTGCGGAAGCACAGTTCCCGCTCAGCCCAGTCAAAACTGTTCGCTGCCCTGGCACCCCAATGGTGGAACAAGCTCCCTCACGACACCAGGACAGCGGAGTCACTGACCACCTTCCGGAGACACTTGAAACCCTACCTCTTTAAGGAATACCTGGGATAGGATAAAAGTAATAATTCGTTCCAAATGGCACCCTATTCCCTATTTAGTCAAAAGTAGTGCACTTAGTCCTTTCTGGCATGGGGATCCATCCACAGTTGATGTGTTAGTGCCAGCTATTTGCACATTCTGTACATTTCCTCTCCCAGCTATGTCATTATTTTCATGCATCCAAATCATCATATGCTAAAAAAAACATTTGTAGCATTTAAGTTGTATACAATACAGGATAATGCATTCTAAATTCTGATGAAGAGGCTTTAATCAAACAGAATGTACATAGACCCTCCAACCTGTATTCACTGTGTTCTAGAGCTGTAATTATGTAATGTGCTACAGATTCCTGACATAAGTAGCATTTTTGGGGCAGCTAGATATCAGTCCTGTAGGCTTTACAGGAGTGAATGACAAGGGGTTTTACGCTTTGACTCAGTTTTTTTTTTTTCACTTTAAAATGTATGCCAAACAAAAACCATTGATTTCAAAGTTTAACAAACCATACAACTCTATGCACAAGGACTACTTTTAACAATTTTCACAGAAACATTTTCACAAATAAATTTAGTGGAAGAACTGTGCAGATTCAAACATTGGTAACGAAATTACAGTATAATCATGCAACCACGTTTTCCAAAAACTGTTAAACATCTGCTCCAAATGAAGATTGAAAGATGTCAGCTATGACATGGCAACTTGAGTTTGAAAAAATCTCTTATGGTTATTGAACTACAGTAAGTGAAGTGGATTTACATCCGGTAATGGAATTACGGTAACATAATTGCATCATGGGTCCCTGATCTGTACTACACATAAATGCATGATTGTGGATATGAATGTCATTCTTCTCATGTTTCACAAGTTTGGACATTACAACGCAGTACAGTACAGTACAGCAGAGTAGAGTACAGTACAGCAGAGTAGAGTACAGTACAGCAGAGTAGAGTACAGTACAGCAGGGTAGAGTACAGCAGGGTAGAGTAGAGTAGAGTACAGTACAGCAGGGTAGAGTAGAGTACAGTAGAGTAGAGTACAGTACAGCAGGGTAGAGTAGAGTAGAGTAGAGTACAGTACAGCAGGGTAGAGTACAGCAGGGTAGAGTAGAGTACAGTACAGCAGGGTAGAGTACAGTAGAGTAGAGTAGAGTACAGTACAGCAGGGTAGAGTACAGCAGGGTAGAGTAGAGTACAGTACAGTACAGCAGGGTAGAGTACAGTACAGTACAGTAGAGTACAGTAGAGTACAGTACAGCAGAGTACAGTACAGCAGGGTAGAGTAGAGTACAACACAGCAGAGTACAGTAGAGTAGAGTAGAGTAGAGTACAGTACAGCAGAGTACAGTACAGCAGGGTAGAGTAGAGTACAACACAGCAGAGTACAGTACAGTACAGCAGGGTAGAGTACAGTACAGCAGGGTAGAGTACAGTACAGCAGGGTAGAGTACAGTACAGCAGGGTAGAGTACAGCAGGGTAGAGTACAGTACAGTACAGCAGGGTAGAGTAGAGTACAGTAGAGTAGAGTACAGTACAGCAGGGTAGAGTAGAGTACAGCAGAGTAGAGTACAGTACAGCAGGGTAGAGTAGAATACATGCTGTTCCATGCTTGACTACATCCTTACTGTGCTCTACTCACTGTTCTTTACTGTGCTCTACTCACTGTACTCTACTCACTGCTTTACTGTGCTCTACTCACGATACTTTACTGTGCTCTACTCACTGTACTCTACTGTGCTCTACTGTGCTCTACTCACTGTACTGTACTGTGCTCTACTCACTGTACTTTACTGTGCTCTACTCACTGTACAGTACTGTACTGTGCTCTACTCACTGTACTCTACTTCACTCTACTCACTGTACTGTGCTCTACTCACTGTTCTCTGCTCTACTGTACTCTACTATGCTCTACTCACTGTACTGTGCTCTACTTCGCTCTACTCACTGTACTGTTCTCTGCTCTACTGTACTCTACTCTGCTCTACTCACTGTACACTGCTCTACTCACTGTACTGTGATCTACCTACTGTGCTCTACTCACTGTACTCTACTGTGCTCTACTCACTGTACTGTGCTCTACTGTGCTTTACTTACTGTGCTCTACTCACTGTGCTCTACTCACTGTGCTCTACTGTACTCTACTGTGCTCTACTCACTGTAATGTGCTCTACTGTGCTCTACTCTACTGTGCTCTACTCACTGTACTCTACTGTGCTCTACTCACTGTACTCTACTGTGCTCGACTCTACTGTGCTCTACTCACTGTACTGTACTGTGCTCTACTCACTGTGCTCTACTCTACTGTGCTCTACTCTACTGTGCTCTTCTCACTGTACTCTACTGTGCTTTACTGTGCTCTACTCTACTGTGCTCTACTCAATGTACTCTGCTGTGCTCTACTTACTGTGCTCTACCCACTGTACTGTGCTCTACTCACTGTGCTCTACTCACTGTGCTCTACTGTACCCGACTGTGCTCTACTCACTGTACTGTGCTCTACTGTGCTCTACTGTGCTCTACTCACTGTGCTCTACTCTACTCTGCTCTACTCTACTGTGCTCTACTCTACTGTGCTCTACTCACTGTACTGGACTGTGCTATACTCACTGTGCTCTACTCTACTGTGCTCTACTCTACTGTGCTCTTCTCACTGTACTCTACTCACTGTACTGGACTGTGCTCTACTCACTGTGCTCTACTCTACTGTGCTCTACTCTACTGTGCTCTTCTCACTGTACTCTACTGTGCTTTACTGTGCTCTACTCTACTGTGCTCTACTCAATGTACTCTGCTGTGCTCTACTTACTGTGCTCTACTCACTGTTCTCCTACTGTGCTCTACTCACTGTGGTCTACTCACTGTGCTCTACTCACGGTGCTCTACTCTACTGGGCTCTACTTACTGTACTGTACTCTACTGTGCTCTACTTACTGTACTGTACTCTGCTGTGCTCTACCTACTGTACTGTACTCTACTCACTGTATTCTACTTTGCTCTACTCATTGTACACTACTGTACTATACTGTGCTCTACTCACTGTACTCAACTGTGCTCTGCTGTGCTCTACTCACTGTACTTTACTGTGCTCTACTCACTGTACAGTACTGTGTTCTATTCACTCTACCGTGCTCTACTCACTGTGCTCTACTCACTGTACTTTACTGTGCTCTACTCACTGTACTGTGCTCAACTCACTGTACTGTGCTCAACTCACTGTACTCTACTCACTCTACTGTACTGTACTCTACTTACTGTACTGTACTCTACTTACTGTACTCACACTATTCACTCTACTGTACTCAACTCACTGTACTGTACTGTGCTCTACTAACTGTACTGTGCTCTACTCACTGTACTGTGAGTAGAGTACACAGTACAGTGCTCTACTCACTGTACTCTACTGTGCTCTACTAACTGTACTCTACTGTGCTCTACTGTGCTCTACTCACTACTGTGCTCTACTCACTGTACTCTACTCACTCTACTGTACTCTACTCACTGTACTATACTCACTCTACTGTACTCTACTCACTGTACTCTACTCACTCTATTGTACTCTACTCACTGTACTCTACTCATTCTACTGTACTTTACTCTACTCACTGTACTCTACTGTGCTCTACTGTGCTATACTCACTGTACTGTGCTCTACTCACTGTACTCTACTGTGCTCTACTCACTGTACTGTGCTGTACTCACTGTACTTTACTTTGCTCTACTCACTGTACAGTACTGTACTGTGCTCTACTCACTGTACTCTACTTCGCTCTACTCACTGTACTGTGCTCTACTCACTGTTCTCTGCTCTACTGTACTCTATGCTCTACTCACTGTACTGTGCTCTACTCACTGTACTCTACTTCGCTCTACTCACTGTACTGTGCTCTGCTCACTGTTCTCTGCTCTACTGTACTCTACTCTGCTCTACTCACTCTACTCTGCTCTACTCACTGTACTCTGCTCTACTCACGGTACACTGCTCTACTCACTTTACTGTGCTGTACCTACTGTGCTCTACTCACTGTACTCAACTGTGCTCTACTCACTGTACTGTGCTCTACTGTGCTCTACTTACTGTGCTCTACTCACTGTGCTCTACTGTACTCTACTGTGCACTACTCACTGTACTGTGCTCTACTGTGCTCTACTCACTGTGCTCTACTCTACTGTGCTCTACTCTACTGTGCTCTACTGTGCTCGACTCTACTGTGCTCTACTCACTGTACTGTACTGTGCTCTACTCACTGTGCTCTACTCTACTGTGCTCTTCTCACTGTACTCTACTGTGCTTTACTGTACTCTACTGTGCTCTACTCAATGTACTCTGCTGTGCTCTACTTACTGTGCTCTGCTCTACTCACTATACTGTACTCTACTGTGCTCTACTCACTGTGCTCTACTCACTGTGCTCTACTCACGGTGCTCTACTCACGGTGCTCTACTCTACTGGGCTCTACTTACTGTACTGTACTCTACTGTGCTCTACTTACTTTACTGTACTCTACTGTTCTCTACCTACTGTACTGTACTCTACTCACTGTATTCTACTTTGCTCTACTCACTGTATTCTACTTTGCTCTACTCACTGTACTCTACTGTGCTCTACTCACTGTACTCTACTGTGCTCTACTCACTGTACTCTACTGTGCTCTACTCACTGTACTCTACTGTGCTCTACTCACTGTACTCTACTGTGCTCTACTCACTGTACTTTACTGTGCTCTACTCACTGTACAGTACTGTGTTCTACTCACTGTACTGTGCTCTACTCACTGTACTCTACCGTGCTCTACTCACTGTACTCTGCTCTACTCAACTGTGCTCTACTGTGCTCTACTCACTGTACTTTACTGTGCTCTACTCACTTTACTGTACTGTGCTCAACTCACTGTACTTTGCTCAACTCACTGTACTGTACTCTACTCACTGTACTGTACTGTGCTCTACTCACTGTACTGTGCTGTACTCACTGTACTCTACTGTGCTCTACTCACTGTACTCTACTGTGCTCTACTGTGCTCTACTCACTGTACTGTGCTCTACTCACTGTACTCTACTCACTCTACTGTACATTACTCACTCTACTGTACTGTACTCTACTCATTGTACTCTACTCACTGTACTCTACTCATTCTACTGTACTGTACTCTACTCACTGTACTCTACTGTGCTCTACTCACTGTATTCTACTATGCTCTACTGTGCTATACTCACTGTACTGTGCTCTACTCACTGTACTCTACTGTGCTCTACTCACTGTACTGTACTGTGCTCTACTGTGCTCTACTCACTGTACTGTACTGTGCTCTACTCACTGTTCTCTGCTCTACTGTACTCTACTATGCTCTACTCACTGTACTGTGCTCTACTCACTGTACTCTACTTCGCTCTACTCACTGTACTGTGCTCTGCTCACTGTTCTCTGCTCTACTGTGCTCTACTCACTCTACTCTGCTCTACTCACTGTACTGTGCTCTACTGTGCTCTACTCACTGTGCTCTACTGTGCTCTACTGTTCTCTACTGTGCTCTACTCTACTGTGCTCTACTCTCTGTCCTCTACTCTACTGTGCTCTACTCACTGTACTGTGCTCAACTCACGGTACTCTACTCACTCTACTGTACTGTACTCTACTTACTGTACTGTACTCTACTTACTGTACTCACACTATACACTATACTGTACTCAACTCACTGTACTGTACTGTGCTCTACTAACTGTACTGTGCTCTACTCACTGTACTGTGAGTAGAGTACACAGTACAGTGCTCTACTCACTGTACTCTACTGTGCTCTACTCACTGTACTCTACTGTGATCTACTGTGCTCTACTCACTACTGTGCTCTACTCACTGTACTCTACTCACTCTACTGTACTCTACTCACTGTACTATACTCACTCTACTGTACTGTACTCTACTCACTGTACTCTACTCACTCTATTGTACTATACTCACTGTACTCTACTCATTATACTGTACTTTACTCTACTCACCGTACTCTACTGTGCTCTACTGTGCTATACTCACTGTGGTCTACTCACTGTGCTCTACTCACGGTGCTCTACTCTACTGGGCTCTACTTACTGTACTGTACTCTACTGTGCTCTACTCACTGTGCTCTCACTGTGCTCTAATGTACTCTACTGTGCTCTACTCACTGTACTGTACTCTACTGTGCTCTACTCTACTGTGCTCTACTCACTGTACTGTGCTCTACTCACTGTACTCTACTGTGCTCTACTCACTGTACTCTATTGTACTTTACTGTGCTCTACTCACTGTACAGTACTCTACTGTGCTCTACTCACTGTACTCTACTTCGCTCTACTCACTGTACTGTACTCTACTATGCTCTACTCACTGTACTGTGCTCTACTCACTGTACTCTACTTCGCTCTACTCACTGTACTGTGCTCTGCTCACTGTTCTCTGCTCTACTGTACTCTACTCTGCTCTACTCACTGTACTCTGCTCTACTCACTGTACTCTGCTCTACTCACTGTACGTGCTCTACTCACTGTACTCTGCTCTACCTACTGTGCTCTACTCACTGTACTCTACTGTGCTCTACTCACTGTACTGTGCTCTACTTACTGTGCTCTACTCACTGTGCTCTACTCACTGTGCTCTACTGTTCTCTACTGTGCTCTACTCTACTGTGCTCTACTCTCTGTCCTCTACTCTACTGTGCTCTACTCACTGTACTGTGCTCTACTCACTGTACTCTACTTCGCTCTACTCACTGTACTGTGCTCTGCTCACTGTTCTCTGCTCTACTGTACTCTACTCTGCTCTACTCACTGTACTCTGCTCTACTCACTGTACTCTGCTCTACTCACTGTACGTGCTCTACTCACTGTACTCTGCTCTACCTACTGTGCTCTACTCACTGTACTCTACTGTGCTCTACTCACTGTACTGTGCTCTACTTACTGTGCTCTACTCACTGTGCTCTACTCACTGTGCTCTACTGTTCTCTACTGTGCTCTACTCTACTGTGCTCTACTCTCTGTCCTCTACTCTACTGTGCTCTACTCACTGTACTGTGCTCAACTCACGGTACTCTACTCACTCTACTGTACTGTACTCTACTTACTGTACTGTACTCTACTTACTGTACTCACACTATACACTATACTGTACTCAACTCACTGTACTGTGCTCTACTAACTGTACTGTGCTCTACTCACTGTACTGTGAGTAGAGTACACAGTACAGTGCTCTACTCACTGTACTCTACTGTGCTCTACTCACTGTACTCTACTGTGATCTACTGTGCTCTACTCACTACTGTGCTCTACTCACTGTACTATACTCACTCTACTGTACTGTACTCTACTCACTGTACTCTACTCACTCTATTGTACTCTACTCACTGTACTCTACTCATTCTACTGTACTTTACTCTACTCACCGTACTCTACTGTGCTCTACTGTGCTCGACTCTACTGTGCTCTACTCACTGTACTGTACTGTGCTCTACTCACTGTGCTCTACTCTACTGTGCTCTTCTCACTGTACTCTACTGTGCTTTACTGTACTCTACTGTGCTCTACTCAATGTACTCTGCTGTGCTCTACTTACTGTGCTCTGCTCTACTCACTATACTGTACTCTACTGTGCTCTACTCACTGTGCTCTACTCACTGTGCTCTACTCACGGTGCTCTACTCACGGTGCTCTACTCTACTGGGCTCTACTTACTGTACTGTACTCTACTGTGCTCTACTTACTTTACTGTACTCTACTGTTCTCTACCTACTGTACTGTACTCTACTCACTGTATTCTACTTTGCTCTACTCACTGTATTCTACTTTGCTCTACTCACTGTACTCTACTGTGCTCTACTCACTGTACTCTACTGTGCTCTACTTACTGTACTCTACTGTGCTCTACTCACTGTACTCTACTGTGCTCTACTCACTGTACTTTACTGTGCTCTACTCACTGTACAGTACTGTGTTCTACTCACTGTACTGTGCTCTACTCACTGTACTCTACCGTGCTCTACTCACTGTACTCTGCTCTACTCAACTGTGCTCTACTGTGCTCTACTCACTGTACTTTACTGTGCTCTACTCACTTTACTGTACTGTGCTCAACTCACTGTACTTTGCTCAACTCACTGTACTGTACTCTACTCACTGTACTGTACTGTGCTCTACTCACTGTACTGTGCTGTACTCACTGTACTCTACTGTGCTCTACTCACTGTACTCTACTGTGCTCTACTGTGCTCTACTCACTGTACTGTGCTCTACTCACTGTACTCTACTCACTCTACTGTACATTACTCACTCTACTGTACTGTACTCTACTCATTGTACTCTACTCACTGTACTCTACTCATTCTACTGTACTGTACTCTACTCACTGTACTCTACTGTGCTCTACTCACTGTATTCTACTATGCTCTACTGTGCTATACTCACTGTACTGTGCTCTACTCACTGTACTCTACTGTGCTCTACTCACTGTACTGTACTGTGCTCTACTGTGCTCTACTCACTGTACTGTACTGTGCTCTACTCACTGTTCTCTGCTCTACTGTACTCTACTATGCTCTACTCACTGTACTGTGCTCTACTCACTGTACTCTACTTCGCTCTACTCACTGTACTGTGCTCTGCTCACTGTTCTCTGCTCTACTGTGCTCTACTCACTCTACTCTGCTCTACTCACTGTACTGTGCTCTACTGTGCTCTACTCACTGTGCTCTCACTGTGCTCTAATGTTCTCTACTGTGCTCTACTCTACTGTGCTCTACTCTCTGTCCTCTACTCTACTGTGCTCTACTCACTGTACTGTGCTCAACTCACGGTACTCTACTCACTCTACTGTACTGTACTCTACTTACTGTACTGTACTCTACTTACTGTACTCACACTATACACTATACTGTACTCAACTCACTGTACTGTACTGTGCTCTACTAACTGTACTGTGCTCTACTCACTGTACTGTGAGTAGAGTACACAGTACAGTGCTCTACTCACTGTACTCTACTGTGCTCTACTCACTGTACTCTACTGTGATCTACTGTGCTCTACTCACTACTGTGCTCTACTCACTGTACTCTACTCACTCTACTGTACTCTACTCACTGTACTATACTCACTCTACTGTACTGTACTCTACTCACTGTACTCTACTCACTCTATTGTACTATACTCACTGTACTCTACTCATTATACTGTACTTTACTCTACTCACCGTACTCTACTGTGCTCTACTGTGCTATACTCACTGTGGTCTACTCATTGTGCTCTACTCACGGTGCTCTACTCTACTGGGCTCTACTTACTGTACTGTACTCTACTGTGCTCTACTCACTGTGCTCTCACTGTGCTCTAATGTACTCTACTGTGCTCTACTCACTGTACTGTACTCTACTGTGCTCTACTCTACTGTGCTCTACTCACTGTACTGTGCTCTACTCACTGTACTCTACTGTGCTCTACTCACTGTACTCTATTGTACTTTACTGTGTTCTACTCACTGTACAGTACTCTACTCTGCTCTACTCACTGTACTCTACTTCGCTCTACTCACTGTACTGTACTCTACTATGCTCTACTCACTGTACTGTGCTCTACTCACTGTACTCTACTTCGCTCTACTCACTGTACTGTGCTCTGCTCACTGTTCTCTGCTCTACTGTACTCTACTCTGCTCTACTCACTGTACTCTGCTCTACTCACTGTACTCTGCTCTACTCACTGTACGTGCTCTACTCACTGTACTCTGCTCTACCTACTGTGCTCTACTCACTGTACTCTACTGTGCTCTACTCACTGTACTGTGCTCTACTTACTGTGCTCTACTCACTGTGCTCTACTCACTGTGCTCTACTGTTCTCTACTGTGCTCTACTCTACTGTGCTCTACTCTCTGTCCTCTACTCTACTGTGCTCTACTCACTGTACTGTGCTCAACTCACGGTACTCTACTCACTCTACTGTACTGTACTCTACTTACTGTACTGTACTCTACTTACTGTACTCACACTATACACTATACTGTACTCAACTCACTGTACTGTGCTCTACTAACTGTACTGTGCTCTACTCACTGTACTGTGAGTAGAGTACACAGTACAGTGCTCTACTCACTGTACTCTACTGTGCTCTACTCACTGTACTCTACTGTGATCTACTGTGCTCTACTCACTACTGTGCTCTACTCACTGTACTATACTCACTCTACTGTACTGTACTCTACTCACTGTACTCTACTCACTCTATTGTACTCTACTCACTGTACTCTACTCATTCTACTGTACTTTACTCTACTCACCGTACTCTACTGTGCTCTACTGTGCTATACTCACTGTACTGTGCTCTACTCACTGTGCTCTACTGTGCTATACTCACTCTACTGTGCTCTACTCACTGTACTCTACTTCGCTCTACTCACTGTACTGTGCTCTACTCACTGTTCACTGCTCTACTGTACTCTATGCTCTACTCACTGTACTGTGCTCTACTCACTGTACTCTACTTCGCTCTACTTACTGTACTGTGCTCTGCTCACTGTTCTCTGCTCTACTGTACTGTACTCTGCTCTACTCACTCTACTCTGCTCTACTCACTGTACACTGCTCTACTCACTTTACTGTGCTCTACCTACTGTGCTCTACTCACTGTACTCAACTGTGCTCTACTCACTGTACTGTGCTCTACTGTGGTCTACTTACTGTGCTCTACTCACTGTGCTCTACTGTACTCTACTGTGCGCTACTCACTGTACTGTGCTCTACTGTGCTCTACTCACTGTGCTCTACTCTACTGTGCTCTACTCTACTGTGCTCTACTGTGCTCGACTCTACTGTGCTCTACTCACTGTACTGTGCTCTACTCACTGTGCTCTACTCTACTGTGCTCTTCTCACTGTACTCTACTGTGCTTTATTGTACTCTACTGTGCTCTACTCAATGTACTCTGCTGTGCTCTACTTACTGTGCTCTACTCACTGTGCTCCTACTGTGCTCTACTCACTATACTGTACTCTACTGTGCTCTACTCACTGTGCTCTACTCACTGTGGTCTACTCACTGTGCTCTACTCACTGTGCTCTACTCTACTGTGCTCTACTTACTGTACTGTACTCTACTGTGCTCTACCTACTGTACTGTACTATACTCACTGTATTCTACTTTGCTCTACTCACTGTATTTTACTGTGCTCTACTCACTGTACTTTACTGTGCTCTACTCACTGTATAGTACTGTGTTCTACTCACTGTACTGTGCTCTACTCACTGTACTCCACTGTGCTCTACTCACTGTACTGTACTGTGCTCAACTCACTGTACTGTGCTCAACTCACTGTACTGTGCTCAACTCACTGTACTCTACCCACTGTACTGTACTCTACTTACTGTACTGTACTCTACTTACTGTACTCACTCTATTCACTCTACTGTACTCAACTCACTGTACTGTGCTCTACTAACTCTACTGTGCTCTACTCACTGTACTTTACTGTGCTCTACTCACTGTACTCTACTCACTGTACTCTACTCATTCTACTGTACTGTACTCTACTCACTGTACTCTACTCACTCTACTGTACTGTACTGTACTCACTGTACTGTACTCTACTCAATGTACTCTACTCACTCTACTGTACTCTTCTCTACTCACTGTGCTCTACTCTGCTCTACTCACTGTACAGTGCTCAATGCCAAGCATTGGCTGGAGTGGTGTATACAACTAGTAAAAGGGATCTGAAAACTAATTGAAACTAAACTGAATTTCAAATATATATCTTAAAAGTAATAGAAATAAAACCAAATATAAAAACATGGACGTCCGGTGTTGGTCGGGCCTAGCCCGAACCATGAAAAATAGCCTCAGACAATTATTCCTCATCCACCAAACTTTACAGTTGGCACAATGCATTTGGGCAGGTAGCGTTCTCCTGGCATCCGCCAAACCCAGATTCGTCCATCGGACTACCAGATAGTGAAGCGTGATTCATCACTACAATGATCGTGTTTCCACTGCTCCAGATTCCAATGGCGGCGAGCTTTACACAACTCTAGCCGACGCTTGGCATTGCGCATGGGGATCTTAGGCTTGTGTGCGGCTGCTCGGCCATGGAAACCCATTTCATGAAGCTCCCGACTAACAGTTATTGTGCTGACGTTGCTTCCAGAGGCAATTTTTTGAATGGAAAATAGTGCATTCTATGCCTTCATTTCCCAAATAGATAGACTCTTAGTTTTCATTTGACACCAATTTGATATGCTCCTATTCGATGGAAATGCCCATCACCTTTACATGTCTTGTAACTGTAGCCTTCACTTACGCTGTACCATAGGGCTCTGGTCTTACACTTTATCATAG
Organism: Coregonus lavaretus; assembly: GCF_964263955.1. Classification (NCBI taxonomy): domain Eukaryota; kingdom Metazoa; phylum Chordata; class Actinopteri; order Salmoniformes; family Salmonidae; genus Coregonus; species Coregonus lavaretus. The sequence continues at coordinate 9,996,097 of NC_139988.1, forward strand.
GGCTCTGGTCAAAAGTAGTGCACTATGTAGGGAATAGGGTGCCATTTGGGCCTTGGATTCAATCACTTTCTGACAGCACCCCTTTTGATTTGAACAAAACCTTCTATACATCTTTGCCCATGGTAGAAGTGGTCAGAATGTGACTTTTTAGACCTGAATGCCAAAACATTCAGGAGATAGAGGTGCCCAAAGTTGACCCATTTTGCCTACCATGAGACATTAATGTCTTCATCACTGGAAAAGATAAACGGTTGAGTTTGATATCATTTGAAAGCTTACGAACAGTGTTGTCAAACTATTCTATGATTTCTTTAACATTAATTATGGTGGGGTATGCAAAATCTGTCAGCTTTGGAATGACCCAGGTTTAAAATAAGCATTGTCAGTTTCTAATTACATTTACTGGCAAAAAGAATGCATGCATTTGATCAGAGTTCCTTTGTGGGAAAGCCCTCGGGCCTTCCCTGAAAGTTTTGATTGAATATTGACCACTGCCTACCAAAATCAAATGTTAGGAAACTGCTCCAACAGATTGTGTGTGTGTGAGAGAGACCTAGCTATCCAATCCTGCTCTCTGACAGAATAGAACACTGGGTGGATAGCGTCTTGGAAAGACAAGTCAATATGTCTGTTTGTTCTCCTCCTCAACAGCAACACTGGCCCAAATGGTACCCTATTCCCTATATGGTGCACCTTATTGGTCTGTTCCAAATGGCACCATATTCCCTATATGGTGCACCTTATTTGTCTGTTCCAAATGGCACCCTATTCCCTATATGGTGCATCTTATTGGTCTGTTCCAAATGGTACCCTATTCCCTATATGGTGCATCTTATTGGTCTGTTCCAAATGGCTCTCTATTCCCTATATGGTGCATCTTATTGGTATGTTCCAAATGGCTCTCTATTCCCTATATGGTGCATCTTATTGGTCTGTTCCAAATGGCTCTCTATTCCCTATATGGTGCATCTTATTGGTATGTTCCAAATGGCTCTCTATTCCCTATATGGTGCATCTTATTGGTCTGTTCCAAATGGCTCTCTATTCCCTATATGGTGCATCTTATTGGTCTGTTCCAAATGGTACCCTATTCCCTATATGGTGCATCTTATTGGTCTGTTCCAAATGGCTCTCTATTCCCTATATGGTGCATCTTATTGGTCTGTTCCAAATGGTACCCTATTCCCTATATGGTGCATCTTATTGGTATGTTCCAAATGGCTCTCTATTCCCTATATGGTGCATCTTATTGGTCTGTTCCAAATGGCTCTCTATTCCCTATATGGTGCATCTTATTGGTCTGTTCCAAATGGCACCCTATTCCCTATATGGTGCATCTTATTGGTCTGTTCCAAATGGCACCCTATTCCCTATATGGTGCATCTTTTTAGTCTGTTCCAAATGGTACCCTATTCCCTATATATGGTGCATATTATTGGTCTGTTCCAAATGGCTCTCTATTCCCTATATGGTGCATCTTATTGGTCTGTTCCAAATGGTACCCTATTCCCTATATGGTGCATTTTATTGGTCTGTTCCAAATGGCTCTCTATTCCCTATATGGTGCATCTTATTGGTCTGTTCCAAATGGCACCCTATTCCCTATATGGTGCACCTTATTGGTCTGTTCCAAATGGCACCCTATTCCCTATATGGTGCATCTTATTGGTCTGTTCCAAATGGTACCCTATTCCCTATATGGTGCATCTTATTGGTCTGTTCCAAATGGCTCTCTATTCCCTATATGGTGCATCTTATTGGTCTGTTCCAAATGGTACCCTATTCCCTATATGGTGCACTTGACTTACTACTTTTGACCAGAGCCCTATGGGCCATTCCCTATGGGCCCCGTTCAAAAGTAGTGCACTATATAGATAGTCATTTGGGACACATGCTAGGCTTGGCTTCCCACTGGGCACAGACATCAATTCAACATCTATTCCTCATTGATTCAACCAACATTGATTCAACCAGTGTGTGCCCAGTGGGTTCTTACTGAAATCCTTGGGAGGTTATTTGAGAGTAAGGATGGGTGAATACATTTAGATGAATCCAACATTTAGGGTAACACCGGATGTCATGATCCCAAGACTCTGTGGAAATAGTGATGGTTAGACTATCGAGTGGAGTGGACTATCCTAGTTAAATGAACTCAATTGACATGAAAGTGAATGTAGGAATGCATTTCTTATAATTTAAATTAACCATACATTCCTTAACTATTGTTGTAAACTAAATATGAATGTGAAAAGGGGTTGTGATCGTGTTATTATCATGTTCACGCATACTTCACTAGATTATTTGCATTAGTAAACACACACACACCATTTGAGAGGGAAATGGAAATTCAGCATTTTTCTCTGTGCTTGTGTAAATCTCCTCTAGAGGCTCCCATTGACTGCTCCTCAGCTGTAATGAGTCCATTTAATGGCTGCGTTTACACAGGCAGCCCAATTCTGATATTTATTTCACTAATTGGTCTTTTGACTAATCATATCAGCTCTGAAAAATAACTGATGTGATTGGTCAAAAGGCCAATTAGTGTGAAAAAAGATCAGAATTTGGCTGCCTGTGTAAACGCAGCCTAGGGCCACGTTCCTCTGTCTAGGTGCTGCTGATGCCTGCCAGATCTTACAACGCCTGGATAGGTATTTTATGTATCAGCTAACCACATCATATGTTATAGCAATCTGTCAGTCGATGACGTGACACGCAATCATTGGTTGATGCATGCAACATCTGAGCAGGGGAACTCGACCATTGTCTAAAGTATCTTGTCTCCTTAGTCATAGAATCATATTAGATCCGGAATGTCTTTAATTTCATCTTGATGCATGGTTCTTTTTTATGTACTCTATGTTTGTAATGATAGGGTTAACTGCTTGGAACTTCGCTATCAAAGCTCGTGAGATCTCGTGAGATCTGCCCTTACAGAAAAAACACATTAGTTCACATGTGAAATGTGTTTTTGGAACACTTCACATGTAATCACGTTTCCATGTGTAGTTACATGTTGTCACATGTTATTACATTAACTTCACATAAAATCACATGAAAACATGGGTTTTTGGAACACTTCACATGTGAAATGTATGTTTTTTCCATAAGGGTGTGTACATTACTGCAGGCATTCTTGGACAGCAGTTGTTACCCAACACCTAAGTCACTTTCAGTATCTTATAATGTTTCAGAACACCACAGTATGTTCAGAGATTTCTTCTCTTTTTCCTCTGTAGAATGTATACATCTCTGTGTTCATCTATGTTCTAGAATCTCTGTGTTCATCTATGTTCTAGAATCTCTGTGTTCATCTATGTTCTAGAATCTATGTGTTCATCTGTGTTCTAGAATCTCTGTGTCCATCTATGTTCTAGAATCTCTGTGTTCTCCTGCTTCATATGAGAGCAGGGTCTCTGCCTCAGGGGGCAGTCAGAAGAGACGTGTCATTAAAGCGTCAGTCAGCCTGGCCTGAGGTGAAGTGAGGAGATAGGTAGGGAAGTGATAAGGTTGCTGTGCTGTATGTAGATTGTAGAAGGAGGTAGAACTAGAATTCCACACTGCCATCTCTGGGGTAATCCAGGATTCTGGGCCATGAGGAGTGATGTAACGGGGGAGGAGTCAGTCTCAATTAATAGGCCGACAGTGTTTTTGTGGCCTGATTTGCTCCCCCATTGTTTGATTAGATGATTGCTAAAGCAGTGAATAATCAGGCAGATTGCTGCTTTGTAGCATTGCTCAAGGCTATGAGAGAAAGTTCTGATTTTTCTCCTTTTGGGCGATTAGAGACTATACAAAATATGGCAATCATCTCCTTCTTCAGGAGCTAGTTCAACATCATAACAATGTTTCCTCTTCCGCAGTACTTCACTTTCACTCTTTTAGTCAACGTTATTCATTAAGAAGGGATGATATTTTAATTTGAAACACTAATTTGAAATACTATTAGTTGGGCCGTTGTTATGATACTATTGGTTGTGGTGGTGGATGTTATGATACTATTGGTTGAGGTGTTATTATGATACTATTGGTTGGGGTGTTATGATACTATTGGTTGGGCTGTTGTTATGATACTATTGGTTGAGATGTTATGATACTATTGGTTGAGGTGGTGGATGTTATGATACTATTGGTTGAGGTGTTATTATGATACTATTGGTTAGGTGTTATTATGATACTATTGGTTGAGGTGTTATTATGATACTATTGGTTGAGGTGTTATTATGATACTATTGGTTGAGGTGTTGTTATGAGACTATTGGTTGAGTTGGTGGATGTTATGATACTTAATGTGGGCCAAAGGCGTCAGACAATCAGCATATACAACAGTCTGATCCTGTCTGGAAGGAAATGATGGTTAAACAACTGTCCCTTCAGTAACGTTTCCTGTGTCAAGTCAAGCACTCACCAACTCTGCAGTCTGAGCTTCAGATAATCTGGGTTCATCCTTGTGTACTTTTACAGAGATGTTTTCCCTTGAAATGTGTAAATTTCACCTCTCCCCAGTGCACAGTTGTGTTTTGCTCTGTACATTTCAGATTTATTGTAATTGATTTGGAAACCATACTTTAGTATTAGTCAGATGTTATTGTTACTTTCAGGCTGGTTACAGACATTGTAATGTTCAAAGACTGCTTGACAAAGAGAAGATGTAACCCAAACCAGAGTTATAGCAGTGAAAACATGAGCTGTGAGGACAGTGGACTAGATCAAGTTCTTTCTTTTTTGGGAAAGAAGATAAACCCAGAGAGGTTTTCTTTCTCACTATTATCTTAGCTTTCTCTCTCTCTCTGAACCCCCTCCCCCTGTCATTGTAACAGAAAAGGCAGTTCTTCTTTTCGAGGCATCTCTAACTGTCATTGGTCACCAGCAGACACAGCTGGTCTGAGAGGATGTGTGTGTGCTTGCTCGCCCGCCTCAGCTCAGTCCTGCGGTAGCAAGTGTAGCTGTGGTGTAGCTGTGCTCTAGTCAGCTGTAGTGCTCAATGGCTCTACTCATTGGGATTACATAAACATGGTGGATCTTTATGCAAAGCCCCGGCATGGGTACCGGGCCCGGGGGGGCTTGGCTCTCCCAATACCAGCCCAGGTAGGTCCAGAACTAACTGTACACTATACTGTATATCTAGATCCAACAGTACAGCCTCAGTAAAACTCAGTGACCTGGGTTTAATGGATCTATGGCTAAATTAGGCTGTTCAGAATAGAGATCAGAGTGTATTGGGTTTGATTAGGCTGTTCAGAATAGAGATCAGAGTGTATTGGGTTTGATTAGGCTGTTCAGAATAGAGATCAGAGTGTATTGGGTTTGATTAGGCTGTTTAGAATAGAGATCAGAGTGTATTGGGTTTGATTAGGCTGTTCAGAATAGAGATCAGAGTGTATTGGGTTTGATTAGGCTGTTTAGAATAGAGATCAGAGTGTATTGGGTTAGATTAGGCTGTTTAGAATAGAGATCAGAGTGTATTGGGTTTAATTAGGCTGTTTAGAATAGAGATCAGAGTGTGTTGGGTTTGTTGCGAATAATCGCACCAACTGTTGTCACCTTCTCACCAAGCTGCTTGGCGATGGTCTTGTAGCCCATCCCAGCCTTGTGTAGGTCTACAATCTTGTCCCTGACATCCTTGGAGAGCTCTTTGGTCTTGGCCATTTTGGAGAGTTTGGAATCTGATTGATTGATTGCTTCTGTGGACAGGTGTCTTTTATACAGGTAACAAGCTGAGATTAGGAGCACTCCCTTTAAGAGCCAGAAATCTTTCTGATTGAGAGGGGGTCAAATACTTATTTCCCTCATTAAAATGCAAATCAATTTATAACATTTTTGACATGCGTTTTTCTGGATTTTTGTTGTTGTTATTCTGTCTCTCACTGTTCAGATAAACCTACCATTAAAATTATAGACTGATCATGTCTTTGTCAGTGGGCAAACGTACAAAATCAGCAGGGGATCAAATACTTTTTTCCCTCACAGTAAATAGGTTTCCGACCTGTCACCATTCCTCAAACCAGTGGTTGGTTTGGCAGAGCTGAGCAGAGAGAGAATTAACAAAGAAACTGAGCAAACAAAAATGCTATTTGGCCCTAAGCAGAGAGTACACAGTGGCAAAATACCTGACCACTGTGACTGACCCAAAATTAAGGAAAGCTTTGACTATGTACAGACTAAGTGAGCATAGCTTTGCTATTGAGAAAGGCTGCCGTAGGCAGACCTGGCTCTCAAGCGATTACAGCCTCGAGTCTTCTTGAGTATGACGCTACAAGCTTGGCACACCTGTATTTGGGGAGTTTCTCCCATTCTTCTCTGCAGATCCTCTCAAGCTCTGTCAGGTTGGATGGGGAGCGTCGCTGCACAGCTATTTTCAGGTCTCTCCAGAGATGTTCGATCGGGTTCAAGTCCGGGCTCTTGCTGGTCCACTCAAGGACATTCAGAGACTTGTCCCGAAGCCACTCCTGCGTTGTCTTGGCTGTGTGCTTAGGGCTGTTGTCCTCTTGGAAGGTGAACCTTCGCCCCAGTCTGAGGTCCTGAGTACTCTGGAGCAGGTTTTCATCAAGGATCTCTCTGTACTTTGCTCCATTCATCTTTCCCTCGATCCTGACTAGTCTCCTAGTCCCTGCCGCTGAAAAACATCCCCACAGCATTACATTTTTTACATTTTAGTCATTTAGCAGATGCTCTTATCCAGAGCGACTTACAGTTAGTGAGTGCATACATGTTTTTTAGTTTTTGTTGTTCATAGTGGCCCCCCATGGGAAACGAACCCACAACCCTGGCGTTACAAACGCCATGCTCTACACACTGAGCTACACGGGACAGGATGATGCTGCCACCACCATGCTTCACTGTAAGGATGGTGCCAGGTTTCCTTCAGAAGTGACGCTTGGCATTCAGGCCAAAGAGTTCAATCTACGGACAATTCCTTCAACCTCATGGCCTGGTTTTTGCTCTGACATGCACTGTCAACTGTGGGACCTTATATAGACAGGTGTGTGCCTTTCCAAATCATGTCCAATCAATTGAATTTACCACAGGTTGGCTCCAATCAAGTTGTAGAAACATCTCAAGGATGATCAATGGAAACAGGATGCACCTGAGCTCAATTTCGAGTCTCATAGCAAAGGTTCTGAATACTTATGTAAATAAAGTATTTCTGTTTTTGATTTTTAATACATTTGCAAAATTTTCAAAAAACCTGTTTCCGCTTTGTCGTTATAGGGTATTGTGTGTAGATTGATGAGGAAACATTTTCACTTCGTCCATTTCAGAATAAGGCTGTAACGTAACAAAATGTGGAAAAAGTCAAGGGGTCTGAATACTTTCCGAATGCCTGCACTGTATTTCCCTCAGATTACACAGACCCACAAAGAATTTGAAAACAAACCCAGTTTTGATAAACTCCCCTATCTACTGGATGAAAAACCACAGTGTGCCATCACAGCAGCAAGATTTGTGACCTGTTGCTGCAAGAAAAGGGAAACCAGTGAAGATCAAACAACATTGTAAATACAACCTATATTTATGTTAATTCTTTTTCATACTTCAACTATTTGAACATTGTTACAACATTGTACATCGCAATAATATAACATTTTAAATTATTTTGGTGTGTAATGTTTACTGTTCATTTGTTTTTTTCACTTGGTTATTTCCATTCTTGTTTCTTGCCTATTCCACTTGCTCTGTCAATGTAAACACATGTTTCCCATGCCAATAAAGCCCTTTGAATTGGAGGGAGGGAAATGGAGAGAGAGAGCTCTCACAGTGCCGTGATGAGGACATCATAGGCAGCAGTGTTCCAAGAGGAACCTCCCAGGAGTCAGAAAGTCAGGCAGAGACCTCTCATAGGATACAGCAGGTGAGACTCTGGCCTCTGGAACAGATGAGACTCCAGGTGAGACTCTGGCCTCTGGAACAGATGAGACTCCAGGTGAGACTCTGGCCTCTGGAACAGATGAGCCTCCAGGTGAGACTCTGGCCTATGGAACAGATGAGCCTCCAGGTGAGACTCTGGCCTCTGGGACAGATGAGACTCCAGGTGAGACTCTGGCCTCTGGGACAGATGAGACTCCGGGTGAGACGCTGGCCTTTGGGACAGATGAGACTCCGGGTGAGACTCTGGCCTCTGGGACAGATGAGACTCCGGGTGAGACTCTTGATCCAAACTGTTACAGACCTACAGTGGGGAAAAAAAGTATTTAGTCAGCCACCAATTGTGCAAGTTCTCCCACTTAAAAAGATGAGAGAGGCCTGTAATTTTCATCATAGGTACACGTCAACTATGACAGACAAATTGAGAAAAAAAAATCCAGAAAATCACATTGTAGGATTTTTAATGAATTTATTTGCAAATTATGGTGGAAAATAAGTATTTGGTCAATAACAAAAGTTTCTCAATACTTTGTTATATACCCTTTGTTGGCAATGACACAGGTCAAACGTTTTCTGTAAGTCTTCACAAGGTTTTCACACACTGTTGCTGGTATTTTGGCCCATTCCTCCATGCAGATCTCCTCTAGAGCAGTGATGTTTTGGGGCTGTCGCTGGGCAACACAGACTTTCAACTCCCTCCAAAGATTTTCTATGGGGTTGAGATCTGGAGACTGGCTAGGCCACTCCAGGACCTTGAAATGCTTCTTACGAAGCCACTCCTTCGTTGCCCGGGCGGTGTGTTTGGGATCATTGTCATGCTGAAATACCCAGCCACGTTTCATCTTCAATGCCCTTGCTGATGGAAGGAGGTTTTCACTCAAAATCTCACGATACATGGCCCCATTCATTCTTTCCTTTACACGGATCAGTCGTCCTGGTCCCTTTGCAGAAAAACAGCCCCAAAGCATGATGTTTCCACCCCCATGCTTCACAGTAGGTATGGTGTTCTTTGGATGCAACTCAGCATTCTTTGTCCTCCAAACACGACGAGTTGAGTTTTTACCAAAAAGTTATATTTTGGTTTCATCTGACATTCTCCCAATCCTCTTCTGGATCATCCAAATGCACTCTAGCAAACTTTAGACGGGCCTGGACATGTACTGGCTTAAGCAGGGGGACACGTCTGGCACTGCAGGATTTGAGTCCCTGGCGGCGTAGTGTGTTACTGATGGTAGGCTTTGTTACTTTGGTCCCAGCTCTCTGCAGGTCATTCAGTAGGTCCCCCCAGTGTGGTTCTGGGATTTTTGCTCACCGTTCTTGTGATCATTTTGACCCCACAGGGTGAGATCTTGCGTGGAGCCCCAGATCGAGGGAGATTATCAGTGGTCTTGTATGTCTTCCATTTCCTAATAATAGCTCCCACAGTTGATTTCTTCAAACCAAGCTGCTTACCTATTGCAGATTCAGTCTTCCCAGCCTGGTGCAGGTCTACAATTTTGTTTCTGGTGTCTGTCACGATCGTCTACTAATGAGGAAGCGGACCAAAGCGCAGCGTTGCGAGTGAACATGATTTTTAATAAAGAAGCACGTAACTACAAAACAAAAGACGAATCGTGAAGTCCAACAAACACCGACTGACACGGAAACAATGGAAACAAAAACCCACAAACACAAGGTGAAAACTGACAGTTTAAATATGGCTCCCAATCAGAGATAACGAGCCGACAGCTGACACTCGTTACCTCCGATTGGGAGTCATTGACTACAACACACAACCTAGAAATATAACCCATAGACCTGCAAACATAGAAACACACCCAACAGAACTACCAACATAGAAAAACACCCAAATCCCCAACAAAACAACATACACTCTAGCTCACATACAAAAGTCCTAGAGCCAGAGTGTCACAGTACCCCCCCCTAAAGGTGCGAACTCCGGGCGCACCAACCCACAGTCTAGGGGAGGGTCTGGGTGGGCGTCTGTCCACGGTGGCGGTTCTGCCCCTGGTCGTGGTCCCCACCCCACCTTAGTCACCAGCCTCCCTAGCCTCCTCCACATTACCACCCCCCAACTAAACCCCACTGGGTTAAGGGGCGGCACCGGACTAAGGGGCAGCACCGGACTAAGGGGCAGTACCGGACTAAGGGGCAGTACCGGACTAAGGGGCAGTACCAGGCTAAGGGGCAGCACCGGACTAAGGAGCAGCACCAGGATAAGGGACAGCACCAGGATAAGGGACAGCACCAGGATACGGAGCAACACCGAGCTAAGGGGCAGCACCGGACTAAATGGCGGATCCTGGCTGGCTGGCTCTGGCGGATCCTGGCTGGCTGGCTCTGGCGGATCCCGGCTGGACGGCTCTGGCGGATCCCGGCTGGACGGCTCTGGCGGATCCCGGCTGGACGGCTCTGGCGGATCCCGGCTGGACGGCTCTGGCGGATCCCGGCTGGACGGCTCTGGCGGATCCCGGCTGGACGGCACTGGCGGATCCCGGCTGGACGGCTCTGGCGGATCCCGGCTGGACGGCTCTGGCGGATCCCGGCTGGACGGCTCTGGCGGATCCCGGCTGGACGGCTCTGGCGGATCCCGGCTGGACGGCTCTGGCGGATCCCGGCTGGACGGCTCATGGCTGGCTGACGGATCTGGCTGCTCATGGCTGGCTGACGGATCTGGCTGCTCATGGCTGGTTGACGGATCTGGCTGCTCATGGCTGGCTGACGGATATGGCTGCTCATGGCTGGCTGACGGATCTGGCTGCTCATGGCTGGCTGACGGATCTGGCTGCTCATGGCTGGCTGACGGATCTGGCTGCTCATGGCTGGCTGACGGATCTGGCTGCTCATGGCTGGCTGACGGATCTGGCTGCTCATGGCTGGCTGACGGATCTGGCTGCTCATGGCTGGCTGACGGATCTGGCTGCTCATGGCTGGCGGAAGGCTCTGGCTGACCCTGTCTGGCGGAAGGCTCTGGCTGATCCTGTCTCGCAGAAGGCTCTGGCTGATCCTGTCTGGCGGAAGGCTCTGGCTGATCCTGTCTGGCGGAAGGCTCATGCAGCGCTTGGCAGACGGACAGTTCAGACGGCGTTGGGCAGACAGGCAGTTCAGGCGCCGTTGGGTAGACGGGCAGTTCAGGTGCCGTTGGGCAGACGGGCAGTACAGGCGCCGTTGGGCAGATGGCAGACTCTGGCCATCTGAGGCGCACCATAGGCCTGATGCGTGGTACCGGAACTGGAGGTACCGGGCTGAGGACACGCATCTCAGGGCTAGTGCGGGGAGAAGCAACAGGACGCACAGGACTCTGGGGACACACAGGAGGCTTAGTACGTGGCGCAGGGACAGGCCGGGCTGGGCTGACGACGCACACCGTAGGCTTCCTACGTGGCACAGGAACAGGCCGGGCTGGGCTGGCGACGCACACCGTAGGCATCCTACGTGGCGCAGGGACAGGCCGGGCTGGGCTGGCGACGCACACCGTAGGCATCCTACGTGGCGCAGGGACAGGCCGAACCGGGCTGGCGACGCGCACCGTACACTTAGTGCGAGGGGCCGGAACAGGCCGGGCTGGGCTGGCGACGCGCACCGTACACTTGGTGCGGGAGGCAGGATCAGGTCGAACCGGGCTGGCGACGCGCACCGTACACTTAGTGCGAGGGACTGGAACAGGCCGTACCGTACGGGGAACACACACTACTGGCTGCACCTCGGGACTAGGAACGGGCCGGACCGAACTGGTTACACACCCCAGTACCTCACGCCGTGCCTCAACACTTTCCTTCCCTGCTTTACCCAGTAGCCCCCTTGACCTGGTAGCCCACTGAATCCGTCCCTTCTCTGCCTCCGTCAGCCCCCTTAACCTGGCAGCCTTCTGACTCTGCCTTGTGGCAGCCTCCTGCTGCTCAGTCGCCCAAGCCATGTGCCCCCCCCAAAAAATTTCTTGGGGTTGCCTCTCGTCCTTCCAACGTTGGCTCTGCCGACGCCGTTGCTCCTCTCGCCGTCGCCTCTCCACCGTCTCGTTCCATGGTCGGCGATCCATACCATCTAGGATCTCCTCCCAAGTCCAGGACCCTTTACCGTCCAACAGTTCCTCCCATGTCCAGACCCTTTGCTCCTGGACGCGCTGCTTGGTCCTTTGATGGTGGGTTTTTCTGTCACGATCGTCTACTAATGAGGAAGCGGACCAAAGCGCAGCGTTGCGAGTGAACATGATTTTTAATAAAGAAGCACGTAACTACAAAACAAAAGACGAATCGTGAAGTCCAACAAACACCGACTGACACGGAAACAATGGAAACAAAAACCCACAAACACAAGGTGAAAACTGACAGTTTAAATATGGCTCCCAATCAGAGATAACGAGCCGACAGCTGACACTCGTTACCTCCGATTGGGAGTCATTGACTACAACACACAACCTAGAAATATAACCCATAGACCTGCAAACATAGAAACACACCCAACAGAACTACCAACATAGAAAAACACCCAAATCCCCAACAAAACAACATACACTCTAGCTCACATACAAAAGTCCTAGAGCCAGAGTGTCACAGTGTCCTTTGACAGCTCTTTGGTTTTGGCCATAGTGGAGTTTGGAGTGTGACTGTTTGAGGTTGTGGACAGGTGTCTTTTATACTGATAACAAGTTCAAACAGGTGCCATTAATACAGGTAACGAGTGGAGGATAGAGGAGCCTCTTAAAGAAGAAGTTACAGGTCTGTGAGAGCCAGAAATCTTGCCTGTTTGTAGGTGACCAAATACTTATTTTCCACCATAATTTGCAAATAAATTCATAAAAAATCCTACAATGTGATTTTCTGGAATTTTTTTTCTCAATTTGTCTGTCATAGTTGACATGTACCTATGATGAAAATTACAGGCCTCTCATCTTTTTAAGTGGGAGAACTTGCACAATTGGGTGGCTGACTAAATACTTTTTTTCCCCACTGTATATCAATCTGGCCTCTGGAACAGATGAGCCTCCAGGTGAGACTCTGGCCTCTGGAACAGATGAGACTCCAGGTGAGACTCTGGCCTCTTGAACAGATGAGACTCCAGGTGAGACTCTGGCCGTTGGAACAGATGAGACTCCAGGTGAGACTCTGGCCGTTGGAACAGATGAGACTCCAGGTGAGACTCTGGCCTCTGGGACAGATGAGACTCCAGGTGAGACTCTGGCCTCTGGAACAGATGAGACTCCAGGTGAGACTCTGGCCTCTGGAACAGATGAGTCTCCAGGTGAGCCTCTGGCCTCTGGAACAGATGAGACTCCGGGTGAGACTCTGGCCTCTGGGACAGATGAGACTCCAGGTGAGACTCTGGTCTCTGGAACAGATGAGACTCCAGGTGAGACTCTGGCCTCTGGAACAGATGAGACTCCAGGTGAGACTCTGGCCTCTGGAACAGATGAGACTCCAGGTGAGACTCTGGCCTCTTGAACAGATGAGACTCCAGGTGAGACTCTGGCCGTTGGAACAGATGAGACTCCAGGTGAGACTCTGGCCGTTGGAACAGATGAGACTCCAGGTGAGACTCTGGCCTCTGGGACAGATGAGACTCCAGGTGAGACTCTGGCCTCTGGAACAGATGAGACTCCAGGTGAGACTCTGGCCTCTGGAACAGATGAGTCTCCAGGTGAGCCTCTGGCCTCTGGAACAGATGAGACTCCGGGTGAGACTCTGGCCTCTGGGACAGATGAGACTCCAGGTGAGACTCTGGTCTCTGGAACAGATGAGACTCCAGGTGAGACTCTGGCCTCTGGAACAGATGAGACTCCAGGTGAGACTCTGGCCTCTGGAACAGATGAGACTCCAGGTGAGACTCTGGCCTTTGGAACAGATGAGACTCCAGGTGAGACTCTGATGTAGGATCAGTGAGTGAGTGTGCCAATATTTTCTGGAAGGATGGACACCGACGTAGTCAACGGTGCCATTTACTTCTCTCATTTATTAAATTAAATTAAAACAACTTTATTTATCCCAGAGGAGCAATTACTTAAGGCAGCTGCAACAACAAGATTAACAAAAAAAAATGTATTCACCTTTATTTAACCAGGTAAGCCAGTTGAGAACAAGTTCTCATTTACAACTGCGACCTGGCCAAGAGAAAGCAAAGCAGTGCGATTAAAAACAACACAGAGTTACATATGGGGTAAAACAAAACATAAAGTCAAAAATACAACAGAAAATATATATACAGTGTGTGCAAATGTAGCAAGTTATGGAGGTAAGGCAATAAATAGGCTATAGTGCAAAATAATTACAATTAGTATTAACACTGGAATGATAGATGTGCAAGAGATGATGTGCAAATAGAGATACTGGGGTGCAAATGAGCAAAATAAATAACAATATGGGGATGAGGTAGTTGGGTGGGCTAATTTCAGATGGGCTGTGTACAGGTGCAGTGATCGGTAAGGTGCTCTGACAACTGATGCTTAAAGTTAGTGAGGGAGATAAGAGTCTCCAGCTTCAGAGATTTTTGCAATTTGTTCCAGTCATTGGCAGCAGAGAACTGGAAGGAATGGCGGCCAAAGGAGGTGTTGGCTTTGGGGATGACCAGTGAGATATACCTGCTGGAGCGCATACTACGGGTGGGTGTTGCTATGGTGACCAATGAGCTAAGATAAGGCGGGGATTTGCCTAGCAGTGATTTATAGATGGCCTGGAGCCAGTGGGTTTGGCGACGAATACGTAGTGAGGACCAGCCAACAAGAGCGTACAGGTCACAGTGGTGGGTAGTATATGGGGCTTTGGTGACAAAACGGATGGCACTGTGATAGACTACATCCAATTTGCTGAGTAGAGTGTTGGAGGCTATTTTGTAAATGACATCGCCGAAGTCAAGGATCGGTAGGATAGTCAGTTTTACGAGGGCATGTTTGGCAGCATGAGTGAAGGAGGCTTTGTTGCGAAATAGGAAGCTGATTCTAGATTTAACTTTGGATTGGAGATTCTTAATGTGAGTCTGGAAGGAGAGTTTACAGTCTAACCAGACACCTAGGTATTTGTAGTTGTCCACATACTCTAGGTCAGACCCGTCGAGAGTAGTAATTCTAGTCGGGTGGGCGGGTGCCAGCAGCGTTCGATTGAAGAGCATGCATTTAGTTTAAGAGCAGTTGGAGGCTACTGAAGGAGTGTTGTATGGCATTGAAGCTCGTTTGGAGGTTTGTTAACACAGTGTCCAATGAAGGGCCAGATGTATACAAAATGGTGTCGTCTGCGTAGAGGTGGATCTGAGAGTCACCAGCAGCAAGAGCGACATCATTGATATACACTGAGAAAAGAGTCGGCCCAAGAATTGAACCCTGTGGCACCCCCATAGAGACTGCCATAGGTCCAGACAACAGGCCCTCCGATTTGACACATTGAACTCTATCTGAGAAGTAGTTGGTGAACTAGGCGAGGCAGTCATTTGAGAAACCAAAGCTATTTAGTCTGCCAATAAGAATGCGGTGGTTGACAGAGTCGAAAGGCTTGGCCAGGTCGATGAAGACTGCTGCACAGTACTGTCTATTATTGATCGCGGTTATAATATCGTTTAGGACCTTGAGCGTGGCTGAGGTGCACCCATGACCAGCTCGGAAACCGGAATGCATAGCGGAGAAGGTACGGTGGGATTCGAAATGGTCGGTGATCTGTTTGTTAACTTGGCTTTCAAAAACTTTCGAAAGGCAGGGCAGGATGGATATAGGTCTGTAACAGTTTGGATCTAGAGTGTCACCCCCTTTGAAGAGGGGGATGACCGTGGAAGCTTTCCAATCTCTGGGGATCACAGACATTACGAAAGAGAGGTTGAACAGGCTAGTAATAGGGGTTGCGACAATTTCGGCGGCTAGTTTTAGAAAGAAAGGGTCCAGATTGTCTAGCCCAGATGATTTGTAGGGGTCCAGATTTTGCAGCTCTTTCAGAACATCAGCTGTCTGAATTTGTGTGAAGGAGAAGCAGGGGGGGCATGGGCAAGTTGCAGCGGAGGGTGCAGAGCTGGTGGCCGGGGTAGTGGTAGCCAGGTGGAAAGCATGGCCAGCCGTAGCAAAATGCTTGTTGAAATTCTCGATTATTGTAGATTTATCGGTGGTGATAGTGTTTCTTAGCCTCAGTGCAGTGGGCAGCTGGGAGGAAGTGCTCTTATTCTCCATGGACTTTACAGTGTCCCAAAACTTTTTGGAGTTAGTGCTACAGGATGCAAATTTCTGTTTGAAAAAGTTAGCCTTTGCTTTCCTAACTGCTTGTGTATATTGGTTCCTAACTTCCCTGAAAAGTTGCATATCGCTGGGGCTATTTGATGCTAATGCAGTACGCCACAGGATGTTTTTGTGCTGGTCAAGGGTAGTCAAGTCTGAGGAGAACCAGGGGCTATATCTGTTCTTTGTTCTGTATTTTTTGAATGGGGCATGTTTATTTAAGATTGAGAGGAAATTACTTTTAAAGAACAACCAGGCATCCTCTACTGACGGAATGAGATCTATATCCATCCAGGATACCTGGGCCAGGTCAATTAGGAAGGCCTGCTCGCTAAAGTGTTTTAGGGAGCATTTGACAGTGATGAGGGGTGGTTGTTTGACCGCGGATCCGTTACGGACGCAGGCAATAAGGCAGTGATCGCCGAGATCCTGGTTGAAGACAGCGGAGGTGTATTTAGAGGGTAAGTTAGTCAGGATGATATCTATGAGGGTACCCATGTTTACGGATTTAGGGTTGTACCTGGTAGGTTCGTTGATAATTTGTGTGAGATTGAGGGCATCTAGTTTGGATTGTAGGATGGCCGGGGTGTTAAGCATATCCCAATTTAGGTCACCAAGCAGTACGAACTCTGAGGATAAATGGGGGGCAATCAATTCACATATGGTGTCCAGGGCACAGCTGGGGGCTGAGGGGGGTCTGTAGCAAGCGGCAACAGTGAGAGACTTATTTCTGGAAAGGTGGATTTTTAGAAGTAGAAGCTCAAACTGTTTGGGCACAGACCTGGATAGTATGATAGAGCTCTGCAGGCTATCTCTACAGTAGATTGCAACTCCGCCCCCTTTGGCAGTTCTATCTAGACGGAAAATGTTGTAGTTGGGGATGGACATTTCAGAATTTTTGGTGGCCTTCCTAAGCCAGGATTCAGACACTGCTAGAACATTAGGGTTGGCGGAGTGTGCTAACGCAGTGAATAACTCAAACTTAGGAAGGAGGCTTCTGATATTAACGTGCAGAAAAGGCTTTTACGGTTACAGAAGTCAACAAATGATAGCTCCTGGGGAGTAGGAGTGATACTGGGGGCTGCAGGGCCTGGGTTACCCTCTACATCACCAGAGGAACAGAGGAGGACTAGAATAAGGATACGGCTAAAGGCTTTAAGAACTGGTCTTCTGGTGCGTTGGGTACAGAGAATAAAGGGGGCAGATTTCCGGGCGTTGTAGAAAAGATTCAGGGCATTATGTACAGACAAGGATATGGAAGGATATGAGTACAGTGGAGGTAAACCTAAGCGTTGGGTAACAATGAGAGATAGCATCACTGGAGGCACCGATTGAGCCGGTCTCGGCGTGTATGGGGGGTGGAACAAAGGAACTATTTGAGGCAGTTTGAGAGGGACTTGGGGTTCTACAGTGAAATTGTATAATAACAACTAACTGGAACAGCAATAGGCAAGGCATATTTACATGGGAGAGAGGCATAAAGCAATCACAGGTGTTATTAGAGAGAGCTAAGACAACAACTGGTAATGGCGATAAAGTTTGGGCTGAGGCTAAACAGAATAAACAGGACAGGGTACCGTGTAAAGGAACAGTCCAGCAGGCATCAGCTGTGCAGCTGAGTGATCATAAGGTCCAGTGAACAGCAATATGTGAGTCCGAGAGCAGTTCAAATTGGTGCTTCAGCACAGCGAGCAGGAAGCATGGTTGTAGTTTGCGTGTGCTAGCGGGCCGGGGATAGCAGATGGATCTTCGTGGTCGTCGCAACGGGAAGCCTGTTGAAACCACAGACGATTACGTCGGCAGACCAGTCGTGATGGATCGGCAGGGCTCCGTGTAAACTCTAGGAGGTCCCGTCCGGTTGACAGAGAGGTAGATAGCCGGGAGATGTGCCTGACTCAAGGCTAGCTCAAGGCTGATTAGCCAACAACAACGTTAATTTAGTTGCAGCTAGCTAGTTGCGATTATCCAGTGTTAATGGTCCAGTGATTCCGGCAGAAAATCCGATATGTTCTGGGTTCGATAACTCGCTGTGCAGACAGTGCAGACTGGCCGATAATAGTTGAGGCTAGAGCTGGCTGGTAGGTAGTGCAGGCCACGGACAACGGAGAAAAGCCGCTTACGGTGGCTAATAGCAAGTAGCTAGTTAGCTGGCTACTCCCGTCCGGTAGACAGAGAGGTAGATAGCCGGGGCTAGCTCAAGGCTCAAGGCTAACTGATGCTACGGGGGCAGTGGTGATTAGCCTACAGCAACATCCATTCGACATCCATTCGGTTGCGGCTAGCTAGATCCGGTGTTATGGTCCAGTGATTCAGTTATTCCGGCAGAAAATCTGATGTTCTGTGTGAAAACCGCTAACGGCGGCTAATAGCAAGTAGCTAGTTAGCTAGTTAGCTGGCTGGCTAGTTTCAACTGGAGATTCTAGATAAAGGTGAGTAAATAATAGAATCCGTTCCGCATTGAGTGAGGCGGGTTGCAGGAAAGTATATTTAGTAGAAGGATGAAAAGTGTGATAGGGAAATATATACGTAAAATAAAATAAAAAAAACAGGCTATTTACATGGACACACAAGAGAACACGACCGCACTGCTACGCTATCTTGGAATGATCTTCTAGGCTAACTCGACAAACCCTGCCATGTGTATTGGCCTTGACTAGGTCTATATTTACATACATGAATTTACATACATGGTAAAATACTGGAACTTTCTATAGCTGTGTTTCCCTGATAAGAAGAAGGATAAAAGGTATTTTTAAGTTATATTCAGTCTACTTTTGAAATGGATTCTAGTCAATCAAAGTTTGAGTCATGTAAGCATTTTTGACAATTCTACATTTTGTAGAACTAAGCCTACTGTAATTGATGGTTTTTTTGACTGGCTTCAATTAGTAACCATTGTGTCAGTAACCATTGTGTCAGGAACCATTGTGAAACTGTTGCATGAAACCTGAATATTGGCCTTGCGTACAGGGTTGGGGAGTAACTGATTACATGTCATCTGATTACAAAGAAAATGAATCAGTTAACTTACCAGCAAAACTATTGTAATCAGATTAGATACTTTTGAAAAACTACATGATTATTTATTGGATTACATTTACATTCAGAAAGGATGTTTGAGAAAAATACATTATGACACCTTTCTGTTTTCTCAATGACATTCAAATCAGCATTGAACAAAGCCGCAAGTTTAAGTTTATTCCACCTGAGCGAGTCGACCACCAGTCAGAGAGCACTATGATAACACACAAAATGCTTTTGATGGATCCATTTTGTCTTCTTCTAATGCCTCTTAAGGGGAAAGTCATCAGATTACGTTACTGAGTTTGGGTAATCCGAAAATTATGTTACTGATTACAAATTTGGACAAGTAACTATTAACTGTAACAGATTTTTTTTTTAAGTAACCTACCCAACCCTGCTTGCATATTTCTTTATGTGGACAGCTGTCATTGTTCTTTCTTGCAACTGGAACACCACCTCTAAATGGAAGACAATTTCACACATGAATGCCTCGGCGGTCTGTGAAGAAGTACAGTTTCAGTTTTTTGAGTGGTGAACTTTGTACATCCCTGTTGCACCTCCAGTTTTGGCAATGCAGAGTCAGTGTCTGTGGGTAACTGGGTAATCAATCAAATCACATTTTATCTGTCACATGCGCTGAATACAACAGGTGTAGCCCTTACCGTGAAATGCTTACAAGCCCTTAACCAACAATGCATATTTTTTTTATATGTAAGAAAATATTTGCTAAAAAAATAAATAAACTAAAGTAAGAAAAAAAGTAACACAATAAAATATCAAAAACGAGGCTATATACAGGAAGTACCAGGTAGTAATGAGGCTATATACAGGAAGTACCAGGTAGTATTGAGGCTATATACAGGGGGTACCAGGTAGCAATGAGGCTATGTACAGGGGGTATCAGGTAGCAATGAGGTTATGTACAGGGGGTACCAGGTAGCAATGAGTCTATGTACAGGGGGTACCAGGTAGCAACGAGGCTATGTACAGGGGGTACCAGGTAGCAATGAGGCTATGTACAGGGGGTACCAGGTAGCAACGAGGCTATATACAGGGGGTACCAGGTAGCAATTTTTTATTTTTATTTTTTATTTTTATTTCACCTTTATTTAACCAGGTAAACCAGTTGAGAACAAGTTCTCATTTACAACTGTGACCTGGCCAAGATAAAGCAATGAGGCTATGTACAGGGGGTACCGGTACCGAATCAATGTGCGGGGGTACAGGTTAATCGAGGTAATTGAGGTAATATGTACATGTAGGTAGGGTTAAAGTGACTATGCATAGATAATAAACAGCGAGTAGCAGCAGTGTAAAAAAGGGGGTCATTGCAAATAGTCCGGGTAGCCATTTGATTAACTGTTTAGTAGTCTAATGGCTTGAGGTTAGAAGCTGTCGGATGCCGAGCAGTTGCCATACCAAGCGGTGATGCAACCAGTCAGGATGCTCTCGATGGTGCAGCTGTCTCCTGAGTCTCCTGAGGGGGAATAGGTGTTGTAATAGTGGGTGTCTGTAAATTTAGACAAAAACAAGGTGTTGGTTTGTGGTCTGGAGCTTGATGCTCTCTCTTCTTTTAGAATGTACTTCCTGAGCTGACTGCTCCGGAAGACCGCCTCTGTTCTGCTCTGTCACCCTCTTACTGAGTGCTATAAGTGAGAGCTCCTCTTGTCCCTCTAGAAATAAAGCAACTACTTTTATCTACACAAAACCTGATAGACTAAAGTTAATGTTGGTTATGTTGTTCACTGGCTTGGCTCTCTGTTGCATGTCTAGAGTGATTCAGTGTCATTTAGCCTCAGCCTGGTCCCAGATCAGTTTGTGTTCCTACTGTATGTTTATTGTCAAGATAGCACATACCGATCTGGGATCAGATAGTGTTCTACCTACTTGTCGTCACACTGTAGTTCTAAACTTTTCCAGCTGACCTCTGACCACATATTATCTGCTCGTCCCATAGGTCAAGGAGAGTGCCCAGAACGCTGTGTATGTCAATGTAGCAGAGCTCGGCAGAAACATCTCTGAGTCCCCTCCCTGCTCTCCTCCATACCTGGCCTCTGAGGGATGGGAGGTGCACACTGACCAGGAGAGTGGACGGGAGTACTTCTACCACCCCGAATCAGGGCAGACCACCTGGGACAACCCCACCGAGGTGTCTGTGTGTTCGCCCTCCTCTCAGTCCCCCTCCCTGTCCCCCATCTCCGCCTCCCCCCCTGCATGGACCTCTGACTGGGAGCAGTGTTTGGATGTGACCAGCGGCTGCCAGTACTTCTATAACCCAGTATCGGGGGAGACGTCTTGGGAGCCCCCAGAGCCACAGTGCCCCTATCCCCCTCTGATGGAGCCTCTGAGTGGGCTCAGCTCCCTGGAGGAAGGGCCGGTAAGGCCTGCTCCACTTAGACACTCACTTAGTCTATTTTAGTTTCACCATGGGAGGTCTACAAATAATACGCTCATCTTTTTAAAGAAGTTATCCTCCTGCTAAGTCCGACACCTACAGTACATAGCAGACAGTTGGTTTTCATAGATGTACAGTGGGGGGGAAAAGTATTTAGTCAGCCACCAATTGTGCAAGTTCTCCCACTTAAAAAGATGAGAGAGGCCTGTAATTTTCATCATAAGTACACGTCAACTATGACAGACAAATTGAGAAAAAAAATCCAGAAAATCACATTGTAGGATTTTTAATGAATTTATTTGCAAATTATGGTGGAAAATAAGTATTTGGTCACCTACAAACAAGCAAGATTTCTGGCTCTCACAGACCTGTAACTTCTTCTTTAAGAGGCTCCTCTGTCCTCCACTCGTTACCTGTATTAATGGCACCTGTTTGAACTTGTTATCAGTATAAAAAACACCTGTCCACAACCTCAAACAGTCACACTCCAAACTCCACTATGGCCAAGACCAAAGAGCTGTCAAAGGACACCAGAAACAAAATTGTAGACCTGCACCAGGCTGGGAAGACTGAATCTGCAATAGGTAAGCAGCTTGGTTTGAAGAAATCAACTGTGGGAGCAATTATTAGGAAATGGAAGACATACAAGACCACTGATAATCTCCCTTGATCTGGGGCTCCACACAAGATCTCACCCCGTGGGGTCAAAATGATCACAAGAACGGTGAGCAAAAATCCCAGAAACACATGGGGGGACCTAGTGAATGACCTGCAGAGAGCTGGGACCAAAGTAACAAAGCCTACCATCAGTAACACACTACGCCGCCAGGGACTCAAATCCTGCAGTGCAAGACGTGTCCCCCTGCTTAAGCCAGTACATGTCCAGGCCCGTCTGAAGTTTGCTAGAGTGCATTTGGATGATCCAGAAGAGGATTGGGAGAATGTCAGATGAAACCAAAATATAACTTTTTGGTAAAAACTCAACTCGTCGTGTTTGGAGGACAAAGAATGCTGAGTTGCATCCAAAGAACACCATACCTACTGTGAAGCATGGGGGTGGAAACATCATGCTTTGGGGCTGTTTTTCTGCAAAGGGACCAGGACGACTGATCCGTGTAAAGGAAAGAATGAATGGGGCCATGTATCGTGAGATTTTGAGTGAAAACCTCCTTCCATCAGCAAGGGCATTGAAGATGAAACGTGGCTGGGTCTTTCAGCATGACAATGATCCCAAACACACCGCCCGGGCAACGAAGGAGTGGCTTCGTAAGAAGCATTTCAAGGTCCTGGAGTGGCCTAGCCAGTCTCCAGATCTCAACCCCATAGAAAATCTTTGGAGGGAGTTGAAAGTCCGTGTTGCCCAGCGACAGCCCCAAAACATCACTGCTCTAGAGGAGATCTGCATGGAGGAATGGGCCAAAATACCAGCAACAGTGTGTGAAAACCTTGTGAAGACTTACAGAAAACGTTTGACCTGTGTCATTGCCAACAAAGGGTATATAACAAAGTATTGAGAAACTTTTGTTATTGACCAAATACTTATTTTCCACCATAATTTGCTAATAAATTCATTAAAAATCCTACAATGTGATTTTCTGGATTTTTTTTCTCATTTTGTCTGTCATAGTTGACGTGTACCTATGATGAAAATTACAGGCCTCTCTCGTATTTTTAAGTGGGAGAACTTGCACAATTGGTGGCTGACTAAATACTTTTTCCCCCCACTGTAATTATCCTCCTGCTAAGTCCTATACCTACAGTACATAGCAGACAGTTGGTTTTCGTAGATGTAATTATCCTCCTGCAAATTACCACACCTACAGTACATAGCAGACAGTTGGTTTTCATGGATTATGTAATTCTCCTCAAACTAGTAGGCATTCTGTACATTCTCACATTGACCTCATTGTGAACTTTCTGCAAATGGCATTGTTGCGTTTTCACCATTCTAAAGAGGCTTGTGAAAGAAAAAGCTGAAAACTGTCTAAACTGTTGAGTTGAAATGAGGATCTTTGAAAAGGTCAAAGGAAGCTTGAGGGAAAGTTATCCATTGTCCTGGTCTCGATCTGTTTTGAAGCAGAACACTGAATGTAACATTCTCACAACGTGTGTGTGTGTGTGTCTGTCTGTGTACATGTGTATGGGTGTGTGCGTGTGTGTCTGTACACACCTGTGTGTGCGTGATGTGTGTGCAATGCATAATATGTGTGTGTGTCCAGCCTCCCCTGCCTGAGGAGGACTACCCAGACCCAGCCGAGGCTGACCTACCAGAAGAGGAGTTGTTGGCTGTGTCCCCTGTGACCCCTCACTCCTTCCCTAAGGACCCCAGCCTTGTGATCCAGGCGGTCATCCCCAGGGCCAGCCTGGACAGGAGCGCCCCGACGGGCTGGAACCTCAACATAGACCCTGATGGGACCTGGGTGTTCTCCAGCAGACACTCACCTGATCAGGTACACAGAACCTTTATTTAGATGATGTTTATTCTGGTTAGTCTCATTGACCCGTTATTTAGACTATATTTATTCAGGTTAGTCTCATTGACACTTTATTTAGACTTTATTTATTCAGGTTAGTCTCATTTGAGATAAAATCTACTTTTCAATAGACAGCTGTCCAGGAATGCAGTCTAGGGGAAAACCATGCCACTCAGCTTGAAGGAATATTACAGCTAAATGCACCGTTATGCTACTAGACTAGAAGATGTCATAGGTGGTGTTCAGTGTATATACAGTCAGGTCCATAAATATTTGGACATTGACCAAGTTATTATTATTTTAGCTGTCTACCACAGCATATTGGAGTTGAAATTAAATAATTTGAGGGTATTTACATCCAAATGGGGTGAACGGTGTAGGAATTACAGCACTTTTTGTATGTGGTCCCCCCCTTTTTAAGGGACCAAAAGTAATTGGACAATTGGCTGCTCAGCTGTTCCATGGCCAGGTGTGTGTTATTCCCTCATTAGTTAATTTACAAGTAAGCAGATAAAAGGTCTAGAGTTGATTTCAACCGTGGTATTTGCATTTGGATTTTGCTGTTAACCCTCAATATGAAGTCCAAAGAGCTGTCACTGCCAGTGAAGCAAGCCATCATTAAGCTGAAAAATCTAAAGAAACCCATCAGAGAGAAAGCAAAAACATTAGTTGTGGCCAAATCAACTATTTGGTACATTCTTAAAAAGAAAGAACACACTTGTGAGCTCAGGAACACCAAAAGGCCCGGAAGACCATGGAAAACAACTGTGGTGGATGACAGAATCATTATTTCCCTGGTGAAGAAAAGACCCTTCACAACAGTTGGCCAGATCAAGAACACCCTCCAGGAGGTAGGCGTATCTGTGTCAAAGTCAACAATCAAGAGAAGACTTCACCAGAGTAAATACAGAGGGTTTACCACAAGATGTAAACCATTGGTAAGCCTCAAAAACAGGAAGACCAGATTAGAGTTTGCCAAAAAAACATCTAAGAAAGCCTGTACAGTTCTGGAACAACATCCTACGGACAGATGAGACAAAGATCAACTTGTACCAGAATGATGGGAAGAGAAGAGTATGGAGAAGGGAAGAAACTGCTCATGATCCGAAGCATACCACCTCATCTGGGAAGCATGGTGGAGGTAGTGTTATGGCGTGGGCATGTATGGCTGCCAATGGAACTGGTTCCCTTGTATTTATTGATGATGTGACTGCTGACAAAAGCAGCAGGATGAATTCTGAAGTGTTTAGGGCTATATTATCTGCGCAGATTCAGCCAAATGCTTCAAAACTCATTAGACGGCGCTTCACAGTGCAGATGGACAATGACCCGAAGCATACTGCGAAAGCAACCCAATACTTTTTTAAGGCAAAGAAGTGGATTGTTCTGCAATGTCCAAGTCAATCACCTGACCTGAATCCAATTGAGCATGCATTTCACTTTCTGAAGGCAAAACACCCCAAGAACAAGCAGGAACTGAAGACAGCTGCAGTAAAGGCCTGGCAGAGCATCACCAGGGAAGAAACCAACATCTAGTGATGTCTATGGGTTCCAGACTTCAGGCAGTCATTGACTGCACAGGATTTGCAACCAACTATTACAATTCACAATTTAATTTATGATTATGTTATTTTGTCCAATTACTTTTGAGCCCATAAAATTGGGGGGCTATGTATAAAGATGGTTGTAATTCCTACACGGTTCATACAATAATTTTGTCAAAACCCTTAAATCAAAGATGAAAGTCTACACTTAAAGCACATCTTGATTGTTTCCTTTCAAATCCATTGTGGTGGCGTACAGAGCCAAAATGATGCAAATTGTGTCACTGTCCAAATACTTAGGGACCTGACCGTATATGCCGTTCGTTTTCTCCATAAAGGTTCAGTATAGTAAATATTTAACCAGAGGTCTTTGTCATTGTGTGTGTGGTAACAGTGGATCAAATCGTTGGACGACAGAGGACAGACGTACTACTACCTGAGAGATGGCTCTAGATCCCAGTGGAACCTGCCTGAGGTAGAGATCAAGATTAGAAAACACCCATAGCGAGTATGAAATGAAAGATCTTTCACGTGAACAGATTGAACTAAATTTGCCTATAGCAAAGAGAACATTCTGTTAATATTACTCCTCTTCATTCCCATTGGAACACAGGGCCACAGTGAGCTCCTCCCATTCTTCCTGTCCTTAGCAACATGTTGTGCATGGCTTAATGAGAGGTTCATCTTGGCCTGCTCGTCCACATGGTTTAGATCAGTATTTTCCTCATGTAGATGTGAAAGGTTTCTCCAGTGTGAACATGCATTTCTCCATTATCATTTGACCAACCCAGGCCCCTGTAGTGTCACGCCAGTCCAAGATGGGGAACGGTTTTGAGCTGGAAGGGGTCTCTTTATCGGTCATGAAGAACTGGAGACACACCGTGGGTGCAGCTTATGTCAGCTCAGCCCTGGAGGAGGGGGTGAGGACTAATAACACAGGAACATTAACACACCTCACGTCCCCCAAACCAGAGCCCACCAAGGTAGAGCTATGAGGTACAGTCGGCGTGTCAGCTGGCTCTGACCACAGTGTTCATTAAGGCAGAGTGAAGTGACTGAGCGCCATATGAAACCCCTGACCCTCAGCTCTCATACTGAGCCCCCCTGACACCGTTTCCCAAAAGAGAGAGCGCCAAGCACCTGGGACAACTTCTATTACATTTCACTTGTAGTCTTCTGTGTGTTCAGTATTTTATACTGCATATATAACAGAGTAGACAGTGTACCACAACAGAGTAGACAGTGTACTATGACAGAGTAGACAGTGTACTATGACAGAGTAGACAGTGTACTGTAACAGAGTAGACAGTGTACTATGACAGAGTAGACAGTGTACTATGACAGAGAGTAGACAGTGTACTATGACAGAGTAGACAGTGTACTATGACAGAGTAGACAGTGTACTATGACAGAGTAGACAGTGTACTATGACAGAGTAGACAGTGTACTGTAACAGAGTAGACAGTGTACTATGACAGTGTACTATGACAGAGTAGACAGTGTACTATGACAGAGTAGACAGTGTACTATGACAGAGTAGACAGTGTACCACAACAGAATAGTTTCTGTACTATAACAGAGTAGACAGTGTACCACAACAGAGTAGATTATGTACTATAACTGAGTAGGTTGTGTACTAAAACAGAGCAGACAGTGTACCACATTAGAGCAGACAGTGTACCACATCAGAGTAGACAGTGTACCACATCAGAGTAGACAGTGTACCACATCAGAATAGACAGTGTACCACATCAGAGTAGACAGTGTCCCACATCAGAGTAGACAGTGTCCCACATCAGAGTAGACAGTGTACCACATCAGAGTAGACAGTGTACCACATCAGAGTAGACAGTGTACCACATCAGAGTAGACAGTGTACCACATCAGAGTAGACTGTGTACCACAGCAGAGTAGACTGTACTAGAAAAGATTAGACAGTGTACTATAACAGAGTAGGTTGTGTGCTATAGCAGAGTAGACAGTGTACCACAACAGAGTAGACAGTGTCCTATAACAGAGTAGACAGTGTACCTCAACAGAGTAGACAGTGTACCACAACAGAGTAGACAGTGTACCACATCAGAATAGACAGTGTACCACATCAGAGTAGACAGTGTCCCACATCAGAGTAGACAGTGTCCCACATCAGAGTAGACAGTGTCCCACATCAGAGTAGACAGTGTCCCACATCAGAGTAGACAGTGTCCCACATCAGAATAGACAGTGTCCCACATCAGAGTAGACAGTGTCCCACATCAGAGTAGACAGTGTACCACATCAGAGTAGACAGTGTACCACATCAGAGTAGACTGTGTACCACAGCAGAGTAGACTGTACTAGAAAAGATTAGACAGTGTACTATAACAGAGTAGGTTGTGTGCTATAGCAGAGTAGACAGTGTACTATAACAGAGTAGGGTGTGTGCTATAGCAGAGTAGACAGTGTACCACAACAGAGTAGACAGTGTCCTATAACAGAGTAGACAGTGTACCTCAACAGAGTAGACAGTGTACCACAACAGAGTAGATTCTGTACTATAACAGAGTAGATGGTGTACTAGAAAAGATTAGACAGTGTACTATAACAGAGTAGGTTGTGTACCTCAACAGAGTAGACCGTGTACTCTGTGGTAAGATTAAGTGATTGCAGACGCAAGGAAGTTAGGAACTATGCAGGGGTTTTTTCTATGTAGATTTTAGTCACATTGCAACAAATTAAAGCATCCATTATTCTTCTCCTGTTGGGCAAAAGTTCTTCCCGACTCACAGAATAAACGCCTCGGACTACGACTCCAGTGCTGACAACTCTCCGGAGATGGGGCAGCACCACGTGAGTTCTCGTCCTCCTGTCCTGTCGTCCTGTCCTCCTCACCTGTCCTCCCCAGTCTGCTGATCCTCATCAGGTTAGATCAGCCCTGGGTCAATTGAAATGACAGTTCTGTTCTAACTCAAATGACAGTTCTGTTCTAACTCAAATGACAGTTCTGTGATGCCCCAGCTAGAGCACTGTTTTGTCTTTTCCTGAAGGCTGATTGGTTTAGACTCCGAAGAAGCCCCTCCAATCAGAGCCCAGAGCCTCAGCGGCACAATGTGTTTTTTTTAAATATCTAACCACTGCCTTGATAGATACTATATAATACATGCATGCTATCTATCTAAGGGCTAATGGTGTGATGTACTAATGGTGTGATGTACTGGTAGAATAGTAGTTGCTTGGGACTATCATGCTATGGCATAGCTACCCCTGAGAGAGTGGGAAACAGATGTCACTTGGGAAATTGTATATTTCTTGGTATATTAATAGATTTCCCTTTTGTAGCTGATGTTACATCACCTTTGGCAAACTGTCAGCCAAAACCACCAACTGCCACACCACGACATCACACCTCACTACACCCTGAAAGAAAGCAGGCAATAGTCGAAAATGTCTGTGCTTTCATCCCATCCATGCTGTTCATTATAAAACATAGAGGTAGAGTTGTCTGTTCACGAGCCTTGACAAAGTAGCTTGTTGTGAGAGTTTAGCCACAGTTGTCAAATCCACCTGTTGCTTTTTTGTGCATTTCTGTAAGTAGAGCCTAAGGTTAGTATCAATGCACCTATAATGATGTCTCACTTGAACACTTGGCTTCACATACATAAAAGCATGTTATGTTTGGATCCTTTTTCAGGTGCAGAGTTTAGAAAAAGCTGGAATTCTCAACAAAACTAAAGTATCAGAGAACGGGAAAAGAGTAAGGTAATTCTGACCTCATCCAAAGTCTTGGCATAATTGCTCACATGAAAGACATGGAAACAAGTGATGGAATTATCAGCCATGAACTTGAATCATCCATTACATTACCAAATGATTTTCTACACTGCAACATTCCCTGAAGTACAGTAAAGCTCACACTCAGTGACCTTCCTGTAGGAAAAACTGGGCCCAGTCATGGACGGTTCTTCACGGAGGGGTTCTGACCTTCCATAAAGAGCCCAAGTCTGCAGCCATGGGAGCCTCTGTGAGTGAGAGGTGTACATGTGTTACCTGCACAGATAAATAACTCTAACATCACCTTGGTTACACATTCCCTCAACTGACTGTGTGGGAACTCTACATTCCTGTTCTGGCATATTCAGTACTTTTCTGATGGAGGGAGGGAACTAACAGCTTTGAGACATAAGCACCGAGCTGAACACCTAGACATGGTCTCAGAAACATCTACAGTAAAATGTTTGACTGTGTCTTATTAGAAGGAATGAAAGAAAATGCTGTGAACATCTTAGATTATAACATGCAGGATGTTGTGTTGAAGCTATGACAGAGGGACGGCTCAGCACAGACAAGCCCTGAAGGCTCTATGAGGCACGACAGTCAGAGCTTTGTTCAACTGTCTGATTTCATGGAATGCAGTGCTGTCAGTTTTCATCAACTGGTCCTCCATGATGTCTTTATCTCTTCACAGATCAAGACCAATCAGATCGTTCCAGAGGTCACGGTGGATCTACGAGGGGCAACGATTGGCTGGGCTCCCAGGGATAAATCCAGCAAAAAGAATGTTGTAGAGGTGAGTTGACAGTTGGTTGCTATGGAATCATAATAGGAGTTGTACTAAATACAGCAAAGACAATCCTGACAGGATTGACTTCATTCAAGCATACCAATTTCCTGCCCATTGTGATAAGTGATTCTAGGAAGCAACATCATGTGAGAATAAATGTGCCATTAATCCAAGACTGTTACCCTCTGTATAAATCTATAAAGCAAATGTTTAACGTCATAATAAACTCTGTTGTATGTTGTCTTCAGTTGAAAGACAAAAATGGCCTTGAGTTTCTACTACAGTACGACACTGAGAGTATCATCAACGACTGGCACAAAGTTCTAATGGACACCATTCGACAGCTGGTAAGTTTCTTGAATGTTTGGAAGTAAATGAACTCGCACACCTTAACATGCTACCAGGTGCATGGAGACAAATATGTACTGGATAAAAAGAAAAACTCCTTGATGAAGGTAAATTTAGGTCGGTTAACCTAATGGCTGCTGGTTCAAACATCATGCATGTTAGCCAATGACATTGCAGGGCCAGGAACACCACCAATCTGAGGAGGAGGATGGGGACGTCAGTGAGAAGTCCTCCAGTACAGATAGAGATGACAGGTCACCAGGCACCATGGACAGAAGGAGGAGTTGTAAGTTATCCCTGCTCCAAATACTCTGTAGCAGACGTTTCATCTGCAATAGCCTCCGCCAGGTCAAATTGCTCATGTTTCGTGACTGTGTGTAACCCCCCCCCCTCTTCCTCCTCCTTGTCTTCCTTCTCCTCATCCTCCCTCTCCTCCCCCTCCTCCTCCCCAGCTTCCAGACCGACCACGGCCACCTTCTCTGGGGGAGAGACGGATCAGAAGAAGGTTCGTACCAAGCTGATCAAGTTCCTCCTGAAACGACCCACGCTGCAGTCCGTCAAGGAGAAGGGTTACATCCGAGGTGGGCTCATAGGGTCTTCATTCCTGCAATGCAGCACATGCCTAACTGGCTCCAAATCAGGCTACATTACATTTACTGTTAGGATTTGTCACGACTATGTTACTAATCCAGAGAGAGAGAGATATGATTTGAATGAGTCAATAAAGTTTGTTCAAATCTTCTGTTGTGGTTGTGATATGGGTCAGGATTGGGGTTAAGAGAATTGAAGCATTGAACGAATTGGAATTTCAGTGTACTTCCTGAATTGACTGGAATTGAAATGGAATTGACCCCAACCCTGATACGGGTCAACATCATATATACTATACACACTAACCTCCATCATCCTTTCCCTCAGACAATGTGTTTGGCTGTCATCTGGCTGCACTGTGTGCCCAGGAGAAAACTACAATCCCCAGCTTTGTGAAGAAATGTATCCGAGCAGTGGAAAAGAGAGGTAATGATTAGTAATCACACTGATGATGATTATGTTATATGCCAGCAATAACATTGTAATAGCAGTGTATTATTCAGCACAGTGTATACGGTAATAGAAAAAAAGTTACCACAGTAATTGATTGACCCCGATGCTGATGTGTGTGTGGCTTCACAGGTCTGGACATGGATGGACTCTACAGAGTCAGTGGGAACCTAGCTGTCATTCAGAAACTACGCTTCAAGGCAGATCATGGTAATGCCTTCACATTTACCGTGTGTGTGTGTGTGAGATTAGGGCTGTTACGGTGACCGTATTACCGCCTCACCGACAGTCACAAGTCATTATGGCAGTCAAATTCCATGTGACCGTTTAGTTTAACTAGGCTTCTCCAAGCTCTGATGCTGCTGATGGTCATTAGTAGCCTACCAAACTTGCTAACTGCCTGGTACTCAGCACTCTATTGTCCCTCTAATCACTCTGACATCAATGCAAATGTCATCGAAAATAAAATCAAACACTTCATAAGAGCCCATGAGCTCATGTTGTGCAACATTTCTATAGGCTATGCAATTGCGTGAGAAAACAGAGTGATGTCCTCTACTAAAAAGAGGAGGATCCCATCAGCTTTCTATAGGCTAGGCCTACTATATTTATTTCTCAACTTTCCTAATATTAAGCACATTGTTTCGCTTTACAACAGGAGTATAGCCTACCTGGCTGGCATGAACATGAACCACTGGAAAAGCATCCTCCATTCTCTATTTAAGTGCATAGACGACATGTATTTTTTTCCCCGCTGCCCCTGTTTTGAGACAGGTGCATGATAATGTTCCATTCTAAATCAAAACAAATTTCAGATATATTATTTAGTATATGTAAAGACAATAATTAAATCAAGAATAGTGTGATGGGTGACAATATTAGCCTATCACTTGTGAATGATATATTATCACTTGTGAATGATGCCCAGCTTAAGGCAAACAGCGCATGCTTTTTTCCCCGACTATTTCAAATCAGTCGCACACCTCATGTAGCCTAGCCCATAGGCCTATATGTTTTGATAAGGTTTGTATCACAACTAAAGTGGCCAAATAACTTCTTAAAATGTCGCACAGAATATAATAGGTTAACTTTTGTACTATGGGGGATAGTAGATTGACATAGGCTAGTGCTTTTGCTGTTCGTTAGGACTACTCATTTTGTTGGCTGACGAAAAGTAAATGTGGACAGTTCTTCCAATATCTTCAATATGCGCCTCGGAATTGGATAAGGACGCGTGCAGTTGATTCCCGGATGTGTCCGTATTCACTTGTAGCCTGTGAGAAAGACCCGATGATCACGCAGAGCTCATGCCTTTCATGCAACTTTTTTCAAATCATCATTTGAAAAAAGTCGCACCATGCAGCCTTACAATGTAAAAAAATCGAAACATATTGCCCAACATTTGTATCACAACTAAAGTTACATAATAACTCTAAATTAAGCATATAGGAGTACCTGTTTCTTTGTTAACTTATCAACACAGAATAGCCGCATGTACACACTCCCTCAAACCGTTTGAAAATATCCTTTCTATTTTATTCAGCTATGTTCAATTGTATTCTTCATACTATAAAATAATATAAAATAATGCTACGGAATTCTAAGCAAATCTTGTCTGTTAAATGAAGTAGTTTAGCCCACAGCTATTTGGCATAGCCAGATCAGGGCCTAACATAAGGACAACTCAGCGTATGCTATTCTGTTCTTCTGAAATAGACTAACATTTTCTTTAGACCTGTCTAAAATAAATAATGGATTTATTGTGAAGGTGTAGGCTATATTACATGGATTTCTTAGACTTTTTTAAATGTAGATGTTCCAAAGGTCTGCATCAGTGGCTTGTAGGCTATGTGTGAAAGACGGGAGATACTAAAAGTGTTTATGTTAATTAATGGTTAATTATCGTGAGACCGGCAGTTATTTGCTTGACAATCACCGGCTGACAAAATGTCATGACCGCCACAGCTCTACTCCTACCAGCCACAGCTCTACTCCTACCAGCCACAGCTCTACTCCTACCAGCCACAGCTCTACTCCTACCAGCCACAGCCCTACTCCTACCAGCCACAGCTCTACTCCTACCAGCCACAGCCCTACTCCTACCAGCCACAGCCCTACTCCTACCAGCCACAGCTCTACTCCTACCAGCCACAGCCCTACTCCTACCAGCCACAGCCCTACTCCTACCAGCCACAGCCCTACTCCTACCAGCCACAGCTCTACTCCTACCAGCCACAGCCCTACTCCTACCAGCCACAGCCCTACTCCTACCAGCCACAGCCCTACTCCTATCAGCCACAGCTCTACTCCTACCAGCCACAGCTCTACTCCTACCAGCCACAGCCCTACTCCTACCAGCCACAGCCCTACTCCTACCAGCCACAGCTCTACTCCTACCAGCCACAGCCCTACTCCTACCAGCCACAGCCCTACTCCTACCAGCCACAGCCCTACTCCTACCAGCCACAGCTCTACTCCTACCAGCCACAGCCCTACTCCTACCAGCCACAGCTCTACTCCTACCAGCCACAGCCCTACTCCTACCAGCCACAGCCCTACTCCTACCAGCCACAGCTCTACTCCTACCAGCCACAGCCCTACTCCTACCAGCCACAGCCCTACTCCTACCAGCCACAGCCCTACTCCTACCAGCCACAGCCCTATGTGTGGTTGTGTGTCTTTCTATTTCTGTTCCGTGACGTCCAGAGGGTGGTTATACGTTTTGTGAAAACTGTTTTGTGTTATCTTCCATATTGTTTTATGTGTTCCACTGGTGTGGCTGAATATTGTTTTATGTGTTCCACTGGTGTGGCTGAATATTGTTTTATGTGTTCCACTGGTGTGGCTGAATATTGTTTTATGTGTTCCACTGGTGTGGCTGAATATTGTTTTATGTGTTCCACTGGTGTGGCTGAATATTGTTTTATATGTTCCACTGGTGTGGCTGAATATTTTTTTATGTGTTCCACTGGTGTGGCTGAATATTGTTTTATGTGTTCCACTGGTGTGGCTGAATATTGTTTTATGTGTTCCACTGGTGTGGCTGAATATTTTTTTATGTGTTCCACTGGTGTGGCTGAATATTGTTTTATGTGTTCCACTGGTGTGGCTGAATATTGTTTTATGTGTTCCACTGGTGTGGCTGAATATTGTTTTATGTGTTCCACTGGTGTGGCTGAATATTGTTTTATGTGTTCCACTGGTGTGGCTGAATATTTTTTTATGTGTTCCACTGGTGTGGCTGAATATTGTTTTATGTGTTCCACTGGTGTGGCTGAATATTGTTTTATGTGTTCCACTGGTGTGGCTGAATATTGTTTTATGTGTTCCACTGGTGTGGCTGAATATTGTTTTATGTGTTCCACTGGTGTGACTGAATATTGTTTTATGGGTTCCACTGGTGTGGCTGAATATTGTTTTTAAATGTACAAATAAAACATATAAAATCAAAAAGTAATTGTGTTCCACAGAGGAGCTGGACCTGGAGGACGGCCAGTGGGAGGACATCCACGTCATCACAGGCGCTCTGAAGCTGTTCTTCAGGGAGCTTCCTGAACCCCTTTTCCCCTTCAGTCACTTCAGCCGCTTCATCCAGGCCATCAGTAAGCAGCAGGCCGAACACTGTGCTGTGGCTCCCTAATGCAACCTCCATTTCCTCATTCAGTGTAGTGTAGTCGGAAACCGTGTTAAGCATTAGCCCCACAAGGCCACCTCAGTTTCCTCACACTGTTAAGCTATTACTTCACTATCAAGGAAGGACTAATCATGTTTACCACCTCACTTTCCTGTTTAATAAGCATTGGAGATATACATTGTAACACACTTGTGCCCTTGAATCTATACATTAGTGTAACGTTTATTGTTCTATCCTGTCTTGTTTACAGGAACTGTTGATTACCACCTCAAAGTGTCTTACATGCGAGAGCTGATCGAGTCTCTCCCTCGGCCAAACCATGATACCATGGAACTCCTCTTCAGCCATTTACACAAGTATGTCTTTCACACTCACATTTTGCATGTGTCTCAAATGGCACCCTATCTGCTATGTAGAGCACTATTTTAAACCAGAGCCCTATTGTATTGATGATATAATGATAACTGATTGTATTCTGCTTCTCTCTCTCTCTCTCCCACTCCCTCTCTCCCTCTCCCTCTCTCTCCCCTCTCTCTCCCCCTCCCTCTCTCCCCCTCCCTCACTCTCTCTCCCCCTCCCTCCCTCCCTCCCTCCCTCCCTCTCCCTCCCTCCCTCCCTCCCTCCCTCTCTCACCCTCCCTCCCTCTCTCTCTCCCCCTCCCTCCCTCTCTCCCCCTCCCTCCCTCTCTCTCTCCCACTCCCTCCCTCTCTCTCTCTCCCCCTCACTCCCTCTCTCTCTCCCCCTCACTCCCTCTCTCTCTCTCCCCCTCACTCTCTCTGCCCCTCCCTCTCTCTCTCCCCCTCCCTCTCTCTCTCCCCCTCCCTCCCTCCCCTTCCCTCTCTCTCTCCCCCTCCCTCCCTCCCCTCTCTCTCCCCCTCCCTCTCTATCTCTCTCTCCCCCTCCCTCTCTCTCCCCCTCCCTCTCTCTCTCCCCCTCCCTCTCCCCCTCCCCCTCTCTCTCCCCCTCCCTCTCTCTCTCCCCCTCCCTCTCTCTCCTCCCTCCCTCTCTCTCCTCCCTCTCTCTCTCCCTCCCTCTCTCTCTCCCCCTCACTCCCTCTCTCTCTCCCCCTCACTCCCTCTCTCTCCCCCTCCCTCTTTCTTTCTCTCTCGCTCTCTCTTTTTCTCTCCCGCCTCTTTCTTTCGCTCTCTTCCCACCCTCTCTCTCTCCCCTCCCCCCTCTCTCAGAGTGATAGAGTATGGACAGGAGAACCGTATGACTGTGCAGAACGTTGCTATTGTCTTTGGTCCGACGCTGCTCCGGCCAGAGATGGAGTCAGCCAATATCACCATGCACATGGTTTTCCCGAACCAGATAGTGGAGCTAGTCCTCAACCAATACGAATACATCTTCCATTCCAGTTGAACCAATCATAAGCCTCTGTCAGTCAGGGGTCAAATTAAGCAATATTGCAGGAGGGGGAAAAAACACACACTCATTACCGTCAAATATTTGCACTGCATTTATTCTAATATCTTTGTTGGATAATCATTAACCAATTCAGATTGTTCTCTGAATTTCTGCCCTCACTGCATTCCACATTGTGAAATAGCACGCCCGCTCATGGCATCACTTACGTACAATAAAAAAAAAAATGTGGGTTGCTATAGGCCTATTTTGAAATCTTCCTTTCATGTAGAAATGTAACATCACTATAACATGGTTTTATCTTAACACCCCAATCCCCAAGGCAACCTGGAAAGATACTTTGTTTTTACCACAGATCAAACAAACCCTTTTAGATGCATTTTAAAGATTACATTGAAATGTTTAAAGGTGGATCTGATGTTGCTGTATATCATGTTTCTGAATAGCTAAGAAGTCCTGTGTTATGAATGTGTCTTATTCAGTCAATGTATAAAACTAATATAGAATTGTATTAAATATATGCTGTGAATTAGACACTGACTTCCCTTGTACAGCCTCTCTAGATTTTGTACTGGATAATCAGATGACACCTTTTTAAAATACAATTAGTGTTAATTAAACAAATTCTCATTGTAAGTTAACACAATGATAATGACTTATGGCTGTACTATTTAATTACGTATGTTAGCCCTAATAGAGTCGAGAAAGACCAAAATGAATAGACAGGTGTGATAAGCATGAAATTAGGTTTTTGTTCTGTACATAGAAATAAATAGCATATTTATGCTGTAAATTACTAAAATGCACAATGTGTTCCTTTAAAATAACTCTAAAAACGTGTCAAGTAACATGACTCACTGCTTTCTCTATGTCTTGTAATATTTAATGACATAAAGTAACTTATCCACTGATGATATATAGCCGATTATATAGATACCGGCCGCCAGATGGCACTATTATTCCTTTTACGTCGTTTGTCATCGGATGAGTCAAAAGGAATAATATCATCCGATGACAAACGAAGGTCTGGTTTGACACTCGAATGACATGGGCGGAGCATATTAGCAGAGTAGTTGTCAAAGGAAAGAAAATATTGAATGTGATGCGTTGCTTGTCAAGAATGGAGTGGGGGGCAGATAGAATGGCGTTGAAAATGATATACAGTACCAGTCAAAAGTTTGGACACACCTACTCATTCAAGGGTTGTTCTTTATTTGTACTATTTTCTACATTGTAGAATAAAAACATCAAAACTATGAAATAACACATATGGAATCATGTAGTAACCAAAAAAGTGTTAAACAAATCAAAATATATTTTATATTTGAGATTCTTCAAATAGCCACCCTTTGGCTGCTTTTCCTTCACTCTGCGGTCCGACTCATCCCAAACCATCCCAATTGGGTTGAGGTCGGGAGATTGTGGAGGCCAGGTCATCTGATGCAGCACTCCATCACTGTCCTTCTTGGTCAAATAGCCCTTACACAGCCTGGAGGTGTGTTGGGTCATTGTCCTGTTGAAAAACAATTGATAGTCCCGCTAAGCCCAAACCAGATGGGATGGCGTATCTCTGCAGAATGCTGTGGTAGCCATGCTGGTTAAGTGTGCCTTGAATTCTAAATAATTCACAGACAGTGTCACCAGCAAAGCACCCCCACACCATAACACCACCTCCTCCATGCTTTACGGTGGGGACTACACATGCGGAGATCATCCGTTCACCGACATCGCGTCTCACAAAGACACGGTGGTTGGAACCAACAATCTCCAATTTGGACTCCAGACCAAAGGACACATTTCCACCGGTCTAGTGTCCATTGGTCGTGTTTCTTGGCCCAAGCAGGTCTCTTCTTATTATTGGCGTCCTTTTAGTAGTGGTTTCTTTGCAGCAATTCGACCATGAAGGCCTGATTCACACAGTTCCCTCTGAACAGTTGATGTTGAGATGTGTCTGTGATTTAAACTCTGTGAAGCATTTATTTGGGCTGCAATTTCTGAGGGTGGTAACTCTAATGAACTTATCCTCTGCAGCAGAGGTAACTCTGGGTCTTCCATTCCTGTGGCAGTCCTCATGAGAGCCAGTTTCATCATAGAGCTTGATGGTTTTTGCGACTGCACTTGAAGAAAGTTCTGGAAATGTTCTGTATTGACTGACATTCATGTTTTGAATCAAATATTTTTATCTGCCACAATGCAAATAGTCCGGGTAGCCATGATTAACTGTCATGGCCTTATGGCTTGGGGGTAGAATCTGTTAAGAAGCCTTTTGGACCTAGACTTGGTGCTCCAGTACCGCTTGCTGTGCGGTAGCAGATAGAACAGTATATAACTAGGGTGGCTGGAGTCTTTGACAATTCTTAGGGCCTTCCCATGACACCGCCTGGTATAGAGGTCCTGGATGGCAGGAAGCTTGGCCCCAGTGATGTACTGGGCCGTACGCACTACCCTCTGTAGTGCCTTGCGGTCGAAGGATGAGCATTTGCCATACCAGGAGGTGATGCAACCAGTCAGGATGCTCTCGATGGTGCAGCTGTATAACTTTTTGAGGATCTGAGGACCCATGCCAAATCTTTTCAGTCTCCTGAGGGGAATAGGCTTTGTCGTGCCCTCTTTACGACAAATGATTGTTTGTTGGTGATGTGGACACCAAGGAACTTGAAGCTCTCAACCTGTTCCACTACAGCCCCGTTGATGAGAATGGGGGCGTACTTGTGCCTGGCCATGCAGTCATGGGTGAACAGGGAGTACAGGAGGGGACTGAGCACGTACCCCTGAGGGGACCCTGTGTTGATCAGCGTGGCAGATGTGTTGTTACCTACCCTTACCACATGGGGGCGGCCCGTCAGGAAGTCCAGGATCCAGTTGCAGAGGGAGGTGTTTAGTCCCAGGGTCCTTAGCTTAGTGATGAGCTTTGAGGGCACTATGGTTTTGAACGCTGAGCTGTAGTCAATGAATAGCATTCTCACGTAGGTGTTCCTCTTGTCCAGGTGGGGAAGGGCAGTGTGGAGTACAATAGAGATTGCATCATCTGTGGATCTATTGGGGCGGTATGCAATGTGAGCAATGACCAGCCTTTCAAAGCACTTCATGGCTACAGACGTGAGTGCTATGGGTCGGAAGTCATTTAGGCAGGTTATCTTGGGCACAGGGACTATGGTGGTCTGCTTGAAACATGTTGGTATTACAGACTCAGTCAGGGACATGTTGAAAATGTCAGTGAAGACACTTGCCAGTTGGTCAGCGCATGCTCAGAGTACACGTCCTGGTAATCCATCTAACCCTGCGGCCTTGTGAATGTTGACCTGCTTAAAAGTCTTACTCACATCGGCTACGGAGAGCGTGATCACATAGTCATCCAGAACAGCTGATGCTCTCATGCATGCTTCAGCGTTGCTTGCCTTGAAGCGAGCATAGAAGTGCTTTAGCTTGTCGGGTAGGCTTGTGTCACTGGGCAGCTCGCGGCTGTGCTTCCCTTTGTAGTCTGTAATAGTTTTCAAGCCCTGCCACATCTGATGAGGGTCGGAGCCGATGTAGTACGATTCAATCTCAGTCCTGTATTAACTCTTTGCCTGTTTGATGGTTCGTCGGAGGGCATAGCGGGATTTCTTAGAGGCGTCCAGGTTAGAGTCCCGCTCCTTGAAAGCAGCTGCTCTACCATTTAGCTCAGTGCGGATGTTTCCTGTAATCCATGGCTTCTGGTTGGGTTATGTACGTACGGTCACTGTGGGGACGCCGTCATCGATGAACTTATTGATGAAGCCAGTGACTGATATGGTGTACTTCTCAATGCTATCGGAAGAATGCCGGAACATATCCCAGTCTGTGCTAGCAAAACAGTCCTGTAGCTTAGCATCTGCGTCATCTGACCACTTCCTTAATAACTGAGTCAATGGTGCTTCCTGCTTTAGTTTTTGCTTATAAGCATGAATCAGGAGGATAGAGTTATGGTCAGATTTGCCAAATGGAGGGTGAGGGAGAGTTTTATACGCATCTCTGTGTGTGGAGTATAGGTGGTCTACAGCTTATCATGAGATACTATACCTCAGGCGAGCAAAACCTCGAGACTTCCTTAATTTTAGATTTTATGCAAGAGCTGTTGTTTACAAATATACACAGACCGCCACCCCTTGTCTTACCGGAGTCAGCCGTTCTATCCTGCCGATGTAGCGTATATCCCACCAGCTGTATGTTATCCATGTCGTCGTTCAGCCACAACTTGTTGAAACATAAGATATTACAGTTTTTAATGTCCCGTTGGTAAGATAACCTGAATCTTAGGTGTTCCAATTTATTTTCAAATGATTGAACATTGGCTAATAGGATTAATGGAAGAGGCAGTTTACTCGCTCGCCGTCGGATCCTTACAAGGCACCCCGACCTACGTCCACGATATCTCGGGGATTTGGGCCTTGTCGGGTGTCTGTAGAATATCCTTTGCATCCGACTCGTTGAAGAAAAAATCTTCGTCCAATACGAGGTGAGTAATCGCTGTCCTGATATCCAGAAGCTCTTTTTGGTCATAAGAGACGGTGGCAGAATAAATTATGTACAGAATAAATTACAAATAACGCAAAAAAACACATAATAGTACAATTGGTTAGAGGGCTGTAAAACGGTAGCTATCTTCTCCGGCACCATTTTTTTTTTTTTTATATACTTTGTTTATTGAATTTTCAGTACCAGCATTTAGTAAATAATTGCACTTGAAAGTTATTTGGTATGAATATGGAACAACAATTTGAAGACAACGATACAGCAAAACATGGAGAGACAGACATGAAAGAAAAAATAGACATTAAGTACATAAATAAGATAAAACACAAAAAAAATAAAAAAATAATAAAAAAAATAAAAAATAAATAAAAGGAAGAATATCTGTTTTGATCCAGTTGTTATAGGTCAGCTAGCACAGTTATTACCGTCCTTAACATCCGAGATGTCGTATATGCACATACCAGGCTTCTTACATCACCAATATATAAATATACATCACTCTGGAACTGCAGGGAAATGTATTCTTTTAACATAAGAAAAGAAGGGAGCCCACTTTGCATAAAATTTGTCTACAGACCCATTGAGTGTCTGTTTTATTTTCTCCAACTTTATGCAATTCAAAATAGATTTAATCCAAAGAGCATGAGAAGGGGCTGCAGAGGATTTCCATCTAAGTAAAATTAATCGTCTCGCTAACAACGTGACAAAGGCAATTACATCCTTATTCATTTTGGTCAATTGTATTGCGGGTAAGGAAACTCCAAATAATGCAATGAGAGGGTCTGGCTCGATCTGTGTGCCGCTTAATTCTGAGAGTGTGTTAAAGATGTCTTTCCAGAAACCAACAAGAGATGGGCAGCACCAAAACATGTGCACATGATTAGCAGGGGACTGGTTACATCGAACACAATTAGGGTTCACATCCTTGTAAATTTTTGATAGTCTTGCTTTGGTCCAGTGGGCCCTATGAATGAGTTTGCATTGGATGAGGCCGTGTCGAGCGCAAATAGAAGAGCTATGTACCCTTTTGAGTGCCCCTTCCCATAGTTCATCAGATATTTCCTCACCCAGTTCCTCCTCCCAAGAGGATTTGATATTGTTTAATGAGATGGCTTGTAGTGAGCAAATTTGACTATAGATTATTGACAATGTGCCTTTCTGATTAGGAAGTGGGGTGAGAAATGTGTCGAACTGTGTTCCACTAGAAACGTTGGGGAATCCTGGATCTATGCTGCGGATGTAACTCCGGACTTGTAAGAACCTAAAAAAATGATGTCTGGGGAGACCAAATTTAGCTGATAGTTGTTGAAACGTACTAAATGTATTGTTAGTATACAGATCTCTGAATCTTTTAATACCGAGATTAGACCATGTTGAGAAAGCACCATCAATCATAGATGGGGGAAAAGCTGGGTTTGAGGCTACCGGAGCCAAGGAAGAGGTTGTTTGAAACCCAAAGTGGCGCCTAAATTGATTCCAGATCTTCAATGTTGTTTTGACACATGTATTATTGGTGAAGGAGGAGTAAGGGCCTGTAATAGAGGAGTGAGCGAGGGAAGACAGTGATGCCGGTGTGGACGAGGCAGCCTCCATCTCCAGCCAAGTTGGGGGTGGGAATATTACTCTGCTCTGCAACCAGTACTGAATGATCCTAAGGTTAGCGGCCCAATAATAGAATCTGAAATCTGGTAGAGCTAGACCGCCGTCTGGTTTGGGCCTCTGCAAGAGCTGTTTTCGCATCCTAGGAGGCTTTTTGTCCCATATAAAGGGTAGAATTAGGCCGTCGATCTTTTTGAAAAATGTATTGGGTAAAAATATTGGAAGGCACTGATAGAGGTATAAGAATTTAGGGAGAGTATTCATTTTAATAGAGTTAATTCTAGCAACTAAGGAGAGGTGTAGCAAAGACCACCGTTCCAAATCGTCCTTAGTACGGGTTAAGAGAGGAGCAAAGTTGGCTTGAAAAAGGTTTTCAAACCTAATTGTGACATGTACCCCGAGATAAATAAAACTACTGTGAGCTATTTTAAATGGCAAGTTATGTAAAGGGGATTTTTTTGCAGCCATGTTAAGTGGCATCAATTCACTTTTACTGAGATTTAGTTTATACCCTGATATGTGACCGAAGGATGCGAAAGTGGCAAGGGCAGCAGGGACAGAGACAGAAAGATTGGATGTGTATATTAATAAATCATCTGCATATAAAGACAGTTTGTGTTCGTGCCCGTATCTGACTATGCCTTTGATGAGGGGGTTGGAGCGAAGTGCTATTGCAAGTGGCTCTATGGCGAGGGCAAACAGTAAGGGACTTAAAGGGCAACCCTGACGTGTCGATCTTTGCAAAGGGAAGCGATCTGATTGAGTGTTATTAGTCCTGACAGAGGCTTGGGGGGATGAGTACAGAAGTTTTATCCAGGTCATGAATTTGGAGCCAAAGCCAAATTTATTTAGAGTGTAAAAAAGGTATTTCCATTCCACCCGATCAAACGCTTTCTCCGCGTCCAGGGATATAATGGCTTCAGAGGTATTGTCGACAGAAGGATTGTATATAATATTAAATAATCTTCGGAGATTGAAGAATGAGTGTCTATTTTTTATAAATCCTGTTTGATCCGGAGAGATAATTGATGGGAGGACTGTTTCTAGCC
Source organism: Coregonus lavaretus (assembly GCF_964263955.1). Lineage (NCBI taxonomy): Eukaryota > Metazoa > Chordata > Actinopteri > Salmoniformes > Salmonidae > Coregonus > Coregonus lavaretus. The sequence continues at coordinate 10,039,649 of NC_139988.1, forward strand.
GCGTTGCCAGAATTTTGGCTAGAATTTTATAGTCCACATTTAGCAGGCTAATTGGACGGTATGATGCACAGTCAAGAGGGTCTTTGTTTTTTTTAAGAATAACACAAATGGTTGCTTGAGTGAAAGTATGTGGGAGAGCACCATTTACAAATGCATCATTGTACATTTCAATTAGAATAGGGGCTATTTTGGTGATACACTTTTTATAAAACTCTGTCGGGTAGCCATCAGGTCCTGGGCTTCTCCCAGATTGAAGGGATTTGACAGCGTTAGACAGTTCTTCAACAGTGATCGGCTGCTCTAATTTTTTTACCAAGTCCCGGCCGACCGAAGGCACAGATAGTGAGTGGAAGAAATTATCCAATTCCAGTGTATCCGCTTTACTTTCAGAGGTATATAGAGACTGGTAAAATTAAATTAAATTAATTTTTAAATTAAAATTTAAATTAATCTCTTGAACTCCTCATTGATCCCCCCAGGATCTAATGATATCCCAGATGATGTACGAATTTTTGTAATCTGAGATGATGATGATTGTTGACGTAACTTGTGAGCTAATAATTTACTGGCTTTCTCTCCTTGTTCATAGTAAGTGCTCCTAGACTTGACAAGCATTTCAGTAACCTGGTCTGTTAATAGTGTGTCAAATTCTGCTTGCAGAGTTAAACGTTCCTTATAAATATCCGGGGATGGTGAAACGGCATAAATGTCATCTAATTGGGCAATACAGCGTGTTAGCATAGATAACCTATTCCTTTTCAATTTGTTCTCATGTGCGGTGTAGGAGATAATTTCACCTCTGATATAAGCTTTCAAAGTTTCCCAGAGAGTAGACGCAGAGATGTTTGGGGTTCTATTTGTAATCATGAAAAAGTCGATTTGACTCAAAACAAAATTGACAAAGTGTTCATTACTGAGCAGTTGAGTTTTTAGTCGCCAAGGCGGTCGCTGATTGTCAACATTTTGAAAAGCTACTTCCATAGTAACAGGGGCGTGGTCAGATACAACAATTGGGTTATATGAACATGAAGTTATGGAGTGGAGGAGCCGGTCATCAACAAGGAAGTAGTCTATGCGCGTAAAAGTGTGGTGAACCGATGAGAAAAAAGAGTATGCTTTCCCAGCTGGATTAACCATTCTCCAAGGATCTGAGACTGCGAATTCAGACATAAAGGTTCGAACAACTCTAGCTGAGGTTGATAGGGTGGTAGGTTTAGTGGAGGATCGATCCAATTGTGGGTCTAACCAACAGTTAAAGTCACCTCCTAAAATCAACATATGGGTGGACATATCTGGGAGTGTAGAGAAAACCGATTTGAAAAAATCACCATTGTCCCAATTAGGAGCATAGATATTAACAAGAAGAACCTTTGTATTGAGCAGCCTACCACTGACAATTATATATCTACCATGGGGATCTGCGATCACCTTAGAACATGTAAAAGGTACCGATCTGTGAAGTAAAATAGCCACCCCTCTCGCCTTACTCTGAAATGAGGAATGGAACACCTGACCCACCCATCTGCACCTAAGACTTGAGTGTTGTGATACCTTCAGATGAGTTTCTTGGAGAAAGATGATGTGAGCTTTCAAATGATGAAGATGGTGTAGCACCTTACTACGTTTAACTGGGTTATTTATGCCCCTGCAGTTCCAAGTAAGAAAATTAAAGCCATTCCCTCCAGCAGTATGGGCTACACTAGGCTGAGTCATATCTTAAGAGAGAGAGAGGATGTGTAAAGGACAAGGTACAATGTAAACTGAAGATCTTAGTTGAACCTAAAAACGCAAATGTAAAAAACAAAGACAAACGAAGAGGCACAAAAAACATATACAAACTATATACAAATAGAGAGTGAACAAACCCTTCCCTCACACCCGCCTTTGCCGAAGCATGCAAGCAAAACCCTAAATACGAAGAAAGTTTAGAGCTAAGCATGATAACTCTTACTCTGTGCTACCTAAGATTAGTGACCATTTAACTAGAGTAAGCCAAACATGAATAGAATGGTCCCCAATAGAGTCTAAGGAAAACTATCCTCGATTAAGAGAGGTTTAACCTCGACGCAGATGATAAATGTGGCTGTGTGTGTGTGTGTGTGTGGCTGATAAATGATCAGACTGAAACAGCCATGCAGACCCCCAGATATTGGCATTAGAGGCGGCAAACCTGGGCTGGAAATAAAGAGATAAAGAAGAGAATGACATTCATATGTCGATGAACCCAGCAGAGATGGCTTCGTTAGTCACCCATTCGGCCTGCTAACTAGCCTGCTAGGAAGACCAGCTAGCCAACCATTTGTTTCACGTTCTTGTTGATGAAATCTGCCGCTATAGCCGGGTCCTCGAATCTGTGCATGGAGCCGTCCGGTAAAGTCAGTCTCAAAACCGCAGGGTAGATGAGGCCGAACTTCACGCCCGGGCAGGTGTGTAGTTGGCGTTTCACAGCTCCAAAGCTAGCCCGCCTCTTAGCCACAGCTGTTGTGTAGTCCGCAAATATCGAGACTCTTTTACCCTTATGTAGAAGAGGGGATGCTTCTCCCGATCTTCTCAGTATGTCGTTGCGGACGTGAAAGAAATGCACCCTGATGACAAATGGTCGTGGGGGTTCTCCATCCCTGGGTCGGCTACGCAGAGTGCGGTGAGCCCGGTCTAGCAGTGGCTTCTCCTCTAGCCCGAGCAGCTCCTGAAGTAGCTGGGCCATGTACTCCGTGGGTCTTGGGCCCTCCACTCCCTCCGGTATTCCCAGTAGACGAATGTTGTTCCTCCGCATTCTACTTTCCATATCTTCGCATCTATTATCGAGGAATGCCACCCTAGTTGTCAATGAGCCGACGTTAGCCTCTAGCTCGCTAATGCGAGTGCTGTGGTCTGTAGCCCCTCGCTCCAAATCCGATAAAGTCACCCCATGTGCGTCGAGCTTATTCTGTATACTCTCAATAGATTTTTTAAGCTCGTCTTTGATCGTTGATATCTCTGACCTGAGGTTGGTAGAGAGACAGTCAATTTTTCCGAAAATGTCGGCTTTGAGGGTGCCTATCACGGATTGTAGCATCTCCACAGTCAGTGTTTCCGTGGGGCCGGCATTGGTAGCGTTCGGTGGCGGGGGTGAGTCGGGAGAAGTTGCAGGCTTGTTGCGGCCTGCTCTTGCAGACTCTGTTTTTGGTCGGGTTGATGTCATTACGAATTTAAATTTGTTAAACTTGAACTGAGTTGTTTATGGGTCTCTTCAGACGCCTGGGCAAACAGAAATGTATGCAGTTTTGCAAAGTTAAATATATACATTTGGTCACTAACTCAGGAGCGATAGGGAGACGCGTGCTACATCCTTGGCTTCCAACAGCGCCCCCTCCGGCACCATTTTTGATGGACTGTCGTTTCTCTTTGCTTATTTGAGCTGTTCTTGCCATAATATGGACTTGGTCTTTTACCAAATATGGTTATCTTCTGTATACCCCCCCTACCTTGCCACAACACAACTGATTGGCTCAAATGCATTAAGAAGGAAAGAAAATCCACAAATGAACTTTTAAGAAGGCACACCTGTTAATTGAAAAGCATTCCAGGTGGCTACATCATGAAGCTGGTTGAGAGAATGCCAAGAGTGTGCAAAGCTGTCATCAAGGCAAAGGGTGGCTATTTGAAGAATCTCAAATATAAAATATATTTTGATTTGTTTAACACTTTTTTGGTTACTACATGATTCCATATGTGTTATTTCATAGTTTTGATATGTAGTGTTGAGATAACGATGCTGAGATGCTGTGATGACAAGAAATCCGCTGACACTGTCCTTGATTATAATAGTTTTATTACATCAAAGATTTCAGCGTCAATTTACAGACTCCTGCAGACATCTGGAGAACAACTGACCCAATCTCTAATATGTTGTTCCTCTCCGTCCTTTGTTTCCACCATGGTATTTATAATCTGTAACATGATATGGGTGGTTTCCCCATAAAACAATCCCAGGATGCCACATAACAGACTTCCTCTGTTTTAGGGGGCCCCTATAGTAATGCTTTCCAGATGCTTCCGCAAGCTGAGTCAACTTCCTCTAACACACCATTTGCAAACGTCAGCAAAGTCATAAACTGTTTAGACACTACATATTTCCCCCCTTCGAGACTAATTAAGTCTCGAAAACAAAAAGAATAGGATTATGACAAATAACAATTGTTCTTATTGAGTAACTTTAGCAATAAACCAAAATGTATGGAGAGTAAATACATTTTTCTATGGAGTGTAAATACATTTCTATGAAATATGAACAAATCTTTATGGAGTGTAAATACATTTCCATGAAATATGAACAAATCTTTATGGAGTGTAAGAGCGAAAAACCTGTCTGGCAGCTTTCTTTCCAAATATCCATCAATCAATCAAGACAGTAAAATTCTCTCACGGCCCGTCTATCCCAGGCAACCACCTAAGTACTCCAGATCAATTCATAAATCTTTATCAATGCATTTTAAACTATGATGCAATTGAATACACATGAAAGCCTCAGAAAACAAAATACAATCAAAAATGTCCACATTCAGGCTGGTCGACCCATCGGACCCTCCTGTGGATTCTCTCTGTCCCTGCCTAGACCCAATATCCCTAAGCATCCACGAAATAAACAAAAACATCTGAGGTCCCCATATGTACCCAACAACAGAAAATATCATTCTTCAAAAATTAATACAGAAAGAATATGACACAAATTATGTATTACACATGCAAATATGTCTATATATCATTGCAGACACTGGAATGTAGTCCACTACACTTCATCTCCTCAGCAGTGTCGACTTTCAATGAAACGTTGATGATGGAATCTGAACATTTCCACACCTTCCTTGTTCCACTTCCTCCAGTCCATTCATATTGTCCATGTTTGAGTATTTGAATCCCCTCTACACATTCCCACATATGCTTCTGGAAGAAAAGAAAAGACCAAACAGTATCTTTTGCAAAACAACACGTGCAAATTAAAACATCAATATCAACAATAATATAAAAAATGATATATAAAATGAATCACATTCCATTTCCCCCCTTTGATTCATAACAAAATACTAAATATCACAATAATATGTAAAAACATGAAAAATGATCGGATATTCAAAATGGATATCTATCCATCAATACTCCTTTGAGTATTTGACAGAAGGTTAAACCCTCTTATCGTTTCATTTTGTAAAACCCTGCAAAGTATAGGTAATATTATCAATGTGATCTGCCAAAAATATTACACCATACCATGGAAAAAGTCCAAGTCCCCACTTCTCTCCTAGACTTATCCTCCAATGGTAGGCTTCAAGACTATGACATTTCTTCATTTCCCTTTTCACCCTATTTCCAGACCTAGAATCAGATTTATCTGTATCCGGTGCTTCCCCTCTTTGAATGGTAAAAACCTCATATGGAAGCTTCAACGTCGACATGTAACAACATCCTGTCCATCCATAGGGTAAGAATACATATGCTTTATCACCACAAACCCACCAAATATCTCTAAAAATCCAAATAGTCACATTTCCAGGCAAAAGCTGATCTTTCACCATCAAAGTCCTGCTCTTCTTACTAAATAGAACATAAAAAGTTACATTATATTTCTCATTACTAACCTTACGTTCATGCTTACCCAAAGTCATCATATAATCATCACAATCTGATATTCCCATAAACTTACCCTGTCCATCATATGTTTTATTTTAACAAAAACAGCTTTTAGCCCTCACGGGTTTCACCTCCAATGCTTCAGGAATCGCTGTTAACTGATTTTCCTTCCAATCTAACAAATTCTCATAGGGTAATTCATTTAACCAAGAACACTTCAACCTTGGCCTAAACAAATGCTTCAACAACGACATTATTATATCTGTTAATGATTGTTGCTGATACAACAGCCATGATAAAGCATAAGATTGACACGTACTTGAGAGGTTGAGCCACCGTCTCTAAGATTCAACCCCATGTGCCTCCTGCTGGAATTCTCAACAGACATGGACCCTCAAGATTCCTCACTGATCTTACAGAATTAGTTAACTGCTGGAACCATAGATTCCTACCTGCCCATCCATCTTTAATTTGCAAAACAGAAGAATCAAATCCATATGCCTTCCATTTAATTTCTCTCTTCCCTAACGAGCGGTATTGATCAGATATATCTTCTGGTCTTCCATCAAAATCTAAGAACTCATCCTTTACCTCCAGGATAGTATTCTTCTAAAATTGGTGTTGGAGCGATTTTCTGAGGCGCCATTGTAATCAAATGTGATACATTTATAGCTTTAATAACTGTCAATGTTGAAAGAGTTGAATTGCTTCTCACTGTTGTTGTAATAGGCTGAAGTGTTGATGTCATTGTTGTTGATTCATCTATTTTCCCTACAGCTTTGAGCTCTTTACTTATATTTCCATCTATCACCACTAGTCTCACTACATTAACTCTCAGTCCCAACTCTAATCCCTCACTTTCAAACTGTGGATTATAAAAAATACATTTATAATCACCTTGATCCTCCTGCTGGGAATTGTACACATAGAGACTGCAATCACCCTCAATCTTCAGTCTTCTCTTATCATTCATCAACGCATACTTTCTCAATTCAACTGCTCCTAACAGATCTAAACTCCTGCCATAGCTATCTTCCCACTGAACTCTAAATTTCCCTTCACCACTGTTCTCTCTCATGCACTGACATTGAAGCTGAGCTGACTGTCCTAGAGTTACTTCAACCCTAGTTTTCGTAACTTTTTAAATCTGACTTTTCTCCTAACTTTTTCAAAAACCATTTCACTGATTTATCCACAAATTCCTTTCCACTAATTTGAGGATATTTCGACCGGGTAGTCCCCATCTGCTTATGACTTCTTTACACAAGAACTTGGCAAACGATTGAGCATCTTTTCGCTTAGTTGGACATCCTATGCACCTCTTGGTGTAGGAATGTAACCAAGAATAACAGTCACACCCCTGCAAACATTATTTTTCAGACAGATTGTGCACCTGCCTATGACATAGTCAACCTGTTCAAGCAAATATGGTGCCCAAAAACCATACTCCTTTGTGATCTTTCTCCTAACCTCCCCCCTTGCAACATTAGCTAACCCATAGCTTCCTAAATCATCAGACCTAATAGGTCTAGAGGCGCTACTATCAACCCCTCATGGTTTCTCCAAAGACAACAAAGGATTGTTACTCTGAGGATTTTTTTTGTTGTCTTCAAAACACCTGCTTTCGAAAGTCCTTCAATTTGTGATTCAATCCCTTGGATTGCTTCATCTTTTACTGGATACTGATTCCTCCAAGGAGGTCTGGCTCCTGGTCGAAGTTCAACTTTCACCTCAATTGGGCTGATTTCACAAGTCCAATATTGGTACTGTGTTGAGACCACAAACATTCTAGAACTTGTTGCAACATCTCCTCTTTCATAGGGTCTGAATCCATCTTCACACTGCAAATAGATTCATGTGTCATCCGTACAGCTTATGGCTTTCCTTGTCCTTGAGCCAAAATCATTATTTTGAGAAATCGCTGATCTTCACTCCTCCAAATCCCCAAATTCTCTTTCATCAGTACGAAAACAGCTTTCTCTGCTTCTGTCATCATTTCTCCTATTTGCTTCTGCTCATAGCCTTCAGAAACTAACAAGGTCACATGTGGCACACTCTTCTCAATCTCCAATTCTTTATCCAGATAATCGTCTGTGTTTATCTTCATAGCTGCTCCTTGTGATCCTAAAATTATTCAACATGAGCTGAGTTGAACTTTCTTTGGTTGATGACTCAACCATTCCTCTGAGTTTGATTGGGCAGCATTCTTGAAATACTTGAGCGTACAATGAAATGGATATTCCAGAAGCCTCGCATCTGGCATATTTGCCACAATGAATTTCTCCCATATCTTAGCCTGCTTCAAAAAATCTTCACTGAGATTTCCAATCCAGAATACTGTAGAAGAATCCACCTCTGTCATCATCAACAATTGGTAAACCTTTTCCTTTGGCACTTCTACCAGACAGCCGTCTGGTGTACATTTTATTGTACAGTTCAACTTACACAATGCATCTCTTCCCAACAATGCAATAGGTGTATGTTCTGATACCAGTATGGGTATTGTAATTTTCTGATTTTTCATAGCAGAGCTCAATTGGTTCCGTAAGAGGAATCAACTGTTTCACTCGCTCAAATCCCTGTCCTAATTAGTTGATTGGACATAGTGAGATGTGTAACATCTTCAAGCTGAACACAGATAAAAGCAGCTCCGCTATCCGCCATCACTTCCAATGGTCGGTTGTTTATTTTCACCTCAATTGTTGGATCTTTTTCCGGTCCTGATGCTACCAGCTGACACCCCCCTTTCGGATCTTCTCGGCACCCCTAGAATCCTTGCTCCAGTCCCCTATAAGGGTTCACCTGTCCTCCAGATGATCTTGACTGGCCCCTGTATCTTCCTCTGAAATTCCCTCTGGTGTTTCCTCCTTGCCCATTACACTCACAGCAAAGTCACCAACCTGTCCACAATCATAACACACTTCTGAAGATTGCTGGAAGTATGGCTTAAATCTTCCTCCTCTTCCTCTTCCTAAGCATTCTCGCCCTCTTCCTCTCCAATTCTGTGTCTGTCTAGAGACTGGCTATGGATATGAAACAACTGGTACCGCTATTGGTGGCTGGTACAATTGCGGTTGGAACTGGTCCAGTTGAAGCTGTGGCAGTGATTGTTGATTTGGTGCACACTGATTCTTCATAACCAAAGCTTATTTCTTCTCCTTCTTATTCTCCACCAGTTGTATTTCATTGAGTTTTCTGAGAGTTTCTTGGTCCTGTTCTTTCTGGTTGTGTTCCTTTTTCCTGTACAGATCCACTTGATGGGCTATATGATCTATATCTCTTTCTATTTCTTCTGTGCTAATCATTGTATAATAAAATCCTCTTGAATATGAAGCACCTTTAATCTCCAAATCTTCATCGCTTTCTCCATCTTCACTTTCATCAGAGATCGAATCTCTTACTTCTTCTTCCAACTTCCATCACCCCTTCTTTCCTCTCTGGCCAACCTCCATCTGATCACAGGGTCATATCCACCCATGATCTCTTCTGAATCACTCTGATCATCATCAGCATCATCTTCAAGTTCCATCCTCCTGAACCTCACTCCACCATTAGTTTCCAGACATCTCATTTTCTTCTTACTTTTGGAGTTTTGGATTCATCTTTATTGTAGTTTCTGCTTTTCCTCTCTCTATTATACAATCACTTTCATTATGTTGATGACGTCTGGGTTAAGAGTCCCTTCCACTAGCCATGGTTGTTCAATGTCAGGCCAACGTTTATTCAATTTTCCAGATAACCTTGCAATACCATTAACTAGATGATTACTATTTTCTACTACATCAACAGGAGTAATTACTTTAATAGTTTTTATGTCATTTTTCCCCATTGTAACAACTCTTCTACAGTGGGGAAAAAAAGTATTTAGTCAGCCACCAATTGTGCAAGTTCTCCCACTTAAAAAGATGAGAGAGGCCTGTAATTTTCATCATAGGTACACGTCAACTATGACAGACAAAATGAGGAAAAAAAATCCATAAAATCACATTGTAGGATTTTTTATGAATTTATTTGCTAATTATGGTGGAAAATAAGTATTTGGTCAATAACAAAAGTTTCTCAATACTTTGTTATATACCCTTTGTTGGCAATGACACAGGTCAAACGTTTCCTGTAAGTCTTCACAAGATTTTCACACACTGTTGCTGGTATTTTGGCCCATTCCTCCATGCAGATCTCCTCTAGAGCAGTGAAGTTTTGGGGCTGTTGCTGGGCAACACGGACTTTCAACTCCCTCCAAAGATCTTCTATGGGGTTGAGATCTGGAGACTGGCTAGGCCACTCCAGGACCTTGAAATGCTTCTTACGAAGCCACTCCTTCGTTGCCCGGGCGGTGTGTTTGGGATCATTGTCATGCTGAAAGACCCAGCCACGTTTCATCTTCAATGCCCTTGCTGATGGAAGGAGGTTTTCACTCAAAATCTCACGATACATGGCCCCATTCATTCTTTCCTTTACACAGATCAGTCGTCCTTGTCCCTTTGCAGAAAAACAGCCCCAAAGCATGATGTTTCCACCCCCATGCTTCACAGTAGGTATGGTGTTCCTTGGATGCAACTCAGCATTCTTTGTCCTCCAAACACGACGAGTTGAGTTTTTACCAAAAAGTTCTATTTTGGTTTCATCTGACCATATGACATTCTCCCAATCCTCTTCTGGATCATCCAAATGCACTCTAGCAAACTTCAGACGGGCCTGGACATGTTCTGGCTTAAGCAGGGGGACACGTCTGGCACTGCAGGATTTGAGTCCCTGGCGGCGTAGTGTGTTACTGATGGTAGGCTTTGTTACTTTGGTCCCAGCTCTCTGCAGGTCATTCACTAGGTCCCCCCATGTGGTTCTGGGATTTTTGCTCACCGTTCTTGAGATCATTTTGACCCCACTGGGTGAGATCTTGCGTGGAGCCCCAGATCGAGGGAGATTATCAGTGGTCTTGTATGTCTTCCATTTCCTAATAATTGCTCCCACAGTTGATTTCTTCAAACCAAGCTGCTTACCTATTGCAGATTCAGTCTTCCCAGCCTGGTGCAGGTCTACAATTTTGTTTCTGGTGTCCTTTGACAGCTCTTTGGTCTTGGCCATAGTGGAGTTTGGAGTGTGACTGTTTGAGGTTGTGGACAGGTGTCTTTTATACTGATAACAAGTTCAAACAGGTGCCATTAATACAGGTAACGAGTGGAGGACAAAGGAGCCTCTTAAAGAAGTTGTTAGAGGTCTGTGAGAGCCAGAAATCTTGCTTGTTTGTAGGTGACCAAATACTTATTTTCCACCATAATTTGCAAATAAATTCATTAAAAATCCTACAATGTGATTTTCTGGATTTTTTTTCTCCTCAATTTGTCTGTCATAGTTGACGTGTACCTATGATGAAAATTACAGGCCTCTCTCATCTTTTTAAGTGGGAGAACTTGCACAATTGGTGGCTGACTAAATACTTTTTTTCCCCACTCCTTTATTATGAATTATTATTATTATTATTTTAAACCAATTAATTTGTAAACCAAAAAATACTTTAGACTATGTAGCTTATGTTTCCCTCCTTTTTTTTTCTTTTTCCCCAAATTAATTAATTAATTAATCCATGTATTTATTTATTTATTCATCAATTTATTTATTTATTCATTTTTATTTTATTTTATTTTATTTTACCAAATTATTGATTGGTGGCAATCTTACCACATCCGATCAGGAAAAGTAAATGAAAGTAGTCAACTTCAGAGCAATCCAAAAAAGAAAGACCTGTAATCCAGCAACACTACAGCACTCACAAACCAATTACTTAATAAGCACCCAAATACCTTAATTTTACAGAATAATGTCAGTGCTGGATTTCCAACTCAACTCTAATCAAACCAACTCATGCACAAAAAACTCCAATTTGCAATTCTTAATTACATCAATTGATCAGTCTGTTGCCAAGTCCCTGTCAAATTGTCACAACATGAAATATGCTAGGCACACACAATATCCTCTATGGGAAGGTACATTTTGTGAACAGAACAGTACTAGCCTTGATTGGACTTGATCCGTTGCAGCACACACTGTCGCGTGATGCACTCGTCAGCACCTTCTCTCTCTCTCTGTCTCCTCCTTCTCGTCTCTCATATCACAGGAGAACAAAGAACACAGACAATCATTTAGTATTTTATGCACTCACTGGGTTATTTCAACCGTACAATACCCTTTTAGTCATACCTATGTTCACACTCGCGCTAAGAAATAAGCAAACAGTTTAACTCAGGAATATTATAAATAGCTCAATAACATTTTTTATTTATTTTTTATTTTTTTATTTTTTTAAATCCGTCCACATATCTCTCATTTATAAATTCAATAGATCTCAATCAAATAGTTTCATCGTTAAGCAACAGCCGATTTAACAAACAGAATACTTTATTCGTGTGTAAGTCTCCCCCTCCTCTTTCAGCTCTGAGTCTGCGTCTCCCAGCAGCTCAGTGCAGGCAGGGGAGTGGCATATTTGCTCTACGTAACTCTAAACTCATAAAATCTCACACATGCGCAGTTCATTCACCAGTGCGATTTCAGAGTGAGAAGAGCTCCCAAGCAGCTCTCTCCAAGCTAAACAACAGAAAGTAGACAGACCAGCTGTCCCTCCGTTATTTCCCAACACAGACAAACAGTAACACTTAACAGAACTCACAAACCAACACAAAACATAGAACACAAATCCTACTTCGAAGTTTCTTATCTTTACTTATCCTAATCTGCAGATTTATAGTTATTTTCTTATCCATTACAAAACATCTCTATACACTCTTAAAAATCCTCCCTGTAGGCTCCTAATCTTTTAACAGTTATTAAACGTTCTCTTTTTATAGAGACTCATAAGATTTTAACCTTAACTAACATATTTCCTTACAAAAAACTAAAACCCCCTGTTGTCATAGCCTTAGTTGACACACAGCAGAGACCTCCCCTTTATTTTTCACACACGCACAGGCTCTCTTTCACACACACACAATTCAAGAGGAATGTATCCATTCCTACGGTCCTCTAAAGCATGCTACCGTCGTTCCTTATTTCTCATTGTTCCTAAATTTCTGCTACCTTGAGTTTGCAGATATTCAATGAGAGGTTACTTCGAACATATACCTCGTCAACTATAAGTTGAGGGGTAACTTGCAACCGAATGTATCTACCACAAATTCCAGTCCCCAGAACTGACCTTAAAAATCAACCTAGTGAGTTTTCAGGATTTTCGGCCCATCCTAATGATCGCCTCGTTTGAGGGCTTCCATAGATCAACGACGTCCTAATTAGTATACATTTTCCTTAGTTCCTGGCCTTATTCCTTATTCAATCCAAATATCCCTGTGCCAAGTGTTATCAATTCCTATAGACACTCCCCCCTGTTTGCGTTGCTTTCAACGCAAACAAATTTAGAAATTTAGAACGGATTCTCATCACACAGCAAATAACAGCAAAGCGCACACATAAGTCCTTTGACGGTGCAGTCTTTCAACGCACACACACACACAAGCACATGAACTGACCAGCACCCAAAGTTTGTGAGAAAGCTCACCGTATCTGCATGCCTCTTGAGCGGGAGTCAGCTCGGCGCCCATGAATGGAACGCTGAGAAAAGACGCAACACGGCCCAAATTCCTCGTCGCCATTAATGTAGTCAATCAATCAATCAATCAATTTTATTTTATATAGCCCTTCGTACATCAGCTAATATCTCGAAGTGCTGTACAGAAACCCAGCCTAAAACCCCAAACAGCTAGTAATGCAGGTGTAGAAGCACGGTGGCTAGGAAAAACTCCCTAGAAAGGCCAAAACCTAGGAAGAAACCTAGAGAGGAACCAGGCTATGAGGGGTGGCCAGTCCTCTTCTGGCTGTGCCGAGTGGAGATTATAACAGAACCATGCTAAGATGTTCAAAAATGTTCATAAGTGACAAGCATGGTCAAATAATAATCAGGAATAAATCTCAGTTGGCTTTTCATAGCCGATCATTAAGAGTTGAAAACAGCAGGTCTGGGACAGGTAGGGGTTCCATAACCGCAGGCAGAACAGTTGAAACTGGAATAGCAGCAAGGCAAGGCGGACTGGGGACAGCAAGGAGTCACCACGGCCGGTAGTCCCGACGTATGGTCCTAGGGCTCAGGTCTCTCAGTTGGCTTTTCATAGCCGATCATTAAGAGTTGAAAACAGCAGGTCTGGGACAGGTAGGGGTTTCGTAACCGCAGGCAGAACAGTTGAAACTGGAATAGCAGCAAGGCCAGGCGGACTGGGGACAGCAAGGTGTCAGCATGCCCGGTAGTCCTGACGTATGGTCCTAGGGCTCAGGTTCTCAGAGAGAAAGAGAGAACGAGAGAATTAGAGAGAGCATACTTAAATTCACACAGGACACTGGATAAGACAGGAGAAGTACTCCAGGTATAACCAACTAACCCCAGCCCCCCGACACATAAACTACTGCAGCATAAATACTGGAGGCTGAGACAGGAGCGGTCCGGAGACACTGTGGCCCCATCCGAAGAAACCCCCGGACAGGGCCAAACAGGAAGGATATAACCCCACCCACTCTGCCAAAGCACAGCCCCCGCACCACTAGAGGGATATCCTCAACCACCAACTTACAATCCTGAGACAAGGCCGAGTATAGCCCACAGAGGTCTCCACCACAGCACAAACCAAGGGGGGGCGCCAACCCAGACAGGAAGATCACGTCAGTAACTCAACCCACTCAAGTGACGCACCCCTCCTAGGGACGGCATGAAAGAGCACCAGCAAGCCAGTGACTCAGCCCCTGTAACAGGGTTAGAGGCAGAGAACCCCAGTGGAGAGAGGGGAACCGGCCTGGCAGAGACAGCAAGGGCTGTTCGTTGCTCCAGAGCCTTTCCGTTCACCTTCACACTCCTGGGCCAGACTACACTCAATCATAAGACCTACTGAAGAGATAAGTCTTCAGTAAAGACTTAAAGGTTGAGACCGAGTCTGCGTCTCTCACATGGGTAGGCAAACTGTTCCATAAAAATTGAGATCTATAGGAGAAAGCCCTGCCTCCCGCTGTTTGCTTAGAAATTCTAGGGACAATTAGGAGGCCTGCGTCTTGTGACCGTAGCGTACGTATTGGTATGTACGGCAGGACCAACTCGGAAAGATAGGTAGGAGCAAGCCCATGTAACGCTTTATAGGTTAACAGTAAAACCTTGAAATCAGCCCTTGCCTTAACAGGAAGCCAGTGTAGGGAAGCTAGCACTGGAGTAATATGATCAAATTTCTTGGTTCTAGTCAGGATTCTAGCAGCCGTATTTAGCACTAACTGAAGTTTATTTAGTGCTTTATCCGGGTAGCCGGAAAGTAGAGCATTGCAGTAGTCTAACCTAGAAGTAACAAATGCATGGATTAATTTTTCTGCATCATTTTTGGACAGAAAATTTCTGATTTTTGCAATGTTACGTAGATGGAAAAAAGCTGTCCTTGAAACAGTCTTGATATGTTCGTCAAAAGAGAGATCAGGGTCAAGAGTAACGCCGAGGTCCTTCACAGTTTTATTTGAGACGACTTTACAACCATCAAGATGAATTGTCAGATTTAACAGAAGATCTCTTTGTTTCTTGGGACCTAGAACAAGCATCTCTGTTTTGTCCGAGTTTAAAAGTAGAAAGTTTTCAGCCATCCACTTCCTTATGTCTGAAACACAGGCTTCTAGCGAGGGCAATTTTGGGGCTTCACCATGTTTCATTGAAATGTACAGCTGTGTGTCATCCGCATAGCAGTGAAAGTTAACATTATGTTTTCGAATAACATCCCCAAGATGTAAAATATATAGTGAAAACAATAGTGGTCCTAAAATGGAACCTTGAGGAACACCGAAATGTACAGTTGATTTGTCGGAGGACAGACCATTCACAGAGACAAACTGATATCTTTCCGACAGGTAAGATCTAAACCAGGCCAGAACTTGTCCGTGTAGACCAATTTGGGTTTCCAGTCTCTCCAAAAGAATGTGGTGATCGATGGTGTCAAAGGCAGCACTAAGGTCTAGTAGCACGAGGACAGATGCAGAGCCTCGGTCTGACGCCATTAAAAGGTCATTTACCACCTTCACAAGTGCAGTCTCAGTGCTATGATGGGGTCTAAAACCAGACTGAAGCATTTCGTATACATTGTTTGTCTTCAGAAAGGCAGTGAGTAGCTGCGCAACAGCTTTTTCTAAAATATTTGAGAGGAATGGAAGATTCGATATAGGCCGATAGTTTTTTATATTTTCCGGGTCAAGGTTTGGCTTTTTCAAGAGAGGCTTTATCACTGCCACTTTTAGTGAGTTTGGTACACATCCGGTGGATAGAGAGCTGTTTATTATGTTCAACATAGGAGGGCCAAGCACAGGAAGCAGCTCCTTCAGCAGTTTAGTAGGAATAGGATCCAGTATGCAGCTTGAAGGTTTAGAGGCCATGATTATTTTCATCATTGTGTCAAGAGATATAGTACTAAAACACTTAAGTGTCTCTCCCGATCCCAGGCCCTCGCAGAGCTGTGCAGATCCAGGACAGCTAAGCCCTGGAGGAATACGCAGATTCAAAGAGGAGTCCGTAATTTGCTTTCTAATGGTCATGATCTTTTCCTCAAAGAAGTTCATGAATTTATTACTGCTGAAGTGAAAGCCATCCTCTCTTGGGGAATGCTGCTTTTTAGTTAGCTTTGCAACAGTATCAAAAATAAATTTTGGATTGTTCTTATTTTCCTCGATTAAGTTGGAAAAGTAGGATGATCGAGCAGCAGTGAGGGCTCTTCGGTACTGCACGGTACTGTCTTTCCAAGCTAGTCGGAAGACTTCCAGTTTGGTGTGGCGCCATTTCCGTTCCAATTTCCTGGAAGCTTGCTTCAAAGCTCGGGTATTTTCTGTATACCAGGGAGCTAGTTTCTTATGACAAATGTTTTTTGTTTTTAGGGGTGCAACTGCATCTAGGGTATTGCGCAAGGTTAAATTGAGTTCCTCAGTTAAGTGGTTAACTGATTTTTGTCCTCTGACGTCCTTGGGTAGGCAGAAGGAGTCTGGAAGGGCATCAAGGAATTTTTGTGTTGTCTGAGAATTTATAGCACGACTTTTGATGCTCCTTGGTTGGGGTCTGAGCAGATTATTTGTTGCGATTGCAAACGTAATAAAATGGTGGTCCGATAGTCCAGGATTTTGTGGAAAAACATTAAGATCTACAACATTTATTCCATGGGACAAAACTAGGTCCAGAGTATGACTGTGGCAGTGAGTAGGTCCAGAGACATGTTGGACAAAACCCACTGAGTCGATGATGGCTCCGAAAGACTTTTGGAGTGGGTCTGTGGACTTCTCCATGTGAATATTAAAATCACCAAAAATTAGAATATGATCTGCTATGACTACAAGGTCTGATAGGAATTCAGGAAACTCAGAGAGGAACGCTGTATATGGCCCAGGAGGCCTGTAAACAGTAGCTATAAAAAGTGATTGAGTAGGCTGCATAGATTTCATGACTAGAAGCTCAAAAGACGAAAACGCCATATTTGTTTTTGTAAATTGAAATTTGCTATCGTAAATGTTAGCAACACCTCCGCCTTTGCGGGATGCACGGGGAATATGGTCACTAGTGTAACCAGGAGGTGAGGCCTCATTTAACACAGCAAATTCATCAGGCTTAAGCCATGTTTCAGTCAGGCCAATCACATCAAGATTATGATCAGTGATTAGTTCATTGACTATGACTGCCTTTGAAGTGAGGGATCTAACATTAAGTAACCCTATTTTGAGATGTGAGGTATCACGATCTCTTTCAATAATGGCAGGAATGGAGGAGGTCTTTATCCTAATAAGATTGCTAAGGCGAACACCGCCATGTTTAGTTTTGCCCAACCTAGGTCGAGGCACAGACACAGTCTCAATGGGTATGGCTGAGCTGACTACACTGACTATGCTATTGGCAGACTCCACTAAGCTGGCAGGTTGGCTAACAGCCTGCTGCCTGGCCTGCACCCTATTTCACTGTGGGGCTAGAGGAGTTAGAGCCCTATCTATGTTGGTAGATAAGATGAGAGCACCCCTCCAGCTAGGATGGAGTCCGTCACTCCTCAGCAGGTCAGGCTTGGTCCTGTTTGTGGGTGAGTCCCATAAAGAGGGCCAATTATCTACAAATTCTATCTTTTGGGAGGGGCAGAAAACAGTTTTCAACCAGCGATTGAGTGCTGAGACTCTGCTGTAGAGCTCGTCACTCCCCCTAACTGGGAGGGGGCCAGAGACAATTACTCGATGCCGACACATCTTTCTAGCTGATTTACACGCTGAAGCTATGTTGCACTTGGTGACCTCTGACTGTTTCATCCTAACATCGTTGGTGCCGACGTGGATAACAATATCTCTATACTCTCTACACTCGCCAGTTTTAGCTTTAGCCAGCACCATCTTTAGATTAGCCTTAACGTCGGTAGCCCTGCCCCCTGGTAAACAGTGTATGATCGCTGGGTGATTCGTTTTAAGTCTAATACTGCGGGTAATGGAGTCGCCAATGACTAGGGTTTTCAATTTGTCAGAGCTAATGGTGGGAGCCTTCGGCGTCTCAGACCCCGTAACGGGAGGAGTAGAGACAAGAGAAGACTCAGACTCAGACTCCGACTCGCTACATAATGGGGAAAACCGGTTGAAAGTTTCTGTCGGCTGAATGAGCGACACCGGTTGAGCATTCCGACAGTATTTCCCTCCAGAAGCCATGAGAAAGTTGTCCGGCTGCGGGGACTGTGCGGGGGGATTTATACTAACGTTACTATCTGTACTTACTGGTGGCACAGACGCTGTTTCTTCCTTTCCTACACTGAAATTACCCTTGCCTAACGATTGCGTCTGAAGCTGGGCTTGTAGCATAGCTATTCTCGCCGTAAGGCGATCGTTCTCCTGTATATTATGAGTACAGCGACTGCAATTAGAAGACATCATGTTAATGTTACTACTTAGCTTCGGCTGTTGAAGATGTTGACGAACCATGTCCAGATAAAGCGTCCGGAGTGAAAAAGTTGAATGAGGGAAAAAAGTTGCGATGGAAAAAAGGAAAATAAAGTAAAGTTGGCAGCAAAAACGCACAGGAAAATGA
Source organism: Coregonus lavaretus (assembly GCF_964263955.1). Classification (NCBI taxonomy): domain Eukaryota; kingdom Metazoa; phylum Chordata; class Actinopteri; order Salmoniformes; family Salmonidae; genus Coregonus; species Coregonus lavaretus. Next base: position 10,058,343 of record NC_139988.1, read on the forward strand.
CTCTTCTGTCTCGGGATAAAACGTCCGGGGTGAAAAAGTTTAACGAAAAAAGATGAGTGAGGACAAAACTAAAAAGTTGGTAAATTTGTTGAACACAGAGATTGATTAAACGTTTATTAAAAGTAAAACGTGAATAGTTTGGCAGGTAGCCAAGTAGCAACAAACAGCACAGCAGCACGGAGACAATGCGGAAGTGTCAAGATAACGATGCTGAGATGCTGTGATGACAAGAAATCCGCTGACACTGTCCTTGATTATAATAGTTTTATTACATTAAAGATTTCAGCGTCAATTTACAGACTCCTGCAGACATCTGGAGAACAACTGACACAATCTCTAATATGTTGTTCCTCCCCGTCCTTTGTTTCCACCATGGTATTTATAATCTGTAACATGATATGGGTGGTTTCCCCATAAACCAATCCCAGGACGCCACATAACAGACTTTCTCTGTTTTAGGGGTCCCCTATAGTAATGCTTTCCAGATGCTTCCGCAAGCTGAGTCAACTTCCTCTAACACACCATTTGCAAACGTCAGCAAAGTCATAAACTGTTTAGACACTACAGATGTCTTCACTATTATTCTACAATGTAAAAATAAAGAAAAACCCTTGAATGAGTAGGTGTGTCCAAACTTATCACTGGTAGTGTATATTTAGCGTTGTTAAGGTCATCAATGGATTATGGAAGTATAGCATATGGATCAGCAGCTCCGATACCTTAAAAAAGCTAGATGTTATCCAGGCCCAAACCCTAAGAATATGTGGAGCACTCAGGACCTCTCCAGTGGCAGCAATGCAGGTAGAGTTGTGAGAGATACCGTTAAAAAGTTAAGAATGCAACAGCTAGCCATGACATATGTCATTTACCCAATAAGGTTAAACATCCTGCAAAAAAGGTGCTCCTAGAGTGCTGGGGACATGAAAAAAAAATCTGAATACATGCTTTGGTTGGATAGGCAATTGCATGGTGAGAGAGATGTGGTTGTTTGGGATGGAGTTTAGCCCCTCTGTGGTTCTTCTTGCTATCCCACCTTGGTTTCTCCCTCAGCCAGGGATAGAGCTAAGGTTGCTTGAGAGGGTAAGAGATGTTGAGGAAGGAGTAGATTCAGTTGTAAGTGAACATTTAAGAACACAATACTATGCTTTCTTGAATATATTCACAGATGGATCTAAGGACCCTAAAACAGGGAGGACAGGAGCAGCTTTTAGTGTGCCTGAGTTTAAGGTGGCAGTGACGAAAAGAGCAACAGATCATTTATCTGTTTACACAATGGCGTTGTTGGCCATACTATTGGCTGCAGAGTGGGTGGAGGAGGTGTGGCCAGACAGGGTAGTCATCTGCTCTGACTCCTGTGCAGCACTGATGAGCTTAAATTCATGTGTGTCTCAGGGCAGACAGGATGTATTGTATGAGGTTTGCAGTGTTTGTATAGGGTGAAACAGATATTTGTGGTATTTGTGATGTTCCTCTGGGTACCAGCTCATGTGGGAGTAGAGGGGAATGAGGAAGTGGATATTATTGCCAAGCAGGCTCTTAAACATCCTAATGTTGAGATGGAATCAGTAAAGCAGAAGCCAAGGGATTAATAAGAACAGTGGTTAAAAATAAGTGGCAAGAGTTGTGGAACAGGGAGAATAAGGGAAGACATCTGTATAAGATCCAGGAAAAGGTGGGGGCAGGGAGGTCCTCAGGCCGAGAGAGAAGGAAGGAAAGTGTAGTCACCAGGGTGAGACTGGGACACACAAGGCTCAATAGTACATTGAAAGTCGTGGGGAAACATCCGACTGGGTGGTGTGATCATTGTCAGGAGGAGATGGAGACAGTGGAACATGTTCTATTTCAGTGCCAGAAATATGTGAGAGAAAGGGAGTGATTATTATTAGATTTGAGGAGTAATGGGGTTGAAGAGCCAGGATTAAGTGAACTGCTGGGGAAATCTTCAGGGGATGTAGTATTTAATTATGTATTTAGTTTCCTTAGGTAGACGAGATTATTGGGTAGGATTTAGACCTTCACTGTCTCTGGTCAACACTCCAGTCCAGTTGGTGGCGGGAATGCACCTCTACCCACATGTACATATTACTTCAATTACCTCGACTAACCGGTGCCCCCGCACATTGACTCTGTACCGGCACCCACTGTATATAGCCTCCCTACTGTTATTTTATTTTACTGCTGCTCTTTAATTATTTGCTATTAAAAAATTTTACTTATCTATTTTATACTTAACACTTTTTTTATTTTCTTACAACTGCATTGTTGGTTAAGGGCTTGTAAGTAAGAATTTCACTGTAAAGTCTACACCTGTTGTATTCGGTGCATGTGGCAAATAAAATTAGATTAGATTTGATTAGTTGGTTGCCAACCGCCATATAAAATCCACAGAAGAAGAAGAAGAAGATGACAAACGACTTAAAATGAAGAATAGTGTCATCTGGGGGCCGGTTGGGCTAGTATATGATTTTTTAGTAGAGTTCAGTAGGGAACGACACAGATGGTTCAAAAGATCCAAGGACAGGACGTACTGGGTCAGCATTTGTAGTGCAGGAATGTGGGGTGGAAGTCAGGAAACGTATTACAGATCATCTGGCTGTATATACGGCGGAGCTGATGGCCATACTGTTGGCCTTGCAGTTTGTGGAGGAAGTCAAGAAAGACGGAGTAATTATTTGCTCTGAATCATGTGCAGTGTTAATGAGTCTCCAGTCCTTTAGCTCACGTAGCAGACAATACCTGCTTTATGAGGTGCTACAAATCCATGGCAGGATTAAACAGATGGGTATTCAGATAAGATTTACTTGGGTCCCAGCCCATGTGGGGGAGGAGGGGAACGAGGCAGTAGATGAACAGGCTAAACAAGCACTTAGTAGTGGTGATGTTGATGTTGAAGTTTCAATGAGCAAGTATCGTATCTGAAGATTATGCCTTTGTTAAATGTTTTTCATGACGAAATGGAATGTTGGTTGTTCAGGCCAAAGGGGGGATGTTTTATGATGTTATTTGAAATGTGCCGCTTGGAGGGTGACGCCCGAGGGGAGACTGGTGATTGGCCAGAAGAGGGAGTAGCCCCTCCCTTTGCATTGTTTATAAATAGGAGTTAAACGATGAGACGACAGAACGACCATAACAATCTGGGAGGCGTTCTCCAGGCAACGCGTGTCTGTGAATTTATGCTGTAACCTCGTGGTATGAATAAAAACTTCTGACACGATGCAGCATAACGGACTTTTTGTTCATCAGCAATATTACCACCATTCATCATATACGACATAATGGCGCCCAACGTGGGGCATGGGTTTGCGTCTCCTCCCTGTTTCAGTCAACCGCCGGCCTAACTCTCTCTGAAGCATGGCTGAAAAAGGGTGAGTGTGTTCTTACCGCTTCGGAGTTTGTTAGATTGGATATGACTTGTGTACATTGAGGGGATGTTCCATATGACCTGGCCCCAGGTGGTGTTTGTTGCTGGTCGACTGAAGTCTGCTAAATTTATTTCATCGGAAACGACAGTTAATTGGAATTTAGAGCATTAAACGGTAGGATTTAAGTATTGAACGTGTATAATTCATTGGTAACGGGTGACAATGGATTGGTAGAGAATATATGTTGGGAGATATCTGCATAATTAGGGCACCGGGAATACGGAAAAGACCTCGAAACGAGGCGACTTGTAATAATAATTATTATTATTATTAAGTGGGCTACAAATCCTGGGCTTAGTTAGACTGAATCAGGTTGATTTCTTAAGCGGGAATTATGAAGTGAATTGGTGTATTTATGTTATACTCCGCCTCTGGTCGACGGGAAATTGGTTTGGGGATAACCGCTTGATATGAGATTCATCTTTCAAGGCAACAAAAAGTTAGACGGGGAGAGAATTGGACGATTATTTATTTGGCCACGGTGCAGGGTGTTCATTGGTATAGCTAGTAGGCCACAGTTGGCTAGAGGCTGAAGCTAAGGCTTGATTGTTCCTTAGGCTAAGCTAAAGGCTAATGCTACAGGTTAATTGTGTTGTGTGCTACATGCTAACGGATATCCTTAGAGATTCCGTTGCGACGGGTGAAAGTCTCTTAAACTTGTTTATGTGTTTGTAAGTCAGGTTATATTTTTTGTGAGCGCTGGTAAATGTTGTTTGATTATAAGGGGAAATGGGAAGTTACAGCTGGCTGTTATTCTTTCTGTTTGGGGAGAGAGAAGAGAGAATCTTTCTTCCACGGTGAAATTGTATTGAGGAATGGGTATGCGCATGCGTTTAATTTTGCGACACTACAGTACCAAACGTGGGAGTTGGAGTTTATGGCACGAGATTAGGGAACGTTTTGTTTTACGGCACCATGAGGGGATGCTGAGACTCAAGTATGAGGTTAAAATGATATTTGCGCATGCGTGATTTTACGGGGTTAAAAACTACAACATGTGGTTATGTGCTAAGCCTACAAAGCACGGCATTATGGGTAAGGGTCATAGGTCCCATGTGACGCGGCAAGGGATAATAGTCACAGAATAAGAGAGATTTTGGGGAAAAATCTCTTAGGTGTTAAACGGTTGTTGTTCGAACGGGAAACTATTTGGCGAGATGTGGTAAAGTTATAAATCAAATATATGTTGACGGAGTATAATTAATTAAATTAAAAGACGATTAAAATCAAATGAAATGGTTTGGAGCGATCTATTTAGTAAATGATATTTGCGCATGCGTGGGATTCTGCAAAACAACACATTGGTTAAACTGCAGGGGGAGACAGAGGAACCCAGACGACGGAACAAATAGGCCCAGGGAGAGTTTAACACGAATCTTATAAGTTTATAAACGGCGGTGGGTTAAGATGAAACTTGTTTTGGGACCTATTAAATTTATAAATTAAATATATGTTGACGAAGTATAATGCATTGAATGTGGATAACTTGATTAATTGCATAAACTGCTGAAATCTTGTGTGTTTCTATGTTTTTTGAAATATGAGAGGAACATGGAATGGCGAGACGAGAGAGAGGAGGGGTGACGTCACATGACGTGACATCACATGATGCAGGAGAGGATCGGATCAGGCTAGTACACAAAATCATCCTAACCAGATATGTGATGTTATGACAATTTTACATCGGCTTGGCAAATACTATTTCATTAAAAATTGCATTTTGGAGGCTATGTGCATCACTGGGGTTTAATTACAGATGTGTTGGGAATCCAGGATGGATTGAGGATTCTTCTGTAAATTTATGATAATTAGAGCTAATGGAGCAAGGGGTTATGGGAATTGGAGTATTGTAGTATTGAAGGTTAGGCTTTGTTTATGGGTATTTTAGTCTGAAGATTACTAACTTGCATTTACTTGCATTTGATGGGTTGTGGTAATATACTCAACACTAATTGATAAATTGGTGATATAGGAATAAAAAATTGGTTTTAAATTATTCATAATTTTTAATTGAGTTTTTAATGGGTTTTTATTTTTAATTAAAGGGTTTTTGAATAAGGCATTTAATTGAATGTTTTTAATATTCATATTTTATTTTATTTAATTTTTTTGGGAGGAGGGAAAAAAAAAAAAAAAAAAAAAAAAAAAATTTTTTTTTTTTTGAAGGTTGTTAGGGTTATATTAATAATTTAAGGGGGGAAGCCTATATAACTTATACAGTCTAGAATAAGATAGTTCACAATAAAGGAATATAAAAGGGTGTTACAATGGGGAAAAAGATATCAGGACTATGAGAGTCATTTCACGGGTGGAAATAGGGGTAATCCTTTAATTAAAGTGTTGCTAGGTTATCCGGCAAGTGAAACAAAAGTTGCCCTTCATTCTCAAACAAAAATTGATAAAATATGTCAGCGATAAGATAGGTTTAAAAAGTAGAGCTTAGGGATGTTTATTCTCAGCTTACAATGATCATCTAGCAGGGTGATTATGGCATCAGAGATGAAGATGAATACGAGCAGAAACAACGATGAAGATGAATTCAGAAGACTGAAGAAAATGGGATGTCTGGGAACTTAAGGAGATGAGGAGGATGAAGATGAGTGATTGAGAGAGGTCATGGGTGGATATGACTCTGATCAGAAGTTGAAGGGGCAAGAGAGGAAAGAAGGATACTGGAGACTTGATCTCTGATGAAAGTTGAACGAAGGAGACAAGAGATTCGAGTTCTGATGAAGAAAGTGATGAAGATTTGGAGATTAAAGGTGTTGTATGTTCAAGAGGATTTTATCCTACAATGACTGGCAAAGAAGAAATAGGAGATATAGACCGAGGCGTATCAGGCCTGGAGGAAGAGACGACTTTGGGAGAGGTAAGGGAGCTAGAGGAACAGCTCGAGACGCTGAAGATATAGAAGAGACAAGGAGAAAACCTGCGGAGAACATTTTTAATCCCAAGAATTGAAGAAGAACACATTGAGGTCAAGAAGAGCCCACTAGTAAGAAGATGATGGAAGATGATATTTCGAGGACAGAACTTGGAACTAAGGTTGAAGAATACTGATATGTCAACGATGAGAAGAACCGGACGAAGAAAACTCAAGCAAATACAACTTATAACTGGTGGTGGAGAAGAAGAAAATAAGTGTTGGTTATGAAGAATCAGAGTGAATCAAATCAACAATCACTGTTACAGCTTCAACTGAACAATATCAAAGGCAATTGTACCAGCCAAGGGGGGACCAGATGTTCCATATCGATCGCCAGTTTCTGGACAGACAAAGAATTTGAGAGGGAGAAGAACAAAGAAGGAGGAATATTTCAGCTACACTTTCAGCAACTTTCAGAAGACTAGTATAATTATGGACAGATTGGGTACTTTACCTGTTCATGCAACAAGTTAGGAGGAAGAACGGAGAACATTTTTAAGGAAGATGAAGGAGAAAGTGAAGATCACCTGTTCTAGAAGAGATGAAGGGGGGTGCATTGCTGAGAGCATCGATTAGAGAAGAAGAGGAAATAGCTAACAGTTGAAACAACTGACCATTAGAAGTGATAGTGAATAGGGGAAAAACTTATCGGGGTTCAGTCTAAAAAGGTTAAACATATCACTCTGTAAAATAAACTAATTAGGTTAGGATAGGGATTGGAAGTAGTAAAATAGTTTAATTACTCTTAGGGAATCAATTGAGCTCTGCTATAAAAGTCAAAGAGGAAGTAAAAGAGACATACTAATATTAGAAGATGCTGTTATGGCAGTGTTGGGAAGAGATGCATGGTGTAAATTGAAGTATTCAATCAGAGGCACAATAGACGACTGACTGTCTGGGAGACTATTTTAAGAAGTAGGGTTTTTGGGGAGTCATTTGCTTAAAAGATAAATATCATAGGAAGGATGATAATGTATTAGATTGCCTGTTAGACAATCTGTCTGGGAAAAAACTTAATAGGGGTGACTGTTATTTTGGGTTACATTCTTACACTAAGAGATTTGAGGTTAGGCTAAAAGGTGTTTAGTCGGTTTTGCCAAGTCTGTGTGTAATGAGTCAGAAGCAGGTGGGGAACTTTCCCAATCACATATTCTAAAAATTTGGTGGTAAGAGATTTTGTCAATAGATCAGGGGAAAAGGTTTTAAATGTTATGAGAGAAAAGATTAGATTAAAATAAGTTAGGGGTAGGCTAGGTTGAAGGGACTCTGAGACAGTAAGCTAAGTTTCAAAGTTAGTAGTAAGACAGAGAGAGAACAGTAATGAATGACACTGTCCAGTAGGGAGATCAAGGTCATTATAGGTGTATTTTGTTATAATCAGGAGGTTTAAAGTTTAGAGGTAGAACTGAAAGGGGGAAAAAGTGACACTAGGGGTGATAGATGGAAGTACAAGGAAGGAGTTCAAAGTCTTATGGGAAACTAGGAGTAAATAAGGACATTAACACTTCAGTTTATTAGAACAACAGGGAGAAGCAATTTAACTCTTTCAACATTGATAGGTATTAAAGTCATAAACATATTGCATTTGATTATAAGGGAACCAGTACAGCACCAATTTTAGGGGGAAAAATACTTATTAGGGTTTAAGATGGGGACGTTTCTCTCATATGGAGAGATAAATATGGAGAATAAGTATTGTTATCAGGACCAGGAGTAGAAGGAGGTATAGTTTGGAATAGGGTTAGGAGTGACTGTTCACTTATGTTGCGTAATATTATAGAGAAAGGTTAGGGAGAATATATGTGTACTTATTTAGGGCAAGCATTAGAATTTGTTTCGGTTAGGAATTATTGGTTAAAGGGCAATGTAATTCATAAAGTAACGCTTATAATGGAAGATTTGAAGTCTGTGGAAGTTTTCACAGTCATTGAGGGAGTTCAGGAGGAGTAGAACTGAATGGACAGTAGTCACTCCAACAGTAGATAATACACAGAGGATAATGGGAAATTTTGCACTAGAAGTAATTAGGGTTGATACAGCAGCTAAATCAACTACTTTAAGGGTAACTTTGGAAGGGATTAATGATACTATGGCAATAGCAAATATAGGAGTAGGATACTGACAACAATTGTTCTGAAATTAAAGAGGTAGCAAGAGGGACTCAGGAGGTTATGGTACGAATGGGGTTAAAATAGAGCAGATAGAAACAATATAGATTAATCTGAAATGGAGAATAGAGATTCATCATGGAAGCTGCAGTATGGGGTCTTTTGATTTTGATGACAGAGGGGGGGGGCATCTGATCAGTGCTGCTCGTTCCTCTGTTGTGAAAATTAGAGATAGATTAACTCATTCTGTAGGGTCAGTGAGGAATCTTGAGGGTTGATGTCTGTTGGGGATGCCAGCCCAAGACGTGTTAGACGGTCGCGCGGCCTCTGACGGGTGTGGGTAAATGTTATGCTTTGTCATGACTGTGGTATCGGCAACAGTCATTGACCGATAAAATAATGTAGTTGTCAGACCAGTAGGGTTTAAGTGTTCTTGGGTGAAAAGATTACCCTATGAGCATTGGTTAGAGGGAAAGTAAAATCAGGTAATTGCAAACCCTGAAGTATTCAGGTGAAATATTGAGGGCTAAAAGTTGTGTTTGTTCTAATAAAACATATGAGGTAAGGGGTATGTTTATGGAAAGATCAGATTGGGATGTTAGATGATAACTTTGGATAAGCATGACCTTAAGGGTAGTAATGACAAATAATAGGTTACTTTTTATATATCAGGTAGTAAGAAGAGCAGGACTTTGATGGTTAAAAGATTAGCTTTTGACTGACAATGTGACTATGGGAATTTTAGAGGATAAGGGGAAATTATGATAGAGTATATTCTTACCCTATGGGGGATAGGATGTTGTTACAGGTCAACGTTGAAGATTCCATATGAGGTTTTACCATTATAAGAGGGATAGCATTGGACACAGCTAAATCTAGGGTTAAAAGGGTGACATTACATTTACATCTCAGTCATTTAGCAGACACATGGCGACATGTCATAGTCTTCAAGCCTATCATTGAAGAATAAGTTTAAGGGAGAAGGGGGGACTTCATTCATGGTATGGTGTAACATTTGGGAAGATAATATTGATAAATATTAGTGTATTCCTGTGAGTCCAGATAGTTTAGATAATATAAGGGAAGCATTTGAAAGGATTTGGTTGCAAGATTAATTAGGCCAGTAGGGGCAGTGATGGGTCAGATTCTAGTAGTTTAAGCTTTGATAACACTGTGTGATGTTTGTACTGACTTTTGAGAAAGTTATGAGATTGAGATAGGTTGGAGAAGTGGTGCCTGGAGACAACACTCAGATGCCGGTGTTGACTGTTCCGGATCTGGACGAAGACGGACGAGGGGGTCTAGATGGACTACTGAATGGATAAATATCATTTTGGATTATTTTATGATTTTTCAAATTGGTTTTTCAATATTAGTATGATTTTTAGTGTGATTTATGAATCAAAGGGGGGAATGGATAATGTGATTCATGCATCATTTATGTATCATTTTTTAAAATTCTTAGGTGAAATGGAGGTTTAATTTGAAAGTGGTTGTTTTGCAAAGGATACTGTTTGGTCGTTTATTTTCTTGTCATTCCAGAAGCATGTGGGAGAAGCATGTGGAGATTGGAATACTCAAACAAAGACAATATGACTGGAGGAGAGGAAACAAGGATGGTGTGGCTGATTCCATCATCAACAAGTCCATTGGAAGAGGACACTACAGGAAGAGGAAGTGTAGTGGACTACATTCCAGTGTCTGCAATGAAATATAGACATATTTGATGTGTAATACATAATTGTGTCATATTCTTAGGTATTGATTTTAGTAGAATTATGTTTGATGTTATTGAATGCAGATGAGGATCGTAGATGCTTTTGTTTATTTCGATGGGGTTAGGGACAGAATGTTTAAGCAGGGAGAGATTCCCTTTCAGGTCCTATGGGTTGACCAGCCTGAGAGTGGATATTTATGGATAGGATTTTGTTTACATGGGTATTTAATTACATCATAGTTTCAAATGCATTTACATGAGTTATGAGGTTATCTGGAGTACCGACGGTGGTTGCCTGGGGCAGAGGGACGGTGAGAGAATTTTACTGTCTTGATTGATATGGATGGATGGCTGCTGGACAGTTTTTCGCTCTCACACTCCATAGAGATTTATTCATAATTCATAGTAATGTGTTCATACTTCATAAACAGGTATTTCATAGAAAGGTATTTACACTCTAGAGGAGAATGTTTTTGGGTTTAAGGTTAAGAATATTCAATGAGATAAATGGTTAATAGTCATAATCTTATTCTGTTTGTTTTCGAGACGTTTATTTCGTCTCGAAAGGGGGGAATATCGTATCTGAAGATTATGCCTTTGTTAAATGTTTTTCATGACGAAATGGAATGTTGGTTGTTCAGGCCAAAGGGGGGATGTTTTATGATGTTATTTGAAATGTGCCGCTTGGAGGGTGACGCCCGAGGGGAGACTGGTGATTGGCCAGAAGAGGGAGTAGCCCCTCCCTTTGCATTGTTTATAAATAGGAGTTAAACGATGAGACGACAGAACGACCATAACAATCTGGGAGGCGTTCTCCAGGCAACGCGTGTCTGTGAATTTATGCTGTAACCTCGTGGTATGAATAAAAACTTCTGACACGATGCAGCATAACGGACTTTTTGTTCATCAGCAATATTACCACCATTCATCATATACGACACAAGGCAGAGGCAAAAATACTGATATATACAGTGATAGAGATAATAATGGAAGGCATTTATTTCAAGTACAGAGGAAAGTCGGGGAGGACGGCAGGAAGGGACAGAAGAGAGGAGGCTATTTTTACAAGATTAAGGGTGGGACACAGCCAGTTGAATAAGACATTAAATGTGATAGGAAAGCATCCAACAGGAAAGTGTGATTATTGTCAGGAAACAGAGACGGTGGAGCATGTATTGCTACAGTGTGGGCAGTATCAGAGGGAAAGAGAAAGGATGAGATCTAGTATGAGGGAGAAAGGGATACAGGAAATTAGTTTAAAGAGTATATTGAGTAGAACGTCATTAGATATAGTCTCAAATATTTTGTGATCTTTTTTAAGAGCAACGGGGCTGGCTGGTAGGTTTGAGTTTCTCCCTGTCTCTGGCCCACACTCCAGTACAGTAGGCGGCGGTAATGCACCATAAAGTTGGATGCCAACCGCCGATAAACCCCACTGAAGAAGAAGAAGAAGACCAGAAGGGAACGATTTAGAGGCTACACTTACTTTCCGGTGTCAGCTGTTCGTACATATTTTTGCAATGAGTTTTGAGTGGCCCTGGCAATATAATTTCCCTCCGTTTTTTACGTAAGTTAACACATTTCACAACTAAACTGTGATTCCAGGTATAAATAAGTATTGTATTGGCGAATCAAATTGTTGACCTGCTTTTAAAATAATGCTAGCTAGCTAGGGAAGTTAGCTTTAGCCATATTTTTTGTTAGAAAAAATCGAAACAAGGTTTCGATGCAATGAATGATTGCAGTGTTTTTCTCAACATGTAGCTAGCTAGATTGCCGTGCTTCTTGATGTTATAACTACTTAGTTTGTCATTATAGTTAGCTATCTACGGATTGCAATAAATCATAGGTAGCTATCTGGATAGTAAAGCTTGTTAGCTAAGATGGTAAATTGTCTTGAGCATTGCATTCAATTTGCTAATTTGCAACACATAATGTATGAGGTGGTTGTGTTCCCAGCAAACGTTTGATTATTATTCACCACTCAAACTTAATCAAACTTGCATAACTGTTAGTGAGTGATTAGCTAGGTACTTCTGTCTCTTAATTTAGCTACATGCCAATATAAATTGATGCAATGGTTGCTTTTGGTTGTTCACAGGTTACAGCCCAATGTTGACACCAGACAGAAACAGCTTGCAGCATGGCGCTCCCTCGCTCTGTCCTATTGCCGCCATCACAAGCTCTACACATTGGACGTCATGGAAGCCCAAGAGTGCCCTGTGTTCAACCACAAGAATATCGATAGTATCCTTTTATTTACCTTGTGCTAAGTTTCACTTACTGACATACGTCATAGGTCTAACCAACCCAAAGAAACCACAGGAGGCCATCTCTGGATCTACTGTCCTGTTATTTGTTGTTGGATAGTGACTTTGAGGCTAGGGAAAGGTAATAACTTAGAAACTTTATAAGGATGTTCTCTGAATGTTTCCCCTCATATCTGCTAGAAACCTTAACTGATCTTGCAGGAAAACTATCAACAGAGGCCATACTAATTGTTTTTGAGGAATTGAGGAAAAAAGGTAACAGGACTGCTTTCATTGAAAGATGGATTAGGACACTTATTCTGACACTAACAATAATTTAACTGGATGTTGCTTGCAGGGAACCTGGAATGGTTAGACAAGAACAAGACACGGTGTCTAGTCATGTGGAGGAGGCCAGAGGAATGGGGCAAACTGATTTACCAGTGGGTGAGTGATCTGCTATGGGCCCCGGTCTAAAGGAATACACTAAATAGGGAGTAGGGTGCTTTTCTGGACGCAGCCTTGATCTCCTTTTACATTGTTGGAAGAATACTGTAATGTAGCATCAGTATAGAAGATATGCTGGGGTCTAGTAGATTTCCTAGTAATAGTCTAAATCCTGGTGTTGTCGTCCGTACGCTGTTGTTGATACTTCTTGATGGAGTTCATGTTTCCTCTCCCTATAATTTCAGGTCTCTAAAAACGGTATGGTCAATTCAGTGTTTACACTCTACGAGCTCGCCAACGGTGACGACACAGAAAGCGAAGGTAAAGCAACAGAAATGTGCATTTCTGACATACAGTGCATTCGGAAAGTATTCAGACCCCTTGACTTTTTCCACATTTTGTTACGTTACAGCCTAGTTTTTTCCCTCATCAATCTACACACAATTCCCAATAATGACAAAGCGAAAACAGGTTTTTCAAAATTTTTGCAAATTTATAAAAAATTAAAAACAGAAATACCATATTTACATAAGTATTCAGACCCTTTGCTATGAGACTTGAAATTGAGCTCAGGCGCATCCTGTTTCCATTGATCATCCTTGAGATGTTTCTACAACTTGATTGGAGTCCACCTGTGGTAAATTCAATTGATTAGACATGATTTGGAAAGGCACACACCTGTCTGTATAAGGTCCCACAGTTGACAGTGCATGTCAGAGCAAAACCAAGCCATGAGGTCGAAGGAATTGTCCGTAGAGCTCCGAGACAGGATTGTGTCGAGGAACAGATCTGGGGAAGGGTACCGAAAACTGTCTGCAGCATTGAAGGTACCCAAGAACACAGTGGCCTCCATCATTCTTAAATGGAAGAAGTTTGGAACCACCAAGACTCTTCCTAGAGCTGGCCGCCTGACCAAACTGAGCAATCGGGGGGAAAAGGGCCTTGGTCAGGGAGGTGACCAAGAACCCGATGGTCACTCTGACAGAGCTCCAGAGTTCCTCTGTGGAGATGGGAGAACCTTCCAGAAGGACAACCATCTCTGCAGCACTCCACCCCAATCAGGCCTTTATGGTAGAGTGGCCAGACAAAAGCCACTCTTCAGTAAAAGGCACATGACAGCCCGCTTGGAGTTTGCCAAAAGGCACCTAAAGGACTCTCAGACCATGAGAAACAAGATTCTCTGGTCTGATGAAACCAAGATAGAACTCTTTGGCCTGAGTACTGAGTAAAGGGTCGGAATACTTATGTAAATATAATGTGTTCTGTTTTTTATTTTTTAATACATTTGCTTTAAAAAAAATAATTAAGAACTGATTTTGCTTTGTCATTATGGAGTATTGTGTGTTGATTGATGAGGGGGAAAAAAACAATTTAATCCATTTTAGAATAGGGCTGTAACGTAACAAAATGTGGAAAAGGTCAAGGGGTCTGAATACTTTACGAATGCACTGTATTTCCTTCTGTTCATCCATACCAAAATACATTTGGACTATTTTATACAATCTGTTAAGCTGTACAGCAAAAGTAATTAGCTATAAAACATTTCCCCCAGAATTCCATGGGCTGGAGGAGTGGATGCTGATTCGCTCGCTGCTGGCCCTGCAGACGGACGGCAAGGCAGAGGTCATCACCATGGACGACGGGAAGGGGGTCAAGTTCTTCTGAAGAGGCATTGCATTGTGGGATTGCTCAAGTGCTCAACTCAGACTGGGAACCTTTATCCTTAAAGGCTGTGAGAGTGCTGATAGCCTGTTCCCAGATCTGTTTGTGTTGTCCTGCTAACTCTTGTGGTCATTGGTGTGACACAGGATGTGCAAGACAGTGCAAACAGATCTGGGACCATGTTGATGAGGGTTCTGCTGTTTAAAAGGCTATTATTTTCACCTCGGAACCCAATCCACATGGTTGATGAGAACAATAGTCCTCATTTGGTTTTTAGGAAGTTGCCTTTTTTGGTTCACATAAGTTGAATGCATTTTCTTATTAGAAGAAAACGAATCTAGCTAGTAAATTTACATTTTAGTCATTTAGCAGATGCTCTTATCCATTTGTAGGAGCAGTTTAGGAGGTTACTTTTATTTTGACTTCTGTGGTAGTTACCTGGGATGTTTGATGTGGGCAGGTGTTGTCCGACAGACATGCATCAAGTAATTCAGGGCAGCCAGTCCGATACATGTGTTTAGGTATTCTTGGAGAGAGACTTTCCCCACAATCTTTATCTTCCCTTTACTGTTTCTTCTGTTTTGTATTTAGAACTCATTTTTATTCTCACCTTCCTGGTTAATAACCAATATACTTGCAGCGATGTGGTGCGGCGGCAGTGCTGTAGCGGTTGGGACTTCTGCCCTCCTGTTTTATTGCTGTTCCTCTTTACCAGAAATCCCTGTCAAGACACCCTAGAGACATTTGGGGAGTTTGAAAACCCCCCGGAAGAGGAAACACTTGGGAGTAATGGAATCTTTGTTTAGTTCAGCTGTTATAATGGTGCTGGATGTCTCATGTACAGACTGACTGCTGTAAACCCTTAGGACAGAACATGACACTCCTGTACACTCTCTGTGTTCTATTCAACCTCCTTTTTTTTAACCAATGGAATCCTGTAAGAAAATAAATTGAATAGATATTGAGTCCTACTTGCAGTTGTGATTGAGGACAATTTTGTACGTCAAGGTCTGATTTGAGAGCCAATCAATTTTGTATATAGGAATATGTCTGGTGTCAACATGTATTACCTTATCTCTGCTCAGGGGAGGTCGGATGGATTTGTTGTATTATAGTGCCCCCTAGTGTCAAGATAAATACCTTTTCTGTATTACACTTTTAATACAACTTTATGAATGGGCACCAGTCTTAAATAGGAAATAACATTATTTAGTTAAAGCAATACTAAAGGTTGGGGAAGTATTCATGCCCCTTTAATTTTTCCACATTTTGTTATGTTCAGCCTTATTCTAAAATTGATTAAATAAAAACATGTCCTCATCAATCTACACACAATACCCCATAATGACAAAGCGAAAACAGATTTTTTGACATTTTTGCAAATGTATAAGAATAAAAAAAACAGAAGTACCTTATTTAGATAAGTATTCAGACCCTTTGCTATGAGACTTGAAATTGAGCTCAGGCGCACCCTGTTTCCATTGATCATCCTTGAGATGTTTCTACAACTTGATTGGAGTCCACCTGTGTTAAATTCAATTGATTGGACATGATTTGGAAACAACAGAGAAAAAACCAAGCCATGAGGTCGAAGGAATTGACCGTAGAGCTCCGAGACAGGATTGTGTCGAGGCACAGATCTGGGGAAGGGTATCAAAAAATGTCTGCAGTGTTGAAGGTCCCCAAGAACACAATGGCCTCCATCATTCTTAAATGGAAGAAGTTTGGAACCACCAAGACTCTTCCGAGAGCTGGCCGCCTGGCCAAACTGAGCAATGTGGGGAGAAGGGCTTTGGTCAGGGAGGTGACCAAGAACCCGATGGTCACTCTGACAGAGCTCCAGAGTTCCTCTGTTGGGATGGGAGAACCTTCCAGAAAGACAACCATCTCTGCAGCACTCCACCAATCAGGCCTTTATGGTAGAGTGGCCAGACGGAAGCCACTCCTCAGTAAAAGGCACAGGAAAGCCTGCTTGGTGTTTGCCAAAAGCCACCTAAAGATTCTCAGACCATGAGAAACAAGATTCTCTGGTCTGATGAAACCAAGATTGAACTCTTTGTCCTGAATGCGAAGCGTCACGTCTGGAGGAAACCTGGCACCATCCCTATGGTGAAGCATGGTGGTGGCAGCATCATGCTGTGGGGATGTTTTTCAGCGGCAGGGACTGGGAGACTAGTCAGGATCGAGGGAAAGCTGAACGGAGCAAAGTACAGAGAGAACCTGGACTTGAACCCGATCAAACATCTCTGGAGAGACCTGAAAATAGCTGTGCAGCAACGCTCCCCATCCAACCTGACAGAGCTTAACAGGATCTGCAGAGAGGAATGGGAGAAACTCCCCAAATACAGGTATGCCAAGCTTGTAGCGTCATACCAAAGAAGACTTGCGGCTGTAATCATTGCCGAAGGTGCTTCAACAAAGTACTGAGTAAAGGGCCTGACTACTTATGTAAATTTGATATTTCCATTTTTTTATTTTTAATACATTTGCAAAAATGTCTAAACCTGTTTTTTGCTTTGTCATTATGGGGTATTGTGTGTAGATTATATATTTATATATATATTTTTTAATCCATTTTAGAATAAGGCTGTAACGTAACAAAATGTGGAAAAAGTCAAGGGGTCTGAATACTTTCCGAATACACTGTACTTATTACAGTCACCAGCTAGGCTGGAGGACCCTGTGGTATGTCTCCATATTCTTCGTCCTTGGTGCAGCTGAGCTTAGTCTTGTGTGTGTTTGCTGATAACTCGCTGTAGAGTGACCGGCTTGGCTGACTTTGGCCTTGGTGATAACAAATATCTTGTTTCAGCCTATGGGAGAAAAGCTCCCTCTACAGGCTCACACTATCTCCCACTCTACTATCGTCATGGCTCAGTGTTTCATCTGCATCTATAATGGCTCTATATTCTCTATATAGTGGGATTCTGGTCAAAAGTAGTGCACTATAGACAATAGACTGCTGTTTGGGACGCAGGCCATGGCTATCACTCTGCCTTTTTTTCACTGTTTATGATGAGACCAAGAAGGATATCTGCATGAGGGAATAATTAATTGCCAGAAGCTTGTTGTACCCCTCTCATATTCAAGCATTCCTTATTAGAAGAGAGTTGACGCAGATTTTATGAACACATACTTGGTCATATGAGCGATCAGTTTGTAACAAAAACATCCTTATGAACAGAATACTGCATCTTGGAACTTGCCCATAACACCCTGTCTGTGCCTATGTCCCAGTTCTTCCATGGCCTGCATACTCGCCAGACATGTCACCCATTGAGCACGTTTGGGATGCTCTGGATCGACGTGTACGACAGCGTGTTCCAGAATTTTTTTAAGTATCTGTGACCATCAGATGCATATCTGTATTCCCAGTCATGTGAAATCCATAGATTAGGGCCTAATTTATTTAAATTGACTGATTTCCTTTATATGAACCGTAACTCAGTAGAATCTTTGAAATTGTTGCATGTTGTGTTTATATTTTTGTTCAGTGTAGAAGTAGCAGTTAGAGAGAGCCCTTTATATGGAATAGGGTGCCATTTGGGATGCAAGAAAGGGAGACATGCCCCTGTGACATTACTGACATCCACTAGGCTCTGAGGCTACAGAATGAATCCCATGTCCCTGTGACATTACTGACATCCACTAGGCTCTGAGGCTACAGAATTAATCCCATGTCCCTGTGACATTACTGACATCCAGCAGGCTCTGAGGCTACAGAATGAATCCCATGTCCCTGTGACATTACTGACATCCACTAGGCTCTGAGGCTACAGAATTAATCCCATGTCACTGTGACATTACTGACATCCACTAGGCTCTGAGGCTACAGAATTAATCCCATGTCCCTGTGACATTACTGACATCCACTAGGCTCTGAGGCTACAGAATTAATCCCATGTCCCTGTGACATTACTGACATCCAGCAGGCTATGAGGCTACATAATTAATCCCATGTCCATGTGACATTACTGACATCCACTAGGCTCTGAGGCTACAGAATTAATCCCATGTCACTGTGACATTACTGACATCCACTAGGCTCTGAGGCTACATAATTAATCCCATGTCCCTGTGACATTACTGACATCCGCTAAACTCTGAGGCTACAGAATTAATCCCATGTCCCTGTGACATTACTGACATCCACTAGGCTCTGAGGCTACATAATTAATCCCATGTCACTGTGACATTACTGACATCCACTAGGCTCTGAGGCTACAGAATTAATCCCATGTCCCTGTGACATTTGACATCCACTAGGCTCTGAGGCTACAGAATTAATCCCATGTCACTGTGACATTACTGACATCCACTAGGCTCTGAGGCTACAGAATTAATCCCATGTCCCTGTGACATTACTGACATCCACTAGGCTCTGAGGCTACAGAATTAATCCCATGTCCCTGTGACATTACTGACATCCACTAGGCTCTGAGGCTACAGAATTAATCCCATGTCCCTGTGACATTACTGACATCCACTAGGCTCTGAGGCTACATAATTCATCCCATGTCCCTGTGATATTACTGACATCCACTAGGCTCTGAGGCTACAGAATTAATCCCATGTCCCTGTGACATTACTGACATCCACTAGGCTCTGAGGCTACAGAATTAATCCCATGTCCCTGTGACATTACTGACATCCACTAGGCTCTGAGGCTACAGAATTAATCCCATGTCCCTGTGACATTACTGACATCCACTAGGCTCTGAGGCTACAGAATTAATCCCATGTCCCTGTGACATTACTGACATCCACTAGGCTCTGAGGCTACAGAATTAATCCCATGTCCCTGTGACATTACTGACATCCGCTAGGCTCTGAGGCTACAGAATTAATCCCATGTCACTGTGACATTACTGACATCCACTAGGCTCTGAGGCTACAGAATTAATCCCATGTCCCTGTGACATTACTGACATCCGCTCTGAGGCTACAGAATTATTCCCATGTCCCTGTGACAGTACTGACATCCGCTAGGCTCTGAGGCTACAGAATTAATCCCATGTCCCTGTGACATTACTGACATCCGCTAGGCTCTGAGGCTACAGAATTAATCCCATGTCCCTGTGACAGTACTGACATCCGCTAGGCTCTGAGGCTACAGAATTAATCCCATGTCCCTGTGAGATTACTGACATCCGCTAGGCTCTGAGGCTACAGAATTAATCCCATGTCCCTGTGACAGTACTGACATCCACTAGGCTCTGAGGCTACAGAATTAATCCCATGTCACTGTGACATTACTGACATCCACTAGGCTCTGAGGCTACAGAATTAATCCCATGTCCCTGTGACATTACTGACATCCGCTAGGCTCTGAGGCTACAGAATTAATCCCATGTCCCTGTGACATCACTGACATCCGCTAGGCTCTGAGGCTACAGAATTAATCCCATGTCCCTGTGACATTACTGACATCCGCTAGGCTCTGAGGCTACAGAATTAATCCCATGTCCCTGTGACATTACTGACATCCACTAGGCTCTGAGGCTACAGAATTAATCCCATGTCCCTGTGACATTACTGACATCCACTAGGCTCTGAGGCTACAGAATTAATCCCATGTCCCTTTGACATTACTGACATCCACTAGGATCTGAGGCTACATAATTAATCCCATGTCCCTGTGACAT
This sequence comes from Coregonus lavaretus, assembly GCF_964263955.1. Classification (NCBI taxonomy): domain Eukaryota; kingdom Metazoa; phylum Chordata; class Actinopteri; order Salmoniformes; family Salmonidae; genus Coregonus; species Coregonus lavaretus. The sequence continues at coordinate 10,078,519 of NC_139988.1, forward strand.
TACTGACATCCACTAGGCTCTGAGGCTACATAATTCATCCCATGTCCCTGTGACATTACTGACATCTACTAGGCTCTGAGGCTACATAATTCATCCCATGTCCCTGTGACATTACTGACATCCACTAGGCTCTGAGACTACAGAATGAATCCCATGTCCCTGTGACATTACTGACATCCACTAGGCTCTGAGGCTACATAATTAATCCCATGTCACTGTGACATTACTGACATCCACTAGGATTTGAGGCTACATAATTAATCCCATGTCCCTGTGACATTACTGACATCCACTAGGCTCTGAGGCTACATAATTGATCCAATGTCCCTGTGACATTACTGACATCCACTAGGCTCTGAGGCTACATAATTCATCCCATGTCCCTGTGACATTACTGACATCCACTTGGATATGAGGCTACATAATTCATCCCATGTCCCTGTGACATTACTGACATCCACTAGGCTCTGAGGCTACAGAATTAATCCCATGTCCCTGTGACATTACTGACATCCGCTAGGCTCTGAGGCTACAGAATTAATCCCATGTCCCTGTGACATTACTGACATCCACTAGGCTCTGAGGCTACATAATTAATCCCATGTCCCTGTGACATTACTGACATCCGCTAGGCTCTGAGGCTACAGAATTAATCCCATGTCCCTGTGACATTACTGACATCCACTAGGCTCTGAGGCTACAGAATTAATCCCATGTCCCTGTGACATTACTGACATCCACTAGGCTCTGAGGCTACAGAATTAATCCCATGTCCCTGTGACATTACTGACATCCGCTAGGCTCTGAGGCTACAGAATTAATCCCATGTCACTGTGACATTACTGACATCCACTAGGCTCTGAGGCTACAGAATTAATCCCATGTCCCTGTGACATTACTGACATCCGCTCTGAGGCTACAGAATTAATCCAATGTCCCTGTGACAGTACTGACATCCGCTAGGCTCTGAGGCTACAGAATTAATCCCATGTCCCTGTGACATTACTGACATCCAGTAGGCTCTGAGGCTACATAATTAATCCCATGTCCCTGTGACATTACTGACATCCGCTAGGCTCTGAGGCTACAGAATTAATCCCATGTCCCTGTGACATCACTGACATCCGCTAGGCTCTGAGGCTACAGAATTAATCCCATGTCCCTGTGACATTACTGACATCCGCTAGGCTCTGAGGCTACAGAATTAATCCCATGTCCCTGTGACATTACTGACATCCGCTAGGCTCTGAGGCTACAGAATTAATCCCATGTCCCTGTGACATTACTGACATCCACTAGGCTCTGAGGCTACAGAATTAATCCCATGTCCCTTTGACATTACTGACATCCACTAGGATCTGAGGCTACAGAATTAATCCCATGTCCCTGTAACATTACTGACATCCGCTAGGCTCTGAGGCTACATAATTCATCCCATGTCCCTGTGACATTACTGACATCTACTAGGCTCTGAGGCTACATAATTCATCCCATGTCCCTGTGACATTACTGACATCCACTAGGCTCTGAGACTACAGAATGAATCCCATGTCCCTGTGACATTACTGACATCCACTAGGCTCTGAGGCTACAGAATTAATCCCATGTCACTGTGACATTACTGACATCCACTAGGATTTGAGGCTACATAATTAATCCCATGTCCCTGTGACATTACTGACATCCACTAGGCTCTGAGGCTACATAATTAATCCAATGTCCCTGTGACATTACTGACATCCACTAGGCTCTGAGGCTACATAATTCATCCCATGTCCCTGTGACATTACTGACATCCACTAGGATATGAGGCTACATAATTCATCCCATGTCCCTGTGACATTACTGACATCCGCTCTGAGGCTACAGAATTAATCCCATGTCCCTGTGACATTACTGACATCCACTAGGCTCTGAGGCTACAGAATTAATCCCATGTCCCTGTGACATTACTGACATCCGCTAGGCTCTGAGGCTACAGAATTAATCCCATGTCCCTGTGACATTACCGACATCCACTAGGCTCTGAGGCTACATAATTAATCCCATGTCCCTGTGACATTACTGACATCTGCTAGAATCTGAGGCTACAGAATTAATCCCATGTCCCTGTGACATTACTGACATCCGCTCTGAGGCTACAGAATTAATCCCATGTCCCTGTGACAGTACTGACATCCGCTAGGCTCTGAGGCTACAGAATTAATCCCATGTCCCTGTGACATTACTGACATCCGCTAGGCTCTGAGGCTACAGAATTAATCCCATGTCCCTGTGACAGTACTGACATCCACTAGGCTCTGAGGCTACATAATTAATCCCATGTCCCTGTGACATTATTGACATTCACTAGGCTCTGAGGCTACATAATTAATCCCATGTCCCTGTGACATTACTGACATCCGCTCTGCTCTGAGGCTACAGAATTAATCCCATGTCCCTGTGACATTACTGACATCCACTAGGCTCTGAGGCTACAGAATTAATCCCATGTCCCTGTGACATTACTGACATCCACTAGGCTCTGAGGCTACAGAATTAATCCCATGTCCCTGTGACATTACTGACATCCACTAGGCTCTGAGGCTACATAATTCATCCCATGTCCCTGTGATATTACTGACATCCACTAGGCTCTGAGGCTACAGAATTAATCCCATGTCCCTGTGACATTACTGACATCCACTAGGCTCTGAGGCTACAGAATTAATCCCATGTCCCTGTGACATTACTGACATCCACTAGGCTCTGAGGCTACAGAATTAATCCCATGTCCCTGTGACATTACTGACATCCACTAGGCTCTGAGGCTACAGAATTAATCCCATGTCCCTGTGACATTACTGACATCCACTAGGCTCTGAGGCTACAGAATTAATCCCATGTCCCTGTGACATTACTGACATCCGCTAGGCTCTGAGGCTACAGAATTAATCCCATGTCACTGTGACATTACTGACATCCACTAGGCTCTGAGGCTACAGAATTAATCCCATGTCCCTGTGACATTACTGACATCCGCTCTGAGGCTACAGAATTATTCCCATGTCCCTGTGACAGTACTGACATCCGCTAGGCTCTGAGGCTACAGAATTAATCCCATGTCCCTGTGACATTACTGACATCCACTAGGCTCTGAGGCTACATAATTAATCCCATGTCCCTGTGACATTACTGACATCCGCTAGGCTCTGAGGCTACAGAATTAATCCCATGTCCCTGTGACAGTACTGACATCCGCTAGGCTCTGAGGCTACAGAATTAATCCCATGTCCCTGTGAGATTACTGACATCCGCTAGGCTCTGAGGCTACAGAATTAATCCCATGTCCCTGTGACAGTACTGACATCCACTAGGCTCTGAGGCTACAGAATTAATCCCATGTCACTGTGACATTACTGACATCCACTAGGCTCTGAGGCTACAGAATTAATCCCATGTCCCTGTGACATTACTGACATCCGCTAGGCTCTGAGGCTACAGAATTAATCCCATGTCCCTGTGACATCACTGACATCCGCTAGGCTCTGAGGCTACAGAATTAATCCCATGTCCCTGTGACATTACTGACATCCGCTAGGCTCTGAGGCTACAGAATTAATCCCATGTCCCTGTGACATTACTGACATCCACTAGGCTCTGAGGCTACAGAATTAATCCCATGTCCCTGTGACATTACTGACATCCACTAGGCTCTGAGGCTACAGAATTAATCCCATGTCCCTTTGACATTACTGACATCCACTAGGATCTGAGGCTACATAATTAATCCCATGTCCCTGTGACATTACTGACATCCACTAGGCTCTGAGGCTACATAATTCATCCCATGTCCCTGTGACATTACTGACATCTACTAGGCTCTGAGGCTACATAATTCATCCCATGTCCCTGTGACATTACTGACATCCACTAGGCTCTGAGACTACAGAATGAATCCCATGTCCCTGTGACATTACTGACATCCACTAGGCTCTGAGGCTACATAATTAATCCCATGTCACTGTGACATTACTGACATCCACTAGGATTTGAGGCTACATAATTAATCCCATGTCCCTGTGACATTACTGACATCCACTAGGCTCTGAGGCTACATAATTGATCCAATGTCCCTGTGACATTACTGACATCCACTAGGCTCTGAGGCTACATAATTCATCCCATGTCCCTGTGACATTACTGACATCCACTTGGATATGAGGCTACATAATTCATCCCATGTCCCTGTGACATTACTGACATCCACTAGGCTCTGAGGCTACAGAATTAATCCCATGTCCCTGTGACATTACTGACATCCGCTAGGCTCTGAGGCTACAGAATTAATCCCATGTCCCTGTGACATTACTGACATCCACTAGGCTCTGAGGCTACATAATTAATCCCATGTCCCTGTGACATTACTGACATCCGCTAGGCTCTGAGGCTACAGAATTAATCCCATGTCCCTGTGACATTACTGACATCCACTAGGCTCTGAGGCTACAGAATTAATCCCATGTCCCTGTGACATTACTGACATCCACTAGGCTCTGAGGCTACAGAATTAATCCCATGTCCCTGTGACATTACTGACATCCGCTAGGCTCTGAGGCTACAGAATTAATCCCATGTCACTGTGACATTACTGACATCCACTAGGCTCTGAGGCTACAGAATTAATCCCATGTCCCTGTGACATTACTGACATCCGCTCTGAGGCTACAGAATTAATCCAATGTCCCTGTGACAGTACTGACATCCGCTAGGCTCTGAGGCTACAGAATTAATCCCATGTCCCTGTGACATTACTGACATCCAGTAGGCTCTGAGGCTACATAATTAATCCCATGTCCCTGTGACATTACTGACATCCGCTAGGCTCTGAGGCTACAGAATTAATCCCATGTCCCTGTGACAGTACTGACATCCGCTAGGCTCTGAGGCTACAGAATTAATCCCATGTCCGTGTGAGATTACTGACATCCGCTAGGCTCTGAGGCTACAGAATTAATCCCATGTCCCTGTGACAGTACTGACATCCACTAGGCTCTGAGGCTACAGAATTAATCCCATGTCACTGTGACATTACTGACATCCACTAGGCTCTGAGGCTACAGAATTAATCACATGTCCCTGTGACATTACTGACATCCGCTAGGCTCTGAGGCTACAGAATTAATCCCATGTCCCTGTGACATCACTGACATCCGCTAGGCTCTGAGGCTACAGAATTAATCCCATGTCCCTGTGACATTACTGACATCCGCTAGGATCTAAGGCTACAGAATTAATCCCATGTCCCTGTGACATTACTGACATCCGCTAGGCTCTGAGGCTACAGAATTAATCCCATGTCCCTGTGACATTACTGACATCCACTAGGCTCTGAGGCTACAGAATTAATCCCATGTCCCTTTGACATTACTGACATCCACTAGGATCTGAGGCTACAGAATTAATCCCATGTCCCTGTAACATTACTGACATCCGCTAGGCTCTGAGGCTACATAATTCATCCCATGTCCCTGTGACATTACTGACATCTACTAGGCTCTGAGGCTACATAATTCATCCCATGTCCCTGTGACATTACTGACATCCACTAGGCTCTGAGACTACAGAATGAATCCCATGTCCCTGTGACATTACTGACATCCACTAGGCTCTGAGGCTACAGAATTAATCCCATGTCACTGTGACATTACTGACATCCACTAGGATTTGAGGCTACATAATTAATCCCATGTCCCTGTGACATTACTGACATCCACTAGGCTCTGAGGCTACATAATTAATCCAATGTCCCTGTGACATTACTGACATCCACTAGGCTCTGAGGCTACATAATTCATCCCATGTCCCTGTGACATTACTGACATCCACTAGGATATGAGGCTACATAATTCATCCCATGTCCCTGTGACATTACTGACATCCGCTCTGAGGCTACAGAATTAATCCCATGTCCCTGTGACATTACTGACATCCACTAGGCTCTGAGGCTACAGAATTAATCCCATGTCCCTGTGACATTACTGACATCCGCTAGGCTCTGAGGCTACAGAATTAATCCCATGTCCCTGTGACATTACCGACATCCACTAGGCTCTGAGGCTACATAATTAATCCCATGTCCCTGTGACATTACTGACATCTGCTAGAATCTGAGGCTACAGAATTAATCCCATGTCCCTGTGACATTACTGACATCCGCTCTGAGGCTACAGAATTAATCCCATGTCCCTGTGACAGTACTGACATCCGCTAGGCTCTGAGGCTACAGAATTAATCCCATGTCCCTGTGACATTACTGACATCCGCTAGGCTCTGAGGCTACAGAATTAATCCCATGTCCCTGTGACAGTACTGACATCCACTAGGCTCTGAGGCTACATAATTAATCCCATGTCCCTGTGACATTATTGACATTCACTAGGCTCTGAGGCTACATAATTAATCCCATGTCCCTGTGACATTACTGACATCCGCTCTGCTCTGAGGCTACAGAATTAATCCCATGTCCCTGTGACATTATTGACATCCACTAGGCTCTGAGGCTACAGAATTAATCCCATGTCACTGTGACATTACTGACATCCACTAGGCTCTGAGGCTACAGAATTAATCCCATGTCCCTGTGACATTACTGACATCCACTAGGATTTGAGGCTACATAATTAATCCCATGTCCCTGTGACATTACTGACATCCACTAGGCTCTGAGGCTACATAATTCATCCCATGTCCCTGTGACATTACTGACATCCACTAGGCTCTGAGGCTACATAATTCATCCCATGTCCCTGTGACATTACTGACATCCACTAGGATATGAGGCTACATAATTCATCCCATGTCCCTGTGACATTACTGACATCCGCTAGGCTCTGAGGCTACAAAATTAATCCCATGTCCCTGTGACATTACTGACATCCGCTCTGAGGCTACAGAATTAATCCCATGTCCCTGTGACAGTACTGACATCCACTAGGCTCTGAGGCTACAGAATTAATCCCATGTCCCTGTGACATTACTGACATCCGCTAGGCTCTGAGGCTACAAAATTAATCCCATGTCCCTGTGACATTACTGACATCCGCTCTGAGGCTACAGAATTAATCCCATGTCCCTGTGACAGTACTGACATCCGCTAGGCTCTGAGGCTACAGAATTAATCCCATGTCCCTGTGACATTACTGACATCCGCTAGGCTCTGAGGCTACAGAATTAATCCCATGTCCCTGTGACATTACTGACATCCACTAGGCTCTGAGGCTACAGAATTAATCCCATATCCCTGTGACATTACTGACATCCACTAGGCTCTGAGGCTACAGAATTAATCCCATTTCACTGTGACATTACTGACATCCGCTAGGCTCTGAGGCTACATAATTAATCCCATGTCCCTGTGACATTACTGACATCCGCTGGGCCAGGGGTGTCAAACGTCCGGCCCGCGGGCCGGATCAGGCCCGCAAACGGGTTTAATCCGGCCCGCGAGATGATTTTGTAAAGTATAAAAATGCGCTGCAATTTTTCAATAAAATAAACTGCTGTTCCAATTGCGTCCACTGGATGGCGCAATAGCCATTGTGTTAAGCAAGCAAACTGTTTATACCGGGGCAGAGCAAGTAGGTCAAGCACGTGCAGCCAATGAGCTACTTTGTTTTGCCCGCAATATTTATTACGGCTTCTACTTTTAACATTATGTGCTTTGGCACCCTCATTGCCCCAATATGTCTCTGTCAAAAAAGAGAAAAGTGGACGCAGAGTGCAGTGTTCCAAGAAAAATGGTCATCCTCCTATTTATTCACGGAATTGAATGGGAAAGCTGTATGTTTGGTGTGTTCACAGCATGTTGCAGTGCTGAAAGAATATAACCTTCGTCGCCACTATGTGAGTCTTCATGCTGACAAATATGACAACTTTCAAGGACAGCGGAGAAGAGAGAAGGTGAATGAACTGTTGGCGGGTCTGAAGAAACAGCAGTCTGTGTTTACTCACAGCCGAGACATCAGTGACGCTGCAGTGAAATCGCAGTGGCTTCAAAACCATTTAGTGAGGGTGAATTTGTAAAAACATGCATGATGAAGGCAGCAGAGATTGTGTGCCCTGAAAAGCGTCAGGCTTTTGTAAATATCAGCCTGACAAGAAACACAGTTGCAGACAGGATTTACGATCTTTCAGTGTATTCGGACAGCCAGTTGAAGCAAAAAGTAAAGTCATTTATTGCGTTTTCGGTTGCAATTGATGAAAGCACGGACATTACAGATGTTGCACAACTGGCCATTTTCATCCGCGGAGTTGATGACACATTGACCGTCACCGAGGAGTTTGTGGAGTTGGTGCCGATGACAGATACAACGACAGCAGCTGATATTTTTACCGCACTCGTCGGCGCGCTGGACAGGGTCGGAGTGGACTGGTTCCGCGCTGTCAGCCTGGCTACAGATGGTGCGCCCTCAATGATCGGGAAAAAAGCAGGCGTTGTGACAAAGTTCAGAGAGAAAGTGCATTCTGCAAATGGAGGACGTGATTTTTTGACTTTTCACTGTATTTTGCACCAGGAGGCTTTGTGTTGCAAGTCATTAAAGATGGATAACGTCATGAAGGTGGTCATCCAAACTGTTAATTTCATCCGATCCAGAAGCCTGAATCACCGTCAGTTTGACAGCCTTCTCAGAGAGAAAGACCACATCTATGGCCTGCCACACCACACTGAGGTAAGATGGTTAAGCCGAGGTGCTGTGCTGAGGCGTTTCTTTGATTTACGAGAAGAAATTGAACAGTTCATGGAAGAAAAGGGCAAACCAGTGTTAGAATGTCATTCTGCAGAATGGATGCAGGACCTTGCATTTATGGTGGATGTTACAGAGCACCTGAATAACTTGAACAAACAGCTGCAAGGGCGCAACAAAGTTGTCACGCAGTATTATGACAGCATACGTTCTTTCAAGTTGAAGCTGTCATTGTGGGAGACGCAACTTGCCGGTGGTGATGCAGCTCACTTCCCCTGTCTGAAAAATGTGTGCGTGACCCAACATGTGGCAGACATGAAGCGGTTCAAAGATAAAATAACGGGACTGTTACGGGTGTTTGAGCAACGCTTTCAGATTTTTGGTGAACTGGAGAAAGACTTCAATGTTTTTTGCTCGCCATTCACCGTGAATCCCTCTGATCTGCCCGTCAGCATCCAACTTGAAATAATAGACTTGCAGTGTGACTCGGATTTGAAGGGCAAATTTGCCGCAGCTGGCTTGGACACATTTTATCAGAATCTCTTGCCAGGTTACCCCAACTTGACAGCCCTCGCTGCAAAACTGTTGTGCATGTTTGGAACCACATATCTTTGTGAGCAAGTTCTCTGTAATGAGCATAAATAAAACAAAGCTGCGCTCAAGGCTCACGCACAAGCACTTGAATCACATCCTGAAGTTGGCTGCCACTCAGGATGTGACGCCTGATATTGATGCGCTGGTGAAAGCTAAAAGATGCCAGGTATCAGGAGTCAAATAAACTATGCAACCCCACTTAAAGTGCTGCATGAGACACCCTGATATAGTTCTGTGATCTGTGATATACTTCTGTGAATCACTGAGGCATTGTGTGTTTGTGTGTTCTTTGTCCTCAGAACTTTCAAATAACTTGAGGTGTTTTATGATTAATAGTGATGTTGTGCTTTTGGACACACTGTCCTCAGGCTCCAGCTTTATGTTTATATGTTTTTATGTTGATGTGCTATTGTTTTTAATTGATTTTATTTTATTTGTATATTTAACCTATTCTTGACTCTGTGGTTCTTGCACTTGTTTGGGGAACAGGATTTCATTGTTTTTATCTACATTTCTGCCTGAGAAATGACACCCTGATATAGTTCTGTGATCTGTGAAACAGTTCTGTTAATCACTGAGGCATTGTGTGTTCTTTTTCTTTAGAATTTTCAAATAAACTTGACGTGTTTTATGATTAATAGTGATGTTGTGCTTGTACTATTTTGGACACACTGTCCTCAGGCTCCAGCTTTATGTTGTATGTTGATCGTATTAAAACAAAGAAAACAATCTGAAGTTGTTGTTTTTAAGTTATATATACCATGATTTTTCCGGTCCGGCCCACTTGGGAATAGATTTTCCTCCATGTGGCCCCTGAGCTAAAATGAGTTTGACACCCCTGCGCTAGGCTCTGAGGCTACATAATTAATCCCATGTCCCTGTGACATCACTGAAATCCACTAGGCTCTGAGGCTACAGAATTAATCCCATGTCCCTGTGACATTACTGACATCCACTAGGCTCTGAGGCTACAGAATTAATCCCATGTCCCTGTGACATTACTGACATCCACTAGGCTCTGAGGCTACAGAATTAATCCCATGTCCCTTTGACATTACTGACATCCACTAGGATCTGAGGCTACAGAATTAATCCCATGTCCCTGTGACATTACTGACATCCACTAGGCTCTGAGGCTACATAATTAATCCCATGTCACTGTGACATTACTGACATCCACTAGGCTCTGAGGCTACATAATTCATCCCATGTCCCTGTGACATTACTGACATCCACTAGGCTCTGAGGCTACAGAATGAATCCCATGTCCCTGTGACATTACTGACATCCACTAGGCTCTGAGGCTACATAATTAATCCCATGTCACTGTGACATTACTGATATCCACTAGGCTCTGAGGCTACAGAATTCGTCCCATGCTGCTCTGATTCACCTCACCATGTTTACTTGGTTCTATGGTATTTGGTAATATAATTACATAACTGATTCATTAATTACATAACTGATTCATAGGATCTCTGTGTTTGGGGTCTTCTGTTGTTTAACCCCTTACATGCACACAAAGATAACAGTCCACATAGCCTAACTCATAACAAGAAAATCGTGTTATCAACTATTCCAAAGGAAATAAGGAATATACACACGAAGGGACATATACCTCATGAAGTCAGTCATTTGAGAAGAGGCTCATGTATGTGAATCAAGCGCTCTATGCTGCGTCACATTGTCCAGGTAAACGACGGGACCCGTTTATGGGGGCGGAGTTGAGAGCGCGCGCGGGTCTCCGTCGCTATAGATAGCAGCTTTAACTTATTTACTTCAGGTTACAGCTGAGTGGACGACGCACACATATAAGAGCAATGAACGGTCCCGTTGACTCGGATTATCTGAGACGCATTATGTGAATTTTCCGAATTTGAACACCTTTTCAGGTAAGCTATTTCAATTCAATTGCAAAGTTGAGAATAGTTGTTTTTGTCAGTCTATATTGACCTAATTGTCTTGTACTAGGCTACGTGCCACAAGTAATTTTGTACCTTATTTTCCACAATTAAGCTAATGTCTAGAAAGTTCTAACTAGGCTACAATGGAAAATAGCATAAATTGCTGAAAGAGATGTGAAAAATAGCATGCTGTCTTATTTAGGTAACGGCCTGGTTTAATTGTTTTAATATTTTTAAATATTATTTTTCTCGGAAATAAGAATAAGAACCGTTACAATGTCTCACACGGAGGTTGAGATAGCTGGAAGTGGATTCCATAGCCTTTCTGTCGACCTGAACGATGACTGCTTATCTGGCCGCGTCCCGTCGATGCTACGGACGAACAACTTGGGTGCCAGGAGAAACTCTTATGGGCTTCACAAAATTAACATGGACATTGACCCACAACTCTATTGCGGCGCGCTTTCAAAGGCTCTGTCCTGGTCCGCGGAGAATATCTTAACTTTAAAGGAGGCCAGAATTGAGGAGAACTACAAAACGGAGAATCCGACGGCGTCTCCATCTCGCGTCTCTTGCGCGGGCGCGAGCATCACCGGCAGCACGTCCCCCTGTACCCAAGTCTCGGACCCGGTCACCCCTCTGGTGAACAACTGGAGCTCGGTCCCGAGCCCCAACATACAAGATGCCAGCTCGGACTCAGACAATGAGCTTGTTCAAAATAAACCACACGTGTTCTCACGCAGTCCGTATGAAAGCAAATGGGAACAGGAGGAGAGGGAGGAAATTGAGACCAAAGCTGTGGCCACCTCACCTGATGGAAGATACCTGAAATTCAACATTGAGATTGGGAGGGGTTCGTTTAAGACCGTTTATAAAGGACTGGACACAGAGACTACTGTGGAAGTGGCATGGTGCGAGCTGCAGGTGAGTGACAGACATCATTTTACATTATTGTCGTGAAACAATGGTGATTTTTTCTCGTGCTGAATTGCTAATATGATAAACATAGTTTATTTAAATCTATTGGCACCATAGAAGTTATCCTTGATTTATTTAGTATTTTTGTGGATGTGATGTAGCCTATGGGGTTAGGGATAATTAGCCTGATGGTTGGTGACACTGCTATGTCCTGTCCTGGTGCCAGTAGTAGGTGGCGCAGTGGTCTAAGGTACTGCATCGCAGTGCTAGCTGTGCCACTAGAGATCCTGGTTCGAATCCAGGCTCTGTCGTAGCCGGCCGCGACCGGGAGAGCCATGGGGCGGCGCACAATTGGTCAACGGTCTGCTGAGCCAGTCTGCCTGGCCGGCCTGCCAGCCGTGATCCCCTCTAAGCTGTGTTTTCAGTACCAACCAGTGACACCAGCTCCCTGCCTCTCTCTCTCTCAGCCGTGCTCACGTGTAAACTAGGAACTGCCAAAGTCGCAGATGACTTGAATTCTTCCCTCACTCAACCACAAATCCTCAATCCCACAAGAGACACCTACTGACTGACTGTGCTATTAGATTATTCACTCACTGTTATGTATGAATCATTTGTATTGAGTGTTCTATTATGGTGTCTGTCTGAACCCCTCCCCACACACTCCTTGAAAGGCTAGCTTTGTGAACAACTTTCCTCCATTGCTAGAGTTATGAGTATCCCACCATAGGATTAGCTCACATGCCACAGGTATCACTAATATTACAGGCAGGAGTGCACATTTTGATTTTTGCCCTAGCACTACACAGCTGATTCAAATAATCAACTCATTGTCAAACGTTGATTATTTGAATCAGCTGTGTAGTGCTAGGGCAAAAACCAAAACGTTCACCCCTTTGGGTCCCCAGGACCGAGATTGGGAAAAGCTGGTTTATAGTATTAGTGATACCTGTAGAATTGATTGGAATTGTCAACAAAGCAGCATGACAAAAAATGATGGCAATTTTGTGAACTACCAGTAGTTCCTTTGGGAAGATATATAAAGCGATCTGTGCATTTGAACAACAGCATGAATAGACCTATTTAACTTTTATCACCGTCAAAAACCGAATGACCACTACTGCACATGCTGCCACTGTTTTGATCAGATTATACTATTTAGAACGAGCAGCCAGCTCATGAACGAACGACTGCACCAGGAAGAACGCAAAAAGCATGCAGATGCAAATATTTCAGACCCATAAACTTTTAAACGTTACAGCCTTATTCCAAAATTGATTAAAAAAAATTAATCAATCTACACACAATACCCCATAATGAAAAAGCAAAAACAGGTTGGTATTTTTTGTTGCAAATGTATTAAAAATAAAAAACAGAAATGCCTTATTTACATAAGTATTCAGACCCTTTGCTATGAGACTCGAAATTGAGCTCAGGTGCATCCTGTTTCTATTGGTTATCCTTGAGATGTTTCTGCAACTTGACTGGATTCCACCTGTGGTAAATTAAATTGATTGGACATGATTTGCAAAGGCACACACCTGTCTATAGAAGGTCCCACAGTTGACAGTGCATGTCAGAGCAAAAACCAAGCCATGAGGTCGAAGGAATTGTCCGTAGATCTCCGAGACAGGATTGTGTCGAGGCACAGATCTGGGGAAGGGTACCAAAAAATGTCTGCTGCGTTGAAGGTCCCCAAGAACACAGTGGCCTCCATCATTCTTAAATGGAAGAAGTTTGAAACCACAGAAACTCTTCCTAGAGCTGGCCGCCCGGCCAAACTGAGCAATCAGGGGAGAAGGGCCTTGGTCAGGGAGGTGACCAAGAACCCGATGGAAGAAGTTTGGAACCACCAAAACTCTTATTAGAGCTGGTCGCCCGGCCAAACTGAGCAATCAGGGGAGAAGGGCCTTGGTCAGGGAGGTGACCAAGAACCCGATGGTCACTCTGAGCTCCAGAGATCCTCTGTGGAGATGGGAGAACCTTCCAGAAGGACAATAATCTCTGCAGCACTCCACCATTCAGGCCTTTATGGTAGAATGGCCAGACTGAAGCGACTCCACAGTAAAAGGCACATGAAAGCCTGCTTGGAGTTTGCCAAAAGGCACCTAAAGGACTCTCAGACCATGAAACAAGAAACAAGATTCTCTGGTCTGATTTAAACCAAGATTGAACTCTTTGGCCTGAATGGCAAGCTGGTTGCATCACCGCCTGGTATGGCAACTGCTCGGCCTCCGACCGCAAGGCACTACAGAGGGTAGTTTGTATGGCCCAGTACATCACTGGGGCCAAGCTTCCTGACATCCAGGACCTCTATACCAGGCGGTGTCAGAGGAAGTCTCTAAAAATTGTCAAAGACTCCAGCCACCCTAGTCTTAGACTGTTCTCTCTGCTACCGCACGGCAAGCGGTACCGGAGGGCCAAGTCTAGGTCCAAAATACTTCTTAACAGCTTCTACCCCCAAGCCATAAGACTCATGAACAGCTAAACATGGCTACCCAGACTATTTGCATTGTCCCCCCCACCCCACCCCCTCTTTTATGCTGCTGCTACTCTGTTTATTATCTATGCATAGTCACTTTAACTCTACCCACATGTACATATTACCTCAAAAGCTCTCCCTCGCCCTCCATTTGGCACCAGCACCAGTGACTCGGTTAATAAGGAAGTGGTCAGATGACGCAGATGCTAAGCTACAGGACTGTTTCGCTAGCACAGACTGGAATATGTTCCGGGATTCTTCCGATAGCATTGAGGAGTACACCACATCAGTCACTGGCTTCATCAGTAAGTCCCTGTGCCGAAAACACTAAGGTAACCTGCCTAAATGACTTCCGACCAGTAGCACTCATGTCTGTAGCCATGAAGTGCTTTGAAAGGCTGGTCATGGCTCACATCAACACCATTATCCCAGAAACCCTAGACCCACTCCAATTTGCATACTGCCCCAACAGATCCACAGATGATGCAATCTCTATTGCACTCCTCACTGCCCTTTCCCACCTGGACAAGAGGAATACCTACGTGAGAATGCTATTCATTGACTAAAGCTCAGCGTTCAACACCATAGTGCCCTCAAAGCTCATCACTAAGCTAAGGACCCTGGGACTAAACACCTCCCAGCCACCCTAAAGACTCCAGCCACCCTAGTCATAGGCTGTTCTCTCTGCTACCACACGGCAAGCGGTACCGGAGCGCCAAGTCTAGGTCCAAAAGGCTTCTTAACAGCTTCTACCCCCAAGCCATAAGACTCATGAACAGCTAATCATGGCTACCCGGACTGCATTGTTGGTTAAGGGCTTGTAGGTAAGCATTTCACTGTAATGTCTACACCTGTTGTATTCGGCGCATGTGGCAAATAAAATTTGATTTGATTTGAATTGCCTCGACTAACCGGTGCCCCCACACATTTACTCTGTATCGGTACCCCCTGTATATAGCCTCCCTACTGTTATTTTATTTTACTGCTGCTCTTTAATTATTTGCTATTTTTATTTTTTACTTATCTATTTTTTACTCAACACTTTTTTTTCTTCTTAAAACTGCATTGTTGGTTAAGGGCTTGTTAGTAAGCATTTCACTGTAAGGATTACACCTTTTGTATTCGGCGCATGTGGCAAATAAAATTTGATTTGATTTGAAGCGTCACGTCTGGAGGAAACCAGGCACCACTCATCATCTGGCCAATACCATCCCTACGGTGAAGCATGGTGGTGGCAGCATCATGCTGTGGGGATGTTTTTCAGCGGCAGGGACTTGGAGACTAGTCAGGATCGAGGGAAAGATGAACGGAGCAAAGTACAGCGAGATCCTTGATGAAAACATGCTCCAGAGTGCTGAGGACCTCAGACTGGGGCGAAGGTTCACCTTCCAACAGGACAACGACCCTAAGCACACAGCCAAGACAACGCAGGAGTGGCTTCAGGACAAGTCTCTGAATGTCTTTGAGTGGCCCAGCCAGAGCCCGGACTTGAACCTGATCGAACATCTCTAGAGAGAACTGAAAATAGCTGTGCAGCGATGCTCCCCATCCAACCTGATAGAGCATGAGAGGATCTGCAGAGAAGAATGGGAGAAACTCCCCAAATACAGGTGTGCCAAGTTTGTAGCATCATACCCAAGAAGACTCAAGGCTGTAATCACTGCCAAAGGTGCTTCAACAAAGTACTGAGTAAAGGGTCTGAATACTTATGTAAATGTGATATTTCCTTTTTATTATTTTTAATACATTTTCAAAATGTTCTAAAAACCTGTTTTTGTTTTTTCATTATGGGGTACTGTGTGTAGATTGATGAGAAAAAAACAACAATTTAATCAATTTTAGAATAAGGCTGTAACGTAACAAAATGTGGAAAAAGTCAAGGGGTTTGAATACTTTCCAAATGCACTCAGTAGATAGCTAGCTAACATAATGTCACAAAGCATGATGCGCTAGCCAGTTGACTTTCATTCTGAAATGCTTATTTCCGAGTTAGTCAAATATTAGTTTAGAAAGACTTGAAATTGACATGGGAGCTAGCAAGCTACCAGCTAGCTATATATAGCTAGCTTCTTATCAAAGGTAGATAACTGGTTAATTTGACCAAAGAATCGACCAAACTATTTCTTATTGTTTCTCAAAATTGCTGTAGCTGGCTAATTAATTTCATCATGCTTTGTGATACACCCGGTTTTATGCTGTTTTAGTCCACACAACATGTCACCCTATCACCTACTGTAGAACCTGATGAACACCATGGGGGGAAACAATAAAATTGGCCAGCCAAAGTTATGCTTTTTTGTCCTACCAGATCCCAGATGAGAAGGTTCTAGCTAGTGTATCCCTCTTTCCTTCTACTCTTGTTGGATGTAGATGTCCAGTTTATCAGGTCCCAGGCTCCCATGACTGTTATGATTATTTATTTACAAGTTAATTACAATTAGCTTTAGCGCCATCTGTACCTGATAGAGCAGATACAGTCTCACGTGCTGAAGTAAGCCGTCTGGCGCAAGAGACTCATTGGGAGGGAGACTAGAGCAGACCCAGAAGTTCTGACTGAATGCACATTTGAGTGCCCCAGGACGGTCCATTTACTTTGTGCTGTTATAATTTATGCTATGAAATCCTGCGATTTCATTGGGGCAGTTCCCCCTCATAGTAAATAGCTGGCAAACAGCCTGGTCTCATAGACTATACATTAACATTTTACATTTTAGTCATTTAGCAGACGCTCTTATCCAGAGCGACTTACAGTTAGTGAGTGCATACATTTTTCATTTTTTATTTTTTATACATAACATAGTAAATGTAAATCCGGGACACTCAAATGAGTATAATATGTTACGTTTGGTATGGATAGATAAGACTGATGTTTTTAAGGCAAAAACGAAAGTAAGTTGGTTGGTTGGTTGGTTGGTCGAGGTGGATGGGTGGCCGTATAACGCAAATGTCTAGCAACTCAAAGGTTGCGAGTTCGAATCTCATCTAAGACAACTAGCATTTTAACTAATTAGCAACTTTTCAACTACTTACTACTTTTGAGCTACTTTGCACCTACTTAGCATGCTAGCTAGCCCTTCCCCTAACACTAACCTTAATCATTTTAGCTAACCCTTCCCCTAACCCTAACCCTATCCCTAATAATGATGTAAGTGCCTTAATGTGTTTGGACCCCAAGAAGAGTAGCTGCTGCCTTAGCAGGAACTAATGGACCCCAGGAAGAGTAGCTGCTGCCTTAGCAGGAACTAATGGACCCCAGGAAGAGTAGCTGCTGCCTTGGCAGGAACTAATGGACCCCAGGAAGAGTAGCTGCTGCCTTGGCAGGAACTAATGGACCCCAGGAAGAGTAGCTGCTGCCTTAGCAGGAACTAATTGACCCCAGGAAGAGTAGCTGCTGCCTTGGCAGGAACTAATGGACCCCAGGAAGAGTAGCTGCTGCCTTGGCAGGAACTAATGGACTCGAGGAAGAGTAGCTGCTGCCTTAGCAGGAACTAATGGACCCCAGGAAGAGTAGCTGCTGCCTTAGCAGGAACTAATGGACCCCAGGAAGAGTAGCTGCTGCCTTGGCAGGAACTAATGGACCCCAGGAAGAGTAGCTGCTGCCTTGGCAGGAACTAATGGACTCGAGGAAGAGTAGCTGCTGCCTTGGCAGGAACTAATAGACCCCAGGAAGAGTAGCTGCTGCCTTGGCAGGAACTAATGGCCCCCAGGAAGAGTAGCTGCTGCCTTGACAGGAACGAATGGGGATCCATAATAAACCCCAGGAAGAGTAGCTGCTGCCTTGGGAGGAACTAATGGGGATCCCTAATAAATACTAATCTCCCACCATCCCTATTAATAACAGTTACATGTAAATATCCTGAAGCCCTATTAATGACAGTTACATGTAAATAGTCTAAAGCCCTATTAATGACAGTTACATGTAAATAGTCTAAAGCCCTATTAATGACAGTTACATGTAAATAGTCTAAAGCCCTATTAATGACACATTTACATGTAAATAGCCTAAAGCCCTATTAATGACAGTTACATGTAAATAGCCTAAATCCCTATTGATGACAGTTACATGTAAACAAGTACTGTCTATTATCGATTGCGGTTATAATATCGTTTAGGACCTTGAGCGTGGCTGAAGTGCACCCATGACCAGCTCGGAAACCGGATTGCATAGCGGAGAAGGTACGGTGGGATTCGAAATGGTTGGTGATCTGTTTGTTAACCTGGCTTTCAAATACTTTCGAAAGGCAGGGCAGGATGGATATAGGTCTGTAACAGTTTGGATCTAGAGTGTCACCCCCTTTGAAGAGGGGGATGACCGCAGCAGCTTTCCAATCTCTGGGGATCTCAGACGTTACGAAAGAGAGGTTGAACAGGCTAGTAATAGGGGTTCCGACAATTTCGGCGGCTAGTTTTAGAAAGAAAGGGTCCAGATTGTCTAGCCCAGCTGATTTGTAGGTGTCCAGATTTTGCAGCTCTTTCAGAACATCAGCTGTCTGAATTTGTGTGAAGGAGAAGCGGGGGGGGCATGGGCAAGTTGCAGCGGAGGGTGCAGAGTTGGTGGCCGGGGTAGTGGTAGCCAGGTGGAAAGCATGGCCAACCGTAGCAAAATGCTTGTTGAAATTCTCGATTATAGTAGATTTATCGGTGGTGATAGTGTTTCCTAGCCTCAGTGCAGTGGACAGCTGGGAGGAAGTGCTCTTATTCTCCATGGACTTTACAGTGTCCCAAAAGTTTTTGGAGTTAGTGCTACAGGATGCAAATTTCTGTTTGAAAAAGTTAGCCTTTGCTTTCCTGACTGCTTGTGTATATTGGTTCCTAACTTCCCTGAAAAGTTGCATATCGCGGGGGCTATTTGATGCTAATGCAGTACGCCACAGGATGTTTTTGTGCTGGTCAAGGGCAGTCAAGTCTGAGGAGAACCAGGGGCTATATCTGTTCTTAGTTCTGTATTTTTTGAATGGGGCATGTTTATTTAAGATTGAGAGGAAATTACTTTTAAAGAACAACCAGGCATCCTCTACTGACGGAATGAGATCTATATCCATCCAGGATACCTAGGCCAGGTCAATTAGGAAGGCCTGAAAGTGTTTTAGGGAGCGTTTGACAGTGATGAGGGGTGGTCGTTTGACCGCGGACCCGTTACGGACGCAGGCAATAAGGCAGTGATCGCTGAGATCCTGGTTGAAGACAGCGGAGGTGTATTTAGAGGGTAAGTTAGTCAGGATGATATCTATGAGGGTACCCATGTTTACGGATTTAGGGTTGTACCTGGTAGGTTCGTTGATAATTTGTGTGAGATTGAGGGCATCTAGTTTGGATTGTAGGATGGCCGAGGTGTTAAGCATATCCCAATATAGGTCACCAAGCAGTACGAACTCTGAGGATAAATGGGGGGCAATCAATTCACATATGGTGTCCAGGGCACAGCTGGGGGCTGAGGGGGGTCTGTAGCAAGTGGCAACAGTGAGAGACTTATTTCTGGAAAGGTGGATTTTTAGAAGTAGAAGCTCAAACTGTTTGGGCACAGACCTGGATAGTATGATAGAGCTCTGCAGGCTATCTCTACAGTAGATTGCGACTCCACCCCCTTTGGCAGTTCTATCTAGATGGAAAATGTAATAGTTGGGGATGGACATTTCAGAATTTTTGGTGGTCTTCCTAATTTTGGGGGGCCTTCCTAATGACAGTTAAATGTAAATATCCTAAAACCCTATTAATGACAGTTATATGTAAATAGCCTAAAGCCCTATTAATGACAGTTACATGTAAATAGCCTAAAGCCCTATTAATGACAGTTACATGTAAATAACCTAAAGCCCTATTAATGACAGTTACATGTAAATATCCTAAAGCCCTATTAATGACAGTTACACGTACATATTCTAAAGCCCTGTTAATGACAGTTACATGTAAATACCCTAAAGCCATATTAATGACAGTTACATAATAATAATATGCCATTTAGCAGACGCTTTTATCCAAAGCGACTTACAGTCATGCGTGCATACATTATATATTTTTTGTGTATGGGTGGTCCCAGGGATCGAACCCACTACCTTGGCGTTACAAGCGCCGTGCTCTACCAGCTGAGCTACAGAGGACCACATGGCTCTGTAGGATGTAAATACCCTAAAGCCATATTAATGACAGTTACATGTAAATAGTCTAAAGCCATATTAATGACAGTTACATGTAAATAGTCTAAAGCCATATTAATGACAGTTACATGTAAATAGTCTAAAGCCATATTAATGACAGTTACATGTAAATAGTCTAAAGCCATATTAATGACAGTTACACGTAAATATTCTAAAGCCTATTAATGACAGTTACATGTAAATAGCCTAAAGCCCTATTAATTACAGTTATATGTAAATGCACACCTCCTCTCGCATGCCATGGTTCAATGCCTTTCTTGACCTGGGTTATATATTTTTCTTCAAGAAGTACATTACACATTCCATGAAGTATGTGGATATTCTAGTTGACCATGCAGACAGTAGTAGTTATCTAGTCTGAAACCTTCATCAAGTTAGTTTTGTTGCATACACAGTGAATTTAATAACTTGGACTGATATTTTGATTAACAGTTTTTGTCATTTATGCAATGTAGCTATTGACATGTCAGTGGCTTTTCAATACTATGGCACTGGGTTTATAAACTCTGGGTTAATATGGCTTGGGGGAGCGGCACCACAGAGTGATATCACCTAGCAACCCTTACACACAGGTAAACCAGAATATGCTATTGTGACAACCGGGGATTTAAGAACGCATGAGCCGGCCAGCCGGGCCAATGAAAAATACATGACAACTGACATGATCCCTTTCACTGCTAGAGGAAGAGGATGGCTCGCATGTTTCATGGGAGGAAAGAGTCTGTGTAAGCTGAGCAGATCACAATGTTTTCATTGCATTCACCTCCTATTCCATAGTTCCATAGACATAATGTGTTGGTCTCCCTGGTTCCAGCTGCTCCCTGTACGGTCGTTGATGTGTTGGTCTCCCTGGTTCCAGCTGCTCCCTATACAGTCGTTGATGTGCTGGTCTCCCTGGTTGCAGCTGCTCCCTGTACAGTCGTAGATGTGTTGGTCTCCCTGGTTCCAGCTGCTCCCTGTACAGTCGTAGATGTGTTGGTCTCCCTGGTTCCAGCTGCTCCCTGTACAGTCGTAGATGTGTTGGTCTCCCTGGTTCCAGCTGCTCCCTGTACAGTCGTAGATGTGTTGGTCTCCCTGGTTGCAGCTGCTCCCTATACAGTCGTTGATGTGTTGGTCTCCCTGGTTCCAGCTGCTCCCTATACAGTCGTTGATGTGTTGGTCTCCCTGGTTCCAGCTGCTCCCTATACAGTCGTTGATGTGTTGGTCTCCCTGGTTCCAGCTGCTCCCTATACAGTCGTTGATGTGTTGGTCTCCCTGGTTCCAGCTGCTCCCTATACAGTCGTTGATGTGTTCGTCTCCCTGGTTCCAGCTGCTCCCTGTACAGTTGTTGATGTGTTGGTCTCCCTGGTTCCAGCTGCTCCCTGTATAATCGTTGATGGGGTCCTGAACTCTACAAATGGTTTTCCAGCTGCTCCCTGTACAGTTGTTGATGGGGTCCTGAACTCTACACATGGTTTTCTTTGATTTCAACAAAGAGCTGCGGTGAAGCTGTTCTTGCAATGATGGATTTGAATTGGAAGTAGGGCAGCAGGTAGCCTAGCGGTTAAGAGTGTTGGGCCAGATTTCTGTTTCGAATCCCTGAGCCGTCTAGATGAAAAAATCTGTCAATGTGCCCTTGAGCAAGGCACTTAACCCTAATTGCTCCTGTCAGTTGCTCTGGATAAGAGTGTCTGCTTAATTACTAAAATGTAAATGAATCAGAGCACCTTTATTCCTACAATGAGTATGCCTGTGATGTTTCTGGTTTCAGTGTATAGTAAAGTATTAGAGGCTATGAATCTAGACTGCAGCTCCATCCACGAAACTCAGTTAATTAATATCACTGAACCACAGACTGTAAGACCTGTTGTTGTTTAAGAATACACACCCACTCTGTCCAGTTCCTCTACCCTTCATAACACATTAATAACTCTGTCCAGTTCCTCTACCCTTCATAACACATTAATAACTATGTCCAGTTCCTCTACCCTACATAACACATTAATAACTCTGTCCAGTTCCTCTACCCTTCATAACACATTAATAACTCTGTCCAGTTCCTCTACCCTTCATAACACATTAATAACTCTGTACAGGTCCTCTACCCTTCATAACACATTATTAACTTTGTCCAGTTCCTCTACCCTTCATAACACATTATTAACTTTGTCCAGTTCCTCTACCCTTCATAACACATGAATAACTCTGTCCAGTTCCTCTACCCTTCATAACGCATTCATAACTGTCCAGTTCCTCTACCCTTCATAACACATTAATAACTATGTCCAGTTCCTCTGCCCTTCATAACACATTAATAACTCTGTCCAGGTCCTCTACCCTTCATAACACATGAATAAGACTGGCAGCACTGAAACAATCCTGTTCCACCTTTTAAACCTTTTTCAGGAATCCTTCATCACAGACTCTTTAATGATGCTTGGGGTCAAACAACAGTTGCTTGAATCAAACTGTGTTGTCTTCTCTTGCCATGTGTAAAGAGACTGATCAGAATACAGGGCTTGACTTGGGTGTGTTCAACAGAACACAGCACACAGTACTCAAAACACTTGAAATCTTGACTCGTGGTGAGAGCCAATTGAGGTAAGTGGAGGAGGACAGTGTTTGATAACAAGCACATACCAAGCCAATAAGGCATTGAGCACTTTTAAAGGTGTGGCCCACCTTTAGTTGAGAAGTGTTTTGTATTTTGTGCCGAT
Organism: Coregonus lavaretus; assembly: GCF_964263955.1. Taxonomy (NCBI): domain Eukaryota; kingdom Metazoa; phylum Chordata; class Actinopteri; order Salmoniformes; family Salmonidae; genus Coregonus; species Coregonus lavaretus. The sequence continues at coordinate 10,101,994 of NC_139988.1, forward strand.
AAAAAGCCCTTTGCCTGAAAAAGTACTTCTTTATAAAATGTAGTTACGTACCTTTAAGGCAACTGCAGATTTGTTGGAATTTAGTATGTGAATGCAATGGATGTTTCCTCTCACACAGTGGTAAATAGTAGTGATGGGGGGAAAAATCCAAACAGTAGAGTATAGCAATATTATTTTTGACCATATTATGTTGATTTTATCACTCCAAGGATCGATTCTCTAAATGCTAGGTAGTTAATGTTAGCTAGAGCTAGTCAGCTGTACCTTCACCAAAACTCCGGTATATTTCCTTCTCTAGCTTGTTCGTCATCTTCTTTTTAAACAGTGAGCCAACATGTTTTCAGCACTTTTATTTCCATGACTGATCAAAACTCGTTTTCTCATGACTCTGTCTTGTCCCTCTGCAGCGGACATATGGTGAGCAATATGTTTAGAACATCAAATCTCAATAAAATCACAGTATCGAATAGCAATACATATAGAATCGAGAGAATCACAAGGCATTGTATCGGCACCTATGTATGGTGAGACTACTGTGTGGTGATAGTATAGTGATAGTATGGTGATAGTATGGTGATAGTATCGTATGGTGATAGTATCGTATGGTGATAGTATTGTATGGTGATAGTATTGTATGGCGATAGTATAGTATGGCAATAGTATAGTATGGTGATAATACTATATGGTGAGGTCCCTGGTAATTCTCTGCCCTAGGTAATAGTGCACTATATCTGGGAATTGTATTTTGTATTCTTCCAGCTGTTTGTCACACACAGCCCCAGAGAGGGGTGGTACCATGCTCTACTGGTAATCTAGTTCAAGCCTTTAGCTTGGGAGTATAAAGCTGACCGACAAGTGCTGAACTGGAGGCACCATTCTATAGGTCTTCACGGGTTTAAAAAGTTGGACCCATTCCGAAATATACCTGGGGCTTTCCTACCAGAGCCCGATATGCAGCAGAAAACTATTTTTTTTAAGCTACTTTTTTATTTTATTTTTGTATTTTATCCCCTTTTTCGTGATATCCAATTACGATCTTGTCTCATCGCTGCAACTCCCCAATGGGCTCGGGAGAGGCGAAGGTCGAGTCATGCGTCCTCCGAAACATGACCCGGTAAACCGCACTCCTTAACCCGCTTAACCCAGAAGCCAGCTGTGTCGGAGGAAACACAGTTCAACTGACGACCGAAGTCAGCGTGCAGGCGACCGGCCCGCCACAAGGAGTCGCTAGAGCGCGATGAGCCAAGTAAAGACACCCCCGGCCAAACCTGGGCCAATTGTGCGCCGCCCTATGGGACTCAACCCCCTTCTCTTCTGCTTCACTGTTACAAACACACACATAGTATGCCTGTATACACTCAGCACCCAGGCTGTGGTGGCCAATGCTGGAACCAGTAGCGGAGCAGTGAAGTGGGCTCTGGAGGGAGTAGGAGCTGGAAGCTATGCTGTTTACATTTAAGGTCTGCTTTTAGGTACATGCTCACTTATCAGTGCCAGATTAAACTAAAGTAGTTAAACCCTCATTTATACAATTATACGCTTTTCATGATGAGTTGCATCATGGTTCAAAGAACAAAATACAAATAATTCATTTCTACTATTGTTCCAGATCATGCTATAGTAAACCAGGGACCAGCCTGCGAATGTATGTGTGTGTGTGTCTGTATCCGTTATCTCTGACAGAGGGGTTAGTGTTCAGTGTCAAAACAGAGGCAGGGTTTCGGAGGGTCTCCTATTAATTTAGCTGCTCAAAACATCAACACTGTCTATCCTCTCAGAGCCCACAATATGATTGAGTCCATCTTATCTGCACCAGCCCCATATTCCATTGACTTACTGGGGAAAGTGGAGGGGCCCCCTCAATGGTGCAGTGTAGATGCCAACACATCATGGTGATGTGGAGGGGCCAGTGTAGATGCCAACACATCATGGAGGGGCCAGTGTAGATGCCAACACATCATGGTGATGTGGAGGGGCCAGTGTAGATGCCAACACATCATGGTGATGTGGAGGGGGCAGTGTAGATGCCAACACATCATGGGGATGTGGAGGGGCCAGTGTAGATGCCAACACATCATGGTGATGTGGAGGGGGCAGTGTAGATGCCAACACATCATGGGGATGTGGAGGGGCCAGTGTAGATGCCAACACATCATGGGGATGTGGAGGGGCCAGTGTAGATGCCAACACATCATGGGGATGTGGAGGGGCCAGTGTAGATGCCAACACATCATGTTGATGTGGAGGGGCCAACATCTCATGGTGAAGTGGAGGGGGCCAACAGGTGATGTGGAGGGGGCCAACAGGTCATGGTGATGTGGAGGGGGCCAACACGTCATGGTGATGTGGAGGGGGCCAACACGTCATGGTGATGTGGAGGGGCCAACACGTCATGGTTATGTAGAGGTGCCAACACGTCATGGTGATGTGTAGGGGGCCAACACATCATGGAGGGGCCAGTGTAGATGCCAACACATCATGGGGATGTGGAGGGGCCAGTGTAGATGCCAACACATCATAGTGATGTGGAGGGGGCCAACATGTCATGGTGATGTGGAGGGGGCCAACATGTCATGGTGAAGTGGAGGGGGCCAACAGGTCATGGTGATGTGGAGGGGGCCAACACGTCATGGTGATGTGGAGGGTGCCAACACGTCATGGTGATGTGGAGGGGCCAACACATCATGGTAATGTGGAGGGGGACAACACATCATGGTGATGTGGAGGGGCCAACAGGTCATGGTGATGTGGAGGGGGCCAACATGTCATGGTGAAGTGGAGGGGGCCAACAGGTCATGGTGATGTGGAGGGGGCCAACACGTCATGGTGATGTGGAGGGGCCAACACGTCATGGTTATGTAGAGGTGCCAACATGTCATGGTGATGTGTAGGGGGCCAACACGTCATGGTGATGTGGAGGGGCCAACACATCATGGTAATGTGGAGGGGGACAACACATCATGGTAATGTGGAGGGGACAACACGTCATGGTAATGTGGAGGGGGACAACACATCATGGTTATGTAGAGGGGCCAACACGTCATAGTAATGTGGAGGGGCCAACACGTCATAGTGATGTGGAGGGGCCAACACGTCATAGTGATGTGGAGGGGCCAACACGTCATAGTGATGTGGAGGGGCCAACACGTCATAGTGATGTGGAGGGGGCCCACCCTGTGAGTCAGGAGCTCTATTTGTTTCTCTGTGTTAACTTTACATGGTCCAGAGGAAAGGGTGCACAAGAAGTCTCCTCCTACAAGACGTCTCCTCCTACAAGAAGTCTCCTCCTACAAGAAGTCTCCTCCTACAAGACGTCTCCTCCTACAAGATGTCTCCTCCTACAAGACGTCTCCTCCTACAAGACGTCTCCTCCTACAAGACGTCTCCTCCTACAAGACACGCGTGTGTGTGCACTTCGCAGGCAAGGAGGGATGGAAAACCTTGTGGTTATTCAGATGTGCTCAATTTGTTTTGAGAGGTATTCTAGACGTATCTGCAATTGGCACTGAAAATAGAATGCAATGTCAGATAGTGGCTAATATTTCAGTAAGCGTTATATATCATCATCAAGTTTGTCAGATATCAAGTTAGCAACATTTCTATGGACGACGCCCCTCCTCTCCAGCTCATTTACAGCCCTACCCTACATTTATTTTCCATTGAAAGTAATATATATTTTTTAAATCGTTACAAAAAGTTTCCCTCTGTCATCATAACATGCCATTGTTCCGCTTCAGTGGATGAGAATGAGCGAATGGAGAGAACGTGTTGATGACTGTGTTGAGTGTTAGCTAAGTGTTCTACCCTGTGTTGGTGCCTAGCCTTTCTCCTGGAGGGAGAACCTGGCTCTGACCAATGGGAGACCAGAGAGACGCTCATAGAACACTCAGTGGAACATAACATACCAAAATCATATCTCCCTCTGCCAGTAGTAATGATTGAGCTATTGTTCTTACTACTTTTATGCACATGACACATGACACATGACACATGACATTACCATTACAGGAAACCCTCTCTGTGTATTAATACTATAGTGGGACTCATATTCTTTTTGGACTCAACAACGGGCCAGAACCCATATCATTAACTTTTCCAGCCTATAAAAATATGTGAATAAAAATGGTTTGGTGACCCACATTTCATTGGATGATTAGTTTTCTCTCTTTAAGATGAATCTGATTGGATGGTTTGTTCCTTGCCTATTCCCCAATCTCTGAGAGATACAGTAGGCCTAATCCTGGTTTTTGATTGGTTGCCCCCTCTTCCTGCTCCCACAATTTATGGGACTCATTCTTTTGATCTGTCTTTCGTTTTCTTTCCATCAAAACCATCCATCTGCAATGGTGCTGTAGCATGGTGCTGTAGCATGGTGCTGTATAATCTTTCTATATTATGATGCTGTAGAATGGTAGCATGGTGCTGGAGCATGGTGCTGGAGCTTGATGCTGTAGAATGGTAGCATGGTGCTGTAGCATGGTGCTGTAGAATGGTGCTGTAGCTTGATGCTGTAGAATGGTAGCATGGTGTTGTAGCATGGTGCTGTAGAATGGTAGCATGGTGCTGTAGCATGGTAGCATGGTGCTGTAGCATGATGCTGTAGAATGGTAGCATGGTGCTGGAGCATGGTGTTGTAGCATGGTGCTGTAGCATGGTAGCATGGTGTTGTAGCATGGTGCTGTAGAATGGTGCTGTAGAATGGTAGCATGGTGCTGTAGCATGGTAGCATGGTGCTGTAGTATGATGCTGTAGAATGGTAGCATGGTGCTGGAGCATGGTGTTGTAGCGTGGTGCTGTAGCATGGTGCTGTAGAATGGTGCTGTAGAATGGTAGCATGGTGATGTAGCATTGTGCTGTAGCATTGTGCTGTAGAATGGTGCTGTAGAATGGTGCTGTAGCATGATGCTGTAGAATGGTAGCATGGTGCTGGAGCATGATGCTGTAGAATGGTAGCATGGTGCTGGAGCATGGTGCTGTAGCATGGCACTGTAGAATGGTAGCATGGTGCTGGAACATGGTGCTGTAGCATGATGCTGTAGAATGGTAGCATGGTGCTGTAGAATGATGCTGTAGAATGGTAGCATGGTGCTGGAGCATGGTGTTGTAGCATGGTGCTGTAGAATGGTGCTGTAGAATGGTAGCATGGTGCTGTAGCATGGTAGCATGGTACTGTAGCATGATGCTGTAGAATGGTAGCATGGTGCTGGAACATGATACTGTAGAATGGTAGCATGGTGCTGTAGCATTGTGCTGTAGTATTGTGCTGTAGAATGGTGCTGTAGAATGGTGCTGTAGAATTGTGCAGTAGCATGGTAGCATGGTGCTGTAGCATGGTGCTGTAGAATGGTGCTGTAGCATGATGATGTAGAATGGTAGCATGGTGCTGTAGATTTGTAGTCAATTGTAGTCAAATCAAGCCTAATGCCTCAGTAACAGATGAGGAGGAAAGGGTGCCCAACAACCCCACCACGCGATTAACCCTCGGTCAATTTGCAGTACATGTTGAGAGTACAGTGATGAATGGGTTAATTACATTTACATTTACGTCATTTAGCAGACGCTCTTATCCAGAGTGACTTACAAATTGGTGCATTCACCTTATAGCCAGTGGGATAACCACTTTACAATATGTTTTATTTTTTTAATTTTTTTGGGGGGGTGGGGTAAGGGGGAGATTGAAGGATTACTTTATCCTATCCCAGGTATTCCTTAAAGAGGTGGGGTTTCAAGTGTCTCCGGAAGGTGGTGAGTGACTCCGCCGTCCTGGCGTCGTGAGGGAGCTTGTTCCACCAGAGCAGCGAACAGTTTTGACTGGGCTGAGCGGGAACTGTGCTTCCGCAGAGGTAGGGGGGCCAGCAGGCCAGAGGTGGATGAACGCAATGCCCTCGTTTGGGTGTAGGGACTGATCAGAGCCTGAAGGTACGGAGGTGCCGTTCCCCTCACAGCTCCGTAGGCAAGCATCATGGTCTTGTAGCAGATGCGAGCTTCAACTGGAAGCCAGTGGAGTGTGCGGCGGAGCGGGGTGACGTGAGAGAACTTGGGAAGGTTGAAGACCAGACGGGCTGCGGCATTCTGGATGAGTTGTAGGGGTTTAATGGCACAGGCAGGGAGCCCAGCCAACAGCGAGTTGCAGTAATCCAGACGGGAGATGACAAGTGCCTGGATTAGGACCTGTGCCGCTTCCTGTGTAAGGCAGGGTCGTACTCTCCGAATGTGGTAGAGCATGAACCTACAGGATCGGGCCACCGCCTTGATGTTAGTGGAGAACGACAGGGTGTTGTCCAGGGTCACGCCAAGGCTCTTCGCACTCTGGGAGGAGGACACAACGGAATTGTCAACCGTGATGGCGAGATCATGGAACGGGCAGTCCTTCCCCGGGAGGAAGAGCAGCTCCGTCTTGCCAAGGTTCAGCTTGAGGTGGTGATCCGTCATCCACACTGATATATCTGCCAGACATGCAGAGATGCGATTCGCCACCTGGTTATCAGAAGGGGGAAAGGAGAAGATTAGTTGTGTGTCGTCTGCGTAGCAATGATAGGAGAGGCCATGTGAGGATATGACAGAACCAAGTGACTTGGTGTATAGCGAGAATAGGAGAGGGCCTAGAACTGAGCCCTGGGGGACACCAGTGGTGAGAGCACGTGGTGCGGAGACAGATTCTCGCCACGCCACTTGGTAGGAGCGACCGGTCAGGTAGGACGCAATCCAAGAGTGAGCCGCGCCGGAGATGCCCAACTCGGAGAGGGTGGAGAGGAGGATCTGATGGTTCACAGTATCAAAGGCAGCAGACAGGTCTAGAAGGACAAAAGCAGAGGAGAGAGAGTTAGCTTTAGCAGTGCGGAGAGCCTCCGTGACACAGAGAAGAGCAGTCTCAGTTGAATGACCAGTCTTGACACCAGACTGGTTTGGATCAAGAAGGTCATTCTGAGAGAGATAGCAAGAGAGTTGGCTAAAGACGGCACGCTCAAGAGTTTTGGAGAGAAAAGAAAGAAGGGATACTGATCTGTAGTTGTTGACATCAGAGGGATTAAGTGTTGTTTTTTTGAGAAGGGGTGCAACTCTCGCTCTCTTGAAGACGGAAGGGACATAGCTAGCGGTCAAGGATGAGTTGATGAGCGAGGTGAGGTAAGGGAGAAGGTCACCGGAGATGGTCTGGAGAAGAGAGGAGGGGATAGGGTCAAGCGGGCAGGTTGTTAGGCGGCCGGCCGTCACAAGTCGCAAGATTTCAACTGGAGAGAAAGGGGAGAAAGAAGTCAAAGCATAGGGTAGGGCAGTGTGAGCAGGACCAGCAGTGTCATTTGACTTAACAAACGAGGATCGGATGTCGTCAACCTTCTTTTCAAAATGGTTGACGAAGTCATCCACAGAGAGGGAGGAGGGGGGAGGGGGAGGAGGATTCAGCAGGGAGGAGAAGGTGGCAAAGAGCTTCCTAGGGTTAGAGGCAGATGCTTGGAATTTAGAGTGGTAGAAAGTGGCTTTAGCAGCAGAAACAGATGAAGAAAATGTAGAGAGGAGGGTGTGAAAAGATGCCAGGTCCGCAGGGAGTCTAGTTTTCCTCCATTTCCGCTCGGCTGCCCGGAGCCCTGTTCTGTGAGCTCGCAATGAGTCGTCAAGCCACGGAGCAGGAGGGGAGGACCGAGCCGGCCGGGAGGATAGGGGACATAGAGAGTCAAAGGATGCAGAAAGGGAGGAGAGGAGGGTTGATGAGGCAGAATCAGGAGATTGGAGGGAGAAGGATTGAGCAGAGGGAAGAGATGATAGGATGGAAGAGGAGAGAGTAGCGGGAGAGAGAGCGAAGGTTGCGACGGCGCATTACCATCTGAGTAGGGGCAGAGTGAGTAGTGTTGGAGGAGAGCGAGAGAGAAAAGGATACAAAGTAGTGGTCGGAGACATGGAGGGGAGTTGCAGTGAGATTAGTAGAAGAACAGCATCTAGTAAAGATGAGGTCAAGCGTATTGCCTGCCTTGTGAGTAGGGGGGGACGGTGAGAGGGTGAGGTCAAAATAGGAGAGCAGTGGAAAGAAGGAGGCAGAGAGAAATTAGTCAAATGTAGGGAGGTTGAAGTCACCCAGAACTGTGAGGGGTGAGCCATCCTCAGGAAAGGAACTTATCAAGGCGTCAAGCTCATTGATGAACTCTCCAAGGGAACCTGGAGGGCGAAAAATGACAAGGATGTTAAGCTTGAATGGGCTAGTGACTGTGACAGCAGTCATACACTTATATGGCATAATAAGTGTTGGACTAATGGCTATAAGCTGTTTGGGTACCAGTACCTCACACCGCCAAACAGAACAACAAACATTCAAACCTGTTTTCTCAGTCAACAGGTAATAGTATGTACTTTAACAGTGCAAGACGCCGTTTAGGGTTACTAAAGTCCCCCCTGCTCATACTGCACTCTAAAAAAAAGATGGGTTAAAAACAACCCAATTTGTGTTATTTGGTAACACAGTGCTCGGTACATATTGGACAAAACATTATTTTGACCCAGCCATTTTGACCCAGCCAGTTGGGTTGCGTGAATAACCCAATAAATTGAGTTGTTTGGATGACCAAACATGGGATGATTTAAGCATCCGTTGGGTTTTTATTCACTTTCATGCTGGGTTGACCCAGCAGCTGGGGCTTTTTTAATGCAATCCTTATCTTATTTTTATGAGGCGTGGCTTATTAGGGGCGTGGCTTTTTTGGCCACCCTTGAGAGTAAATGTAATTCCTGTTCATCATGTTAAGTTTGTACACCACAAATGTTAATTTTCCTATAATTTTTTTGGACATTAAATATTTTGATATATAAAATTAATAACATTATTATTTCCATATTATAACAAAGTGGTGACTATCCAAACATTGGGATATGCATAGACTCTTGAGGAACTCATACACTCATACACTAATTAAAGCTACAAGTGTCAGTGTTCAACCTTAACACGTAATAACAATACAACAGAATGGATTAACCAGAATTACATTTACTCACAAGGGTGGCCAAAAATAACTATCTGAAAGCCATGCGCCTACTAAGCCACGTCTCCAGTCTTCTGATTTGACCCGCTGGGTCATATCTCAATAACCCAGCATAAATAACCCAGCATCAACAACCCTGTCACGCCCTGACTCTGGGGACTTTTATTTGTTGAGTCAGGGTGTGATTTTCTATGTTGTGTAGTTCTATGTTTTCTATCTAGTATGTCTAGTTCTATGTTTGGCCGGGTGTGTTTCCCAATCAGAGGCAGCTGTTGCTCGTTGTCTCTGATTGGGGAGCATACTTAGGCAGCCTATTGGCAATTAGGTGTTGTGGGATCTTGTTCTGTATAAGGTTTGTTGTGTGTTACCTTAGGACTTCACGTGTCGTTAGTTTTGTCGTGTGTTTATCCGTGTTAATAAACATGTTTGCATATCACGCTGCGCCTTTGTCCGTCCCGTCCGTCACCGAGCGTGACAGAAGATCCCACCAAACGGGGACCAAGCAGCGTGCCCAGGCGGAGAGAGTAGCCATGTCACAGGTGGGCAATTGGTGGTCATGGGAGGAGATATTTGCGGGGAAAGGGCCATGGGCGAAGGTAGATGCCCAGGCAGGAGAGGAGCAACGGCAACACAGAGGACGCCGGTCGAGGGAGAAGCCAGAGAGACAGCCCCAATATTTTCTTTTTGGGGGGGCTAAAAGGGTGGTTGGCGGAGCCTAGTGTTAGAGCAGAGCCAACTCCCCGTACTCACGCGAGGAAGCGTGTTACTGGGCAGGCTCCGTGTTATGCGGAGCTACGTACTGTGTCGCCAGTGTGCCGGAACAGTCCTGTACGTCCTGTGCTAGCACCACGCACGTGCCGTGCGAAGATGGGCATCCAGCCAGGACGGGGTGTGCCGGCTCAACGCTCCTGGTCTCCAGTACGCCTCCTCGGTCCCGCATATCCTGCGCCGGTTCTACGTACTGTATCGCCAGTGCGCGTGCACAGCCCTGTGCGTCCTGTGCTAATGCCTCACACATACTGTGCGGAAGTAGGCATCCAGCCAGGACGGGTTGTGCCAGCTCTCCGATTCAGACCTCCAGTCCGCCTCCACAGTCCGGTACGGCCCGTTCCTGCTCCTCGCACCAAGCCAGGGGTGCGCGTCGCCAGCCCGGTCCGGCCTGTTCCTGCTCCTCGCACCAAGCCAGTGGTGCGCGTCGCCAGCCCGGCCCGGCCTGTTCCTGCTCCTCGCACCAAGCCAGTGGTGCACGTCGCCAGCCCGGCCCGGCCTGTTCCTGCTCCTCGCACCAAGCCAGTGGTGCGCGTCGCCAGTCCGGCCCGGCCTGTTCCTGCTCCTCGCACCAAGCAGTGGTGCATGTTCCTAGTCCGGTTCGGCCCGTGCCTGCTCCTCGCACCAGACCAGTGGTGAGTGTGTCCAGTCCGGCACGGCCCGTGCCCGTTCCACTGGTGCCTGGTCCGGCACCAGTCAGCAGCTCCAGTCCGGAGCCAGAGCAGTCCACTCCACCGGGGTCCAGTCCAGATCCGGTCAGCGGCTCCACTCCGGAGCCAGAGCAGTCCGCTCCACCGGTGCCTAGTCCAGCTCCGGTCAGCGGCTCCAGTCCAGAGCCTGAGCAGGCCGCTCCACCGGTGCCCGGTCCAGCTCCGGTCAGCGGCTCCAGTCCAGACCCAGACGTCAGCCCCTCTCCAGGTTCGGGGTCTCCCACACCAGGGTCCAGACAGGGCTTGGAGTATAGTGGGAGGAAGGAGAGGGGAATCAGCGCGCCGAGGTCCAGACCAGGGGCGCAACAGGGAGGCGGAGAATAGGTGGTTGTCACGCCCGGAGCCGGATCCGCCTCCGAGGCGGAATGCCCACCCGGCCCCTACCCTGTTAAGTAAAGGTTGTGCGGTCGGAGTCCGCACCTTTGGGGGGGGGGGGGGGGGGGGTACTGTCACGCCCTGACTCTGGGGACTCTTATTTGTTGAGTCAGGGTGTGATTTTCTATGTTGTGTAGTTCTATGTTTTCTATCTAGTATGTCTAGTTCTATGTTTGGCCGGGTGTGTTTCCCAATCAGAGGCAGCTGTCGCTCGTTGTCTCTGATAGGGGAGCATACTTAGGCAGCCTATTGGCAATTAGGTGTTGTGGGATCTTGTTCTGTATAAGGTTTGTTGTGTGTTACCTTAGGACTTCACGTGTCGTTAGTTTTGTCGTGTGTTTATTCGTGTTAATAAACATGTTTGCATATCACGCTGCGCCTTGGTCCGTCCCGTCCGTCAACCAGCGTGACAAACCCAACCTTGCTCTTTTTAAAGGAAACAACCTGACTAAGTTACCCAATGCCTGCAACCCAGCAGTTTGGTCATCCAAATAACCCATCCTTTTTTAGAGTGTTGGCCAAAGTCAAATATATAATGTCCATACTTTGTTTTTGTAATCAACAATTTTTTGTTGTTGTTAAAAAAAGAAAATGTTTTAGACCAAATACAAACATACAAGCAATGACTACATCTCATCTGCCCAGACCCACATGCTCACACCCACATCCTTAGTGTCTGTATTATTGTTTGCCACATGGCCTTAAATTGTACCAATTTGTTTTTCTCAGTCACCCATGCTATTTCAATATTTCAGTAATAAATCATTTGATTTATCCATTGTGTTAATGATGGCAGATTAATTGATTTTCAAGTTTTAATATACGTTTTTTCAAGATAAGTGATGAGAAGAGAATCGTCCAGCCCTTGGGTATCTCACTACACCCCCATATGCCATGTCTTGAAATATGCAGACAGAGTAATACTTTTGACAGCCAACTTTCTAACTCCGCTCATAACTTTTGGACTTTATAGCATTCCCAGAAAGCATGGATTATTGAGTCATTGTTAAATTTACACTTAAAACATGACTGCCATAGAAGTTGTGAATTTTGTCTCTTGTGTAATACATTATATACATTAGTTTATACTGGATTAAGCGTACAGTTTATGCTCCAACTTTCCCTTCATTTTGTGCCAACATCAGTTCTTTTGAAGTCTTGCTTCCAATAGTTTATATTTTTTTCTAAGCGATTGTTAGTTGGATAGGCTCTCTGCAATGTTTTGTATATCTTACCTATCATATGAACATCATTTTCTTACTCAAATAAGATTCCCTCAAAGTTGCTCTGATGTCCAATAGATTTCAAATTGAAATTTCATGATATGAACTTTTAAGTTGCTTGTATTTGAAACTTTCTACATTGGTCAGTCCAAAATCACTTTTTAATTCTGTCATGGAAATAAATGTATACTGAACAAAAATATAAATGCAACATGCAACAATTTCAACCATTTTACTAAGTCACAGTTCATATAAGGAAATCAGTCAATTGAAATGAATGCGTTAGGCCCTAATCTATGGATGTCACATGACTTGGCAGGGGCGCAGCCATGGGTGGGCCTGGGAGGGCATAGGCCTACCCACTGGGGAGCCAGGCCCAGCCAATCAGAATGAGTTTTTCCCCACAAAAGGGATTTATTACAGACAGAAATACTCCTCAGTTTCATCAGCTGTCCGGGTGGCTGGTCTCAGACAATCCCACAGGTGAAGAAGCCGGATGTGGAGGTCCTTTGCTGGCGTGTTTACACGTGGTCTGCGGTTGTTATTCCGGTTGGACGTACTGCCAAATTCTCTAAAACTACATTGGAGGCGGCTTATGGTAGAGAAATTAACATTAAATGATCTGGCAACAGCTCTGGTGGACATTCCTGCAGTCAGCATGCCAATTGCACGCTCCCTCAAAACTTGAGACATCTGTGGCATTGTGTTGTGTGACAAAACTGCACATATTAGAGTGGCCTTTTATTGTTCCCAGCACAAGGTGCACCTGTGTAATGATCATGCTGTTTAATCACATTCTTGATGTGCCACACCTGTCAGGTGGATGGATTATCTTGGCAAAGGAGAAATGCTCACTAACAGGGATGTAAACAAATTTGTGCACATAATTTGAGAGAAATAAGCTTTTTGTGTGTATGGAACATTTTTAGAATCTTTTATTTCAGCTCATGAAACATGGGACCAACACTTTACATGTTGAGTTTATATTTTTGTTAAGTATATTTCCTGTTACAAAGTCATTTACGGTTTCTATGCCTTTAGTGTTCCATGTGAGCCAATTTATCGGTTAATTCTGAAAAGCTATCCAATGATTGTTCCATAAGGTTGTGTTTTTTAGGGAGCGATATTGGTTCTTGTGGAATACGTTTCATTTTCTTCCATGTTGTTAATGTTCTAAGCTTTATCCTTTGAAAATAGACATGCAAAAAGATTCTGGGGATGAGAATGTGGATCTTCAATATGTACCCATTGTACCTCTTTAGTGCATTTAACTATGTCACAAGTAAAAGCCTTGGGTAGTGAGTTTATACAATTCCAAGCCTGGATGGTTAAAACCACCCTCAGATTTAGGAAGATGTAAAACGTTCCTTTTTATTATAGGAATTGAATGAGCCCATATGAAATCGGTTATGACCTAGTATACTTTTTTAAAGAATGTCTTTGGTGGGGTAATTGGTATTACTGACAATAAATACAAAAACTTTGGCAGCCATGCCATTCTAAAGAGGTTTATTCTTCCTGTAAGATTTATTGGAAGATTATTCCATTTAATTAGATCTGCTTTCATATTGTTGAGTAATGGATTAAAGTTATCTTTATATATTTGTTGTTTGTTGTCACTTATTAAGCATCCTAGGTATTTAATATTTGTTGTGGTCTACTTAAAGGATCGGGAGTTATTATTAACATTTTTCCTATTATTATTATTTGTTTCCCATGTTAATTTTATATCCTGAGATTTTTTAGTATTCAGAAAATATTTTTTGCAAAGGGGGGCATTTTCAATATTTGTCAGGTATATCACGAGATCATCTGCAAATACATTTAGTTTATATTCATGTTTACCAATACTGATACCTGTTACGTTTGTGTCCTGGCTAATTCTTTCTTCAACCGGTTCAATTGCCAGTGCAAACAGGAGGGGGGAGAGGGGACATCCCTGTCTTGTGTCCCTTTCTAAAGCAATTTCATCAGATAATGTATTATTTGTGTATATTTTTGCTTTAGGACATTTATACAATATTTGTATTAAATGTATTATTTCAGCTGTAACGTTAAAAGGTTCCAAAGTCTTGAATAGAAAAGGCCATTCAAGACGTTCGAAAGCCTTTTCGGCATCAACAGCCATTATTGATAACTCTATATCTGTAGTTTTTTTTTGCATATTGCATTAAACTGAAACATGTTCTTGTATTTGTTTGTAAGTGTCTATTTTTAATAAACCCAGTTTGATTGATATGTATTAGGTCTGGTAAGACTTTTGCCATACTATTGCTTATAAGCTTTGATATTATTTTGCCACAATTTATTAAACTTAAGGGGAGATAATCAGCAGGGGACTCTACAGATTTTCCTGGTTTTAAGATAACTGAAATATAACTGTTTGATACATGGAACTAGGAAGTACTGCATTGACTGACATGTGTGTTGTCATTTGTGTAAATAGGGGGGCTACTTTGTCCCAAAATGTTGAATAGAATTCTATGGGAAAGCCATCCATTCCTGGTGCTTTTCTCTTGTGTGAATGTTTTAACAGTATCTAATATTTCTTCTTGGGTGATCTCTGTTTTAGTGATTATTTTTTGTCTTCTGATAATTGCTTCAGAGTTGTTGAGTCTAAGAAGGCTGTTGTTTAATTCTGATGTATATACATTTTCTTAGAAGCTTTTAAAATTGTCATTCATCTCATTGTTGTTCCTAATTACCGCTTTTGTATCTTTATCTTTTAAAATTGTAACTGGTTTAGCGTTTATTCATTTTGTGAGAGCTGAGAGATATTTACCAGGTTTATTTGCCATTAAGTAGCAGCCTTTATTTGAGTTTAACCTGTAGTTGTTGGCTCTCTTCAGAAGTAAAATATTGTATTCCTGCTTAAGTTCCCAAAGTTTTATTTTCTTTATTTTTTATGGGCTTTTTCTTTCATTTAAATTTCTAAATCAGATTTTACTTTAGCTGAGTATGAGATTATGATACTGACACAATGCTAGTAGTTATTTCCACTATCTCATTGGTTGGCCACGTCATTGGATAGAGTTGAATCCCCTGTGACTCTGAAGGGCACTATGAAGGGCACTATGAAGGGCTCTCCTCTCTTCTTGTCGTTAACTATATCCGGTAGTCCTGGTTGGCACCGGACAATAGAGTGTTGTCCTCTCTCTGTAACATTACCCCTTAGTAAAAGGGGTAAACAGAACACATAGGTTGTATCCCAAATGGCACCCTATTCCCTAGGTAGTGTATTACTTTTGACCAGGGCGTTGGACAAAAGTAGTGCACTATGTAGGGAATAGGGTACTATTTGTGATGCAGACACACATATTTACGATCTTAAATTGATCACTCTCTTGCAGGAGAACTTTCCTTCAATGCAGGAAATTTTTAACTTGTAGTGTATTTCAGGTTTAAAAAGGCTTCTGAAGTTTGTAATTTCTACTTTGACAAATTAAAAACACATCTCATTGACAGCGGAATATGGACATTTACACATGTGGTAAGGTGAATTGCCTGAACTAAAGAATGCCAGACACCATGGCTCTAAATCTTATTCTCAGACTATTTCTCAGTCCCTCACAAATATTGTACATACATACATCCTTGTTCTTAGAAAGTGCCCAGTAGATCATTCCAGGAAAATGGTTGATCTAATATTTGATTCAGAGGAGGCTGGCGGGTGGAGCTATAGGAGGCTCATTGTAATGGCTGGAATGGAATACATGGAATGGTACCAAACAGATCTAACATATGGAAACCACATTTTTTTTCACCTTTATTTAACCAGGTAAGCCAGTTGAGAACAAGTTCTCATTTACAACTGCGACCTGGCCAAGATAAAGCAAAGCAGTGCGATAAAAACAACAACACAGAGTTACATATGGGGTAAAACAAAACAAAGTAAAAAATACAACAGAAATAAATATATATACAGTGTGTGCAAATGTAGCAAGTTATGGAGGTAAGGCAATAAATAGGCTATAGTGCAAAATAATTACAATTAGTATTAACACTGGAATGATAGATGTGCAAGAGATGATGTGCAAATAGAGATACTGGGGTACAAATGAGCAAAATAAATAACAATATAGGGATGAGGTAGTTGGGCGGGCTAATTTCAGATGGGCTGTGTACAGGTGCAGTGATCGGTAAGGTGCTCTGACAACTGATATATATATAAAGTCCCACATGTTTGACTCCATTCTATTCCATTGCAGCCATTACAATGAGCCTGTCCTCCTATAGCTCCTCCCACCAGCCTCCTCTGATTTGATTACAGGGTACTACTTGATGTGAACCTGATTGCATTCTGTGTGTACACACAGTGTGCTTTCATGTTTTGCTATAACAGAAATGTCATTGCCTCTTGCTAATCTAATGGGCACTACTAATGGGAAGTATAGCATTAGACAACACACTGTTTCGTGGAAAAACAACTGAGTGGCCTGATTTGTGGGCTATGCTGTATCATGTGTCTGTTATTCAGCCCTCTGTAATCACTGGGATATACAGTGCATTCGGAAAGTATTCAGACCTCTTGACTTTTTCCACATTTTGTTACGTTACAGCCTTATTCTAAAATTGATTAAATAAAAATGTTTCCTCATCAATCTACACACAATACCCCATAATGACAATACTTTTTTGCAAATGTATTAAAAATAAATAATGGAAATACCTTATTTACATAAGTATTCAGACCCTTTGCTATGAGACTCGAAATTGAGTTCAGGTTCATCCTGTTTACATTGATCATCCTTGATGTCACGATCGTCAGGGTAAGGAGTAGACCAAGGCGCAGCGTTGCAGGCAAACATACTCCTTTATTAAGCGAAACGATATCAAAACAACAAAAGACGGAAACGTGACAGTACACGGTATAACACAACCAACTCGAAACAAGAACCCACAAAACACAAAGGAAAACCGATAGTTTAAATATAGCTCCCAATCAGAGACAACCAGCAAACAGCTGACACTCGTTGCCTCTGATTGGGAGTCACTCAGGCCAACATAGAAAAACACAACCTAGAACACCCAACATAGAAACAGAACACATAGAGTAAACACACCCTGGCTCAACAAATAGAGTCCCAGAGCTAGGGTGTGACAGTACCCCCCCTAAAGGCGCGGACTGCGACCGCGCCTCAATAAGAGCTAAACAGGGGAGGGCTGGGTGGGCATACCTCCTCGGCGGCGGTTCTGGCTCCGGCCTTGCCCACCACCCTCCAATCAACCCCCCATAGCGCCCCTGGTCCGGTCTAGCCCCGCTGGCCGGAGCCGGACTGACGACACGCACCCCTGGCTTGGTGCGTGGAGCAGGAACGGACCGGACCGGGCTGACGATGCGCACCCCTGGCTTGGTGCGTGGAGTAGCACCTGGCCGAACCGGGCTGACGATACACACCCCTGGCTTGGTGCGTGGAGCAGGAATGGACCGGACCGGCCTGACGATGCGCACCCCTGGCTTGGTGCGTGGAGTAGCAACTGGCCGGACCGGGCTGACGACTCGCACCCCTGGCTTTGTGCGTGGAGCCGGAACGGGCCTCACCGGACTGACGACTCGCACCCCTGGCTTGGTGCGTGGAGCCGGAACGGGCCTCACCGGACTGACGACTCGCACCCCTGGCTTGGTGCGTGGAGCCGGAACGGGCCTCACCGGACTGACGACTCGCACCCCTGGCTTGGTGCGTGGAACCGGAACGGGCCTCACCGGACTGACGACTCGCTCCCCTGGCTTGGTGCGAGTAGCAGGAACGGGCTGGACCAGGCTGACGACTCGCACCCCTGGCTTGGTGCGAGTAGCAGGAACAGGCTGGACCAGGCTGACGACTCGCACCCCTGCCTTGGTGCGAGTGGCAGGAACAGGCCAGGCCGGGCTGGCGACTCGCACCCCTGGCTTGGTGCGAGTGGCAGGAACAGGCCGGGCCGGGCTGGCGACGCGCACCGTAGGTTTGGTGCGAGTGGCAGGAACAGGCCGGGCCGGGCTGGCGACGCGCACCGTAGGTTTGGTGCGAGTGGCAGGAACAGGCCGGGCCGGGCTGGCGACGCACACCGTAGGTTTGGTGCGAGTGGCAGGAACAGGCCGGGCCGGGCTGGCGACGCACACCGTAGGTTTGGTGCGTGGAGCAGGGACAGGCCGGGCTGGGCTGGCGACGCACCCTGTAGGTTTGGTGCGAGTGGCAGGAACAGGCCGGGCCGGGCTGGCGACGCACACCGTAGGTTTGGTGCGTGGAGCAGGGACAGGCCGGGCTGGGCTGGCGACGCACCCTGTAGGCTTGGTGCGTGGAGCAGGGACAGGCCGGACTGGGCTGGCGACGCACCCCGTAGGCTTGGTGCGTGGAGCAGGAACAGGCCGGGCTGGGCTGGCGACGCACCCCGTAGGCTTGGTGCGTGGAGCAGGGACAGGCCGGGCTGGGCTGGCGACGCACACCGTAGGCTTAGTGCGAGGGGCAGGAACAGGCCGGGCCGGGCTGGCGACGCACATCGTAGGCTTGGTGCGAGAGGCAGGAACAGGCCGGGCTGGGCTGGCGACGCGCACCGTACACTTAGTGCGGGAAGCAGGAACGAGCCGGGCCGGGCTGGCGACGTGCACCGTACACTTAGTGCGGGAAGCAGGAACGGGCCGGACCGGACTGGTGACGCACACCACTTGCTTGGTGTGAGGAGCGGGACTGGGTTTCATCATAACCCTCCGCTCCCTCAGCTGCCTACCGAGTTCCTCTCGCCGTGCCTCATTTCTCACCCTTTCCCTAATCGCCTCTAATAGCTCCATCCTCTGCAACACTAACTCCTGCTCCCTCTTCGCCAGTAGCCCCCTTAACCTGGTGGCCTCCTCACCTAATCGCCCTGTGGCAGCCTCCTGCTGCCCAGTCGCCCCTGCCGTGTGCCCCCCCCCTAAAAATGTTTTGGGGTTGCCTCTCGACCCTCCGACGCTGCTCCCACGTCCAGGCTGCCTGTTCCTGGACACGCTGCTTGGTCCTGGTATGGTGGGTTCTTCTGTCACGATCGTCAGGGTAAGGAGTAGACCAAGGCGCAGCGTTGCAGGCAAACATACTCCTTTATTAAGCGAAACGATATCAAAACAACAAAAGACGGAAACGTGACAGTACACGGTATAACACAACCAACTCGAAACAAGAACCCACAAAACACAAAGGAAAACCGATAGTTTAAATATGGCTCCCAATCAGAGACAACCAGCAAACAGCTGACACTCGTTGCCTCTGATTGGGAGTCACTCAGGCCAACATAGAAAAACACAACCTAGAACACCCAACATAGAAACAGAACACATAGAATAAACACACCCTGGCTCAACAAATAGAGTCCCAGAGCCAGGGTGTGACACTTGAGCTGTTTCTACAACTTGATTTGAGTCCACCTGTGGTAAATTCAATTGATTGGACATGATTTGGAAAGGCATACACCTGTCTATATAAAGTCCCACAGTTGACAGTGCATGTCAGAGCAAAAACCAAGCCATGAGGTCGAAGGAATTGTCCGTAGAGCTCCGAGACAGGATTGTGTCGAGGCACAGATCTGGGGAAGGGTACCAAAACATTTGAACTCTTTGGTTTCCTCATCAATCTACACACAATACCCCATAATGACAATAATTATTTGCAAAGTATTAAAAATAAATAATGGAAATACCTTATTTACTTAAGTATTCAGACCCTTTGCTATGAGACTCGAAATTGAGCTCAGGTTCGTCCTGTTTACATTGATCATCCTTGAGCTGTTTCTACAACTTGATTTGAGTCCACCTGTGGTAAATTCAATTGATTGGACATGATTTGGAAAGGCATACACCTGTCTATATAAAGTCCCACAGTTGACAGTGCATGTCAGAGCAAAAACCAAGCCATGAGGTCGAAGGAATTGTCCGTAGAGCTCCGAGGCAGGATTGTGCCGAGGCACAGATCTGGGGAAGGGTATCAAAACATTTGAACTCTTTGGCCTGAATGCCAAGCATCACGTCTGGAGGAAACCAGGCACCATCCCTTCGGTGATGCATGGTGATGGAAGCATCATGCTGTGGGGAGGTTTTTCAGCGGCAGGGACTGGGAGACTAGTCAGGATCGAGGGAAAGATGAACGGAGCAAAGTACAGAGAGATCCTAGATGAAAACCTGCTCCAGAGCGCTCAGGAACTCAGACTGGGGCGAAGGTTCACCTTCCAACAGGACAACGACCCTAAGCACACAGCCAAGAAAACGCAGGAGTGGCTTCGGGACAAGTCTCTGAATGTCCTTGAGTGGACCAGCCAGAGCCCGGACTTGAACCCGTTCGAACATCTCTGGAGAGACCTGACAATGGCTGTGCACTTTCCATCTTGGTAAAATAGCCCTTACACAACCTGGAGGTGTGTTGGTTCATTGTCCTGTTGAAAAACAAATTATAGTACCACTAAGCCAAAACCAGATGGGATGGCGTATCGCTGCAGAATGCTTTGGTAGTCATGCTGGTTAAGTGTGCCTTGAATTCTAAATATATCACAGACAGTGTCAACAGCAAAGCACCCCCACACCATAACATCTCCTCCTCCATGCTTTACGGTGGGAACTACACATGCGGAGATCATCCGTTCTCCCACACCTCGTCTCACACAGACACAGCGGTTGGAGTCCAAAATCTCCAATTTGGACTCCAGACCAAATGTCAAATTTCCACTGGTCTAATGTCCATTGCTCATGTTTCTTGGCCCAAGCAGGTCTCTTCTTCTCATTGGTGTCCTTTAGTAGTGGTTTCTTTGCAGCAATTCGACCATGAAGGCCTGATTCACACAGTCCTCTCTGAACAGTTGATGTTGAGATGTGTTTGTGACTTGAACTCTGTGAAGCATTTATTTGGGCTGCAATTTCTGAGGATGGTAACTCTAATGAACTTATCCTCTGCAGCAGAGGTAACTCTGGGTCTTCCATTCCTGTGATGGTCCTCATGAGAGCCAGTTTCATCATAGCGCTTGATGGTTTTTGCGACTGCACTTGAAGAAACTTTCAAAGTTCTTTAAATGTTCCATATTGACTGACCTTCATGTCTTAAAGTAATGATGGACTGTCATTTCTCTTTGCTTATTTGAGCGGTTCTTGCCATAATACTTGGTATTTTACCAAATAGGGCTATCTTCTGTATACCCCCCCCCCCCCCCCCTTCCTTGTCACAACACAACTGATTGGCTCAAATGCATTAAGAAGGAAATAAATTCCACAAATGCATTCCAGGTGACTACCTCATGAATCTGGTTGAGAGAATGTCAAGAGTGTGCATAGCTGTCATCAAGGCAAAGGGTGGCTATTTGAAGAATCTCAAATATAAAATACTTTTTTGGTTACTACATGATTCCATATGTGTTATTTCATAGTTTTGATGTCTTCACTATTATTCTACAATGTAAAAATAAAGAAAAAGCCTTGAATGAGTACGTGCGTCCAAACTTTTGACTGATAGTGTATGTAAATGTAATATTTCCATTTTTTATATTCAATAAATTTGCAGAACATTCTGAAAACCTATTTTTGCTTTGTCATTATTGGGTATTGTGTGTAGATTGATGAGGAAGAAATCAATTTAATACATTTTAGAATAAGGCTGTAACGTAACAAAATGTGGAAAAAGTCAAGTGGTCTGAACACTCTCCGAATGCACTGTACCTCGCTCACATGATATATTAACAGAGCATGGATTAATTATACCAGACATAACAACATGTACTCACTACTTAGGGAAGTAATAGCTCAGTGTTGTTGGCAAACACAGTTACCTGGCCAGTGTCATGCACGAGACTGAGGCTGCGTCACAAATGGCACCCTATCCTCTACATAGTGCAGTACTTTTAGAGCCTATGGGGCTGTGGCCAATAGTAGTGCCCTGTATAGGGAATAGGGTGCCATTTGGGACATGCCCACTGTTACTTGGCCAGTGCCGTGCAGGAGACTCCTTAAAGTCCAGTTTAAGAACTCTGTGTTCCTCTCAGGCCCTTTACAACTGATGTAAGATATAACCGTGAAGGAACATGACAGCCTGTTAGGTTTTCTGCTCCAGTACACTAAACACAGAATATTATTATTCATGTACCAAAACACTTGGGTTGAAAAAACAGCTTAACCTGTGTTGCTTACCTGCAGTAGCTCCAGAGGTGTAAGAAACCTCACATAACACGTAACTTGTTTATTGAATTCTGACACAGTAGCCTCATGAAATGTGGTCTCTCAAGCCAGTGGAAATAGGCTACTAACAATAAGTGTCACACATACACAGTATTTTGAAGGATGGTAAAATAAAAAATGTTGCTAACATTTTCCTCTTGTGTTTGCCAAGTATGGGCTCATTTCAGATTTCATATGTTTGTGTGGCGTGCTGTGGAGGGAAGAATATGGCTGGAGACAAAGCTGTGAATTCCAGGTCGTTATTGTAAAAGAGAACGTGTTCTTAATGACTTACCTGGTTAAATAAAGTTTAACTCAATGTCTGTCAGACAATACATAACCATCGTAAGATCCAATCCAATTCCCTATCCAGTCCTATCTAATTTTCACTGTCTATAGTGTACAAAACATTTAGAATGTCCAAAATACTATACAAAAATGTATTAGTAAGGAGAGCTTTTTCCCATCAGATTATTTTACAACTACTGTATATGCGATAGGTTGAATCTAGTTGATGATCCCTGGCCTATAGGTTACTATGAACCATAACCAACCTACTCTCCACTGTCTGTGTCCCAAGTGGCACCCTATTCCCTATAAAGTGCACTACTCTAGGGCTCTGGTCAAAAGTAGTGCTCTATATAGGGAATCGGGTGCCATTTGGGACACAGATCTGTTTTCATCAAGTCACATATCTGCAGAGGACATAGTTGCAGAGGACATAGCTGCAGAGGACATAGCTGCAGAGGACATAGTTGCAGAGGACATAGTTGCAGAGGGCATAGTTGCAGAGGACATAGCTGCAGAGGACATAGCTGCAGAGGACATAGTTGCAGAGGACATAGCTGAAGAGGGCATAGTTGCAGAGGACATAGCTGAAGAGGGCATAGCAGCAGCACTGTAGTCTGTTTCATAAGAGTAACCTTTGCAGGCTGTACTCTCTCTCTAAATCTTGTGATCTATTGGTGTATCGTACCATGGGAAGGCAGTTCAAGAAAAAGTTTGTTCTCTCTGGTCATTTCCCCTTGAAGGGGTTTACATTTCAAGACAACACTTTTATCTACCCTGTAAAAACAAGGCAGTAGCAACAATGTTAACAGTTTTACTGGATTATCTAAATATTTCAGTCAGGGTCAAGCGGGGTCGAAATAAATGGACAATTAGAGAATGTTCCCTGAGCAAGCAGCAAAGAAACCTGCTGTCTTTTGGGCAATAAAACCCAGATGAATTACCTTTGGGACTTTAAAAGCTTCCTTTCCTCTCAGTGTTATTAGACTAGATGGAACACAGAACGTAGAGAGGACGCAGAATGTCCTCTCTACTATCAGAGATAGTGTCCCAAATCAGACAAAGTGTCCCAAATGGCTCCCTATTTACGGGCCCTGGTCAAAAGTAGTACACTATATAGGGAATAGGGTGCCATTTGGAATGCAGACCCAGTTACCTCGCAGGTGGTCATCAGGGCAGCATCAGCCCCACTCAAAACTAATCCAGGAGGATATAGACACATCAGCTCCACTCAAAACTAACCCAGGAGGATATAGAGACATCAGCCCCACTCAAAACTAACCCAGGAGGATATAGACACATCAGTCCCACTCAAAACTATCCCAGGAGGATATAGACACATCAGTCCCACTCAAAACTAACCCAGGAGGATATAGAGACATCAGTCCTACTCAAAACTAACCCAGGAGGATATAGAGACATCAGCCCCACTCAAAACGAGCCCAGGAGGATATAGACACATCAGTCCCACTCAAAACTAACCCAGGAGGATATAGACACATCAGTCCCACTCAAAACTAACCCAGGAGGATAGAGACACATCAGCCCCACTCAAAACTAACCCAGGAGGATATAGAGACATCAGCCCCACTCAAAACGAACCCAGGAGGATATAGACACATCAGTCCCACTCAAAACTAACCCAGGAGGATATAGAGACATCAGCCCCACTCAAAACTAACCCAGGAGGATATAGAGATATCAGCCCCACTCAAAACTAACCCAGGAGGATATAGAGACATCAGCCCCACTCAAAACGAACACAGGAGGATATAGACACATCAGTCCAACTCAAAACTAACCCAGGAGGATATAGACACATCAGTCCCACTCAAAACTAACCCAAGAGGATATAGAGACATCAGCCCCACTCAAAACTAACCCAGGAGGATATAGAGACATCAGCCCCACTCAAAACTAACCCAGGAGGATATAGAGACATCAGTCCCACTCAAAACTAACCCAGGAGGATATAGACACATCAGTCCCACTCAAAACGAACCCAGGAGGATATAGAGACATCAGTCCCACTCAAAACGAACCCAGGAGGATATAGACACATCAGCCCCACTCAAAACTAACCCAGGAGGATATAGAGACCGAAGACTTGACAGATCCTTCCCACACCAGATACCTGTACATGATTTCCACATCTCTGAGAATCCTGACTTGTTCCAGGATAGACATGACTAACTCCTGTACAATACATCATGCTTACTATTTTTTGGAAACATGCCTTACATGAGACAAATGTCTTATTAACTCTTGCCCCACCAATGAAGAGTGGGAAGAGTTGCTGACTTTGTTTTGAAGAATGAATGACTTTAAAAGATGATACAATTCTTTCAGTTCCAAGGCCAGTCAGTCAGGCACACATGCAGTTCTTCCTTTCACACACGCCTACTATCTAGCAAAACCTCCAACCAGGCCAAACTTCCAGGTCAACGGCAGCCTAAATAGTTCTGCAAAGTTTGCGTCCCAAATCGCTCCCTTTTCTCTATTTAGTGCACTACCTTTGACACTATATGTAGGGAAAAGGGTGCCATTTGGGACGCACTGGGCCCTGGTCAAAAGTAGTGCACTATATAGGGAATAGGGTGCCATTTGGGATGCACATGAAGTTAGAAATCTTGAATCTGTGTCCAGCATAGTCTTTTGCTTGTGTAGTTAATTGCTTTAGGCGCCACTAAAACGGCAGCCAGGTTTTCAGAGTGCTAGCCCCGGTGAGAGAGAGGGTGGGCTGAATCTCCCGTGTCTCCCCCGCTACATTCAGAGAGCAGCTCAGGTTTTTCTTGGAAAGTATACACTGGTACCTCAGTTCCTCACACTGTGCTGTCTGTCTGTCTGTCTCTCAGTGTGTGTGTGCCTGAGATCTCTATCTGTATGGCTTACTGAAGGAGCCTCTGGAGAGCATGTGGGAGTATGACCTCCACATATTGTAGTGAGGGGTTAAAGACACGTAAAGAAGGAGATAAACAAGATAATCACTTTAACGTCTTAAGTTAGCCACAGCACTGGTACTGCATTTATTCTAGACCAAACATGCCGTGATGTCTTCATCTTCCCTCCCTCTCTCTCAATTCAATTCAGTTCAAAGGGCTTTATTGGCATGGGAAACATATGTTAACATTGCCAAAGCAACAAAAGTGAAATAAACAATAACAAATTAACAGTAAACATTACACTCACAAAAGTTCCAAAAGAATAAAGACATTTAAAATGTTATATTATGTCTATATACAGTGTTGTAACAATGTGCAAATAGTTAAAGAACAAAAGGGAAAAGAAATAAACATAAATATAGGTTGTATTTACAATGATGTTTGTTCTTCACTGGTTGCCCTTTTCTTGTGGCAACAGGTCACAAATCTTGCTGCTGTGATGGCACACTGTGGTATTTCACCCAATAGATATGGGAGGTTATCAAAATTGGATTTGTTTTCACATTCTTTGTGGGTCTGTGTAATATGAGGGAAATATGTGTCTCTAATATTGTCATACAGCTGGCAGGAGGTTAGGAAGTGTAGCTCAGTTTCCACCATATTTTGTGGGCAGTGTGCACATAGCCCTTCTTCTCTTGAAAGCCAGGTCTGCCTTACGGTGGCCTCTCTCAATAGCAAGGCTATGCTCACTGAGTGTGTACATAGTCAAAGCTTTCCTTAAGTTTGGGTCAGTCACAGTAGTCAGGTATTCTGCCACTGTGTACTCTCTGTTTAGGGCTAAATAGCATTCTAGTTTGCTCTGTTGTTTTGTTAATTATTTCCAATGAGTCAAGTAATTATCTTTTTGTTTTCTCATGATTTGGTTGGGCCCCAGGACCAGCTTGCTTAGGGGACTCTTCTCCACGTTCATCTCTCTGTTGTTGAGGGCTTTGTTATGGAAGGTTGAGGAATTCCCACGGGGGGCCAGTATGAAAAAAATAAAAATAATGTATGCACTCACTAACTGTAAGTCGCTCTGGATAAGAGCGTCTGCTAAATGACTAAAATGTAAAAATGTAAAAAAATGAATTGACAGGAGTGGACCCTCTAGCTTCGCCTCTTCCTCTCTGATATTCTCTAGCTAAACAAAGAGAGAGGACACATTTAGAGACCCCAATGCTAATTTTACACCCCTGCAGTGCAACAACAATACCTTTGGGACATGTGTAGGTCTACTGTATGAAGGATAGGAAATAAACCACATCAACTCTAGTGTTGGAGACAAATTCTCATTTTCTTTCTTTACTGTTTTGCTCCATTTAGAAACATATTATTATTGAATATAAGTATAAATATTTCATTCTGAATTATGGAGTATGGTTTTATATTATGGGTATTTAAAAGCATTTTGGATCCTTTCCTGGACACACCTCTTTTTATTTAGTTTTTTTGCAGTATGGGTCTACTAGGCCTCAGGTATGGTGGTACCTTACAAGTTTTCGACCGCTAAGCTAAGCTACGCTACGCCACTAAGAAAGCTGCTACTAGTCTATATATTTTGTTTACAGTTTAAATCTGATCGCTTTGACTTTGTTCATCGGGGGAATATAGCCTATGAAATGATCTTTTGTTTGGAAAGAAAATTTTTGTTTTTACATTATTGGAGCTTTGGATTCCCTGTTCTGTGGTTGCTTTGGAAGCGCGTCTGACTATGGCATCACATACCTGTGGCCTCAAGGCAAGTTTGGAATTGGATTACGAATTGCCTTTATAACTAGATTAGATTAATGTTACAATTTAATGCACTGTCGAAGGTAATCTAAATATGAGGCGACAATTGAAATAATGTATTTGGTTCTGTTGCATAGCTTGGTGCAACATCTACAGTATGTGAGGTGTTTGTCTGTGTTTTGTCAGTGAGTTGATAGAGCAGGAATGAGCAGTAGGTAGGTATTAGGAGGAGCAGTAGGAGGATAAAGCCCTTGTATCCACCCAAGGGGCATTCTCTGTCAGTGCTGTAACCTCTCTCTAGGAAATACCAGAGGCCCCACTATACTGTAGTGTTCCAGACTAGCCATGGTTGCTCACTATTTAGTGTTGGTATTTATTAGGATCCCCATTAGCTGTTGCGAAAGCAGAAGCTACTCTTCCTGGGGTCCACACAAAACATGAAACATGACATAATACAGAACATTAATAGA
The DNA here is from genome assembly GCF_964263955.1 of Coregonus lavaretus. Lineage (NCBI taxonomy): Eukaryota > Metazoa > Chordata > Actinopteri > Salmoniformes > Salmonidae > Coregonus > Coregonus lavaretus. Next base: position 10,129,587 of record NC_139988.1, read on the forward strand.
CAAGAACAGCTCAAGGACAGAACTACATAAACTATATATACAAAAGTATGTGGACACCCAATGAGTTGATTCGGCTATTTCAGCCACACCCGTTGCTGACAGGTGTATAAAATTGAGCACATAGCCATGCAATCTCCATAGACAAACATTGGCAGTAGAATGAAGAGCTCAATGACTTTCAACGTGGCACCGTCATAGGATGCCACCTTTCCAACAAGTCAGTTCGTCAAATTTCTGCCCCGGTAGAGCTGCCCCGGTCAACTGTAAGTGCTGTTATTGTAAAGTTGAAACATCTAGAAGCAACAACGGCTCAGCCACGAAGTGGTAGGCCACACAAGCTCATAGAACGGGACCACAAAGAACTGAAGCGCGTAGCTCGTAAACATGTTCTGTCCTCGGTTGCAACACTCTTGAAGCAATGTCAGCACAAGAACTGTTCGTCGGGAGCTTAATGAAATGGGTTTCCATGGCCGAGCAGCCGCACACAAGCCTAAGATCACCATGCGCAATGCCAAGCGTCGGCTGTAGTGGTGTAAAGCTCGCTGCCATTGGACTCTGGAGCAGTGGAAACACTTTTTCTGGAGTGATGAATCACGCTTCACCATCTGGAAGTCCGACGGACTAATCTGGGTTTGGCAGATGCCAGGAGAACGCTTTCTGCCCCAATGCATAGTGCCAACTGTAAAGTTTGGTGGATGAGGAATAATGGTCTGGGGCTGTTTTTCATGGTTCGGGCTAGGCCCCTTAGTTCCAGTGAAGGGAAACCTTAACGCTACAGCATTCAATTACATTCTAGACGATTCTGTGCTTCCAACTTTGTGGCAACAGTTTGAAGAAGGCCCTTTGCTATTTCAGCATGACAATGCCCCCTTGCACAAAGCAAGGTCCATACAGAAATGGTTTGTCGAGATCGGTGTGGAAGAACTTGAGCTTTCTTTGCAGCACTTGACCATATGACTGGACAATAAGACAATATTAAACTAGAGCCTGCAGGACGTGCTTTTTGGAGTGAGAGCAGAGCATCTCTTTATTATGGACAGACCTCTCCCCATCTTTACAACCTTTGAATCTATTTGTTTTGACCATGACAGTTTGCAATCTAAGGTAACACCAAGTAATTTAGTCTCCTCAACTTGTTCAACCGCCACACCCTTCATTACCAGATTCAGCTGAGGTCTAGAACTTAGGGAATGATTTGTACCAAATACAATGCTCTTAGTTTTATAGATGTTCTGGACCAGTTTATTACTGGCCACCTATTCCAAAACAGACTGCAACTCCATGTTAAGGGTTTCGGTTACTTAATTAGCTGTGGTTGCTGATGCGTATATGGTTGAATCATCAGCATACATGGACACACAGGCTTTGTTTAATGCCAGTGGCAGGTCATTGGTAAAAATAGAAAAGAGTAGAGGGTCTAGAGAGCTGCCCTGCGAGGCTTCCATTAAAGAAAACCGTTTGAGTTCTATTAGATAGATAGCTCTGAATCCACGAAATGGCAGAGGTTGAAAAGCCATAACAAATGTTTTTTCAACAACAGGTTATGGTCAATAATATCAAAGGCTGCACTGAAATCTAACAGTACAGCTCCCACAATCATCTTATTATCAATTTCTTTCAACCAATCATCAGTAATTTGTGTCAGTGCAGTACATGTTGAGTGCCCTTCTCTATAAGCATGCTGAAAGTCTGTTGTCAATTTGTTTACAGAGAAAGAGCATTGTATTTGGTCAAACACATTTTTTCCCAAGAGTTTGCTAAGAGCTGGCAGCAAGCTGATAGGTCTACTCTTAGAACCAGTAAAGGCTGCTTTACCACTCTTGGGTAGCTGAATGACTTTGGCTTCCATCCAGGCCTGAGGACAAAAACTTTCCTCTAGGCTCAGATTAAAGATATGACAGATAGGAGGGGCTATAGAGTCAGCTACCATCCTCAGTAGCTTTCCATCTAAGTTGTCAATGCCAGGAGGTTTGTCATTATTGATCGATAACAATACTTTTTCCCACACTAACTTTACAAAATTAAAACTTGCAATCCTTTTCTTTCATTATTTGTTTTTTTGTACGAATATGATGGCTCACTGTTCATTGTTGGCATTTCCTGCCGAAATTTGCCCACTTTGCCAATGAAGTAATCATTAAAATAATTGCCAACATCAAATGTTTTCTCTGATGAATAAGCCATGTGATTTGATGAAAGATGGAGTTGAATTTGGCTTTCTGACCATAATTTTCAAACAAAAAGATGAAGAAACTGTATTAATGAAGCTAAGATCAATTATATAAATGCGTAGTACTTTTAATTTAATTTCAAGTACTTTAAACTTTATATAATTGATATTGGCTTCATAATACAGTTTATTCTTCTTTTTGTTGAGTTTAGTCACATCATTTCTCAATTTGCACTAAATCAGCCAGTCAGATGTGTAGCCAGATTTATTAGTCACTCCTTTTGCCCCATCTCTTTCAACCATACAGTTTTTCAATTCCTCATCAATCCATGGAGCCTTAACAATTCTAACAGTCAGTTTCTTAACAAGTGCATGTTTATCAATAATTAGAAGAAGCAATTTCATAAATTCATCAAGTGCAGCGTCTGGATGCTCCTTATTAATCACAGCAGACCAACAAATATGTTTTACATCATCCACATTCACAGCAAAATCTTTTGTATGATCTCTTATACACTATTTTAGGCCCAGCTGTTGGAACTTTGGCTTTCCTGGATATAGCCACTATATTGTGATCACTGCATCCAATGGGTACGGATACAGCTTTAGAACAAATTTCTACAGTATTTGTAAAAATGTGATCAATACATGTGGATGACCTTGTTCCTGTAGTGTTTGTAAACACCCTGGTAGGTTGATTCATACCTGAACCAGATTACAGGCACTGGTTACAGTGAGAGGCTTCCTCTTGAGCGGACAGCTTGATGAAAACCAGTCAATATTCAGGTCCCCAAGAAAGTAGACCTCTCTGTTTACATCACATACACTATCAAGCATTTCACATATATTATTTAGATACTGACTGTTAGCACTTTGTGGCCTATAGCAACACCCCAAAAGAAAAGGCTTTAGATGTGCCAGGTGAACATGCAACCACAACAACACTTCACATGAGATCTTCTCTAAGCATTACAGGGATATGGCTCTGAATAGCAACACCTCCCCCATAAGCATTCCTGTCTCTTCTTTAGATGTTATATCTTTGTATTGCTACTGCTGTATTATCAAATGAATTATCTAAGTGAGTCTCAGAAATGGCTAATATATCAATGTAATCTGATGTTAGCAAGTTATTGATATGGCTAATATATCAATGTCATCTGATGTTAGCAAGTTATTGATTTCATGAACCTTATTTCTAAGGCTACATACAGTATATTAAAATGGGCTGTTTTCAACCCTTTCCTGGGTAGATTATCAGAGATAGACATAATATGGAAAAGAGCAAACAAAACAAGAGAAAAAAAGTATAATAATTCAGCAGTCCATTAATCAGTTGGTGTGTGTAAGTGTGTGTGTGTGTAAGTGTGTGTGTGTGTGTGTGTGTGCTGCAGGGTTGAAGCTACAAACACATAGGCTTGGCTCTCTCATCCCTTCCAGGCTTTTGGGAGGGAGGGTGGACAATGAGCCTGTCATTGCGGATGTAAGCAATGTCCCCACGCACTCTGGCAGCTTTCAGGTGTGATCACTCACTGTTGGTTTCTGTTTACATTCAGACCAAGTTAAGTCCATCACTTGTGTTGTATCAGTGTTAAATTCAACCATATTAAAGTAGTAATATTTATGGAATCTGGGAAGCATGTGATGACCCATCATGTTTATGTAGATTTGACATGGTTGTCAACATAAATTGTCCTATTTTCACATTAGGCACTTCAAATCATCGTACATAATTATCTGTAGCTTGTGTACGTGTGTTTATGCTTAAAAGGCATCATTACATCACTGTGAAATTAGTCCATGTCACACAACAAACCGATCCCGTGATAGCATAACGTGATAGCATAAGGTCAACACAATTTATTGTTTCACTTTAACTTTTGTTCTTAATTCACATACTGGTATTCGCTATTATTCCTGACATTTCTGCCACATGGGTAATAATATTAATAATAATAATAACATAAATACATTTAATTTATAACACAGTTTTCATTAAAAAACTATCCAAAATTGCTAAGTAACTGAACAATAGGTCTTTATTGGAAACAGGTTTTGGATGAGTCAACATCAGACATGTTACAGAACGCCTTTGGAGGCTAGCTGCACATGTTATGCTTACTCTTGCAGGCTTTAGTTCAGGAATGCCTGAATAAGACATAGGCTATTCCAGGAACGCCAAAATCACTTTATTCTGTATTTGAATGTGTTGTGCTTGCCATGTGGTATATTGAGTGAGCTCTCTAGTAAACTCAGGGGTTTAGGAAGCTGTCAGGGTTTCCAGGGCAGGCTGGTTGACCATGAGGCTAAATGCACGTACACACCACAGTGAGCTGTACTGTAGAGGACCTTTAAGTTAAACAGGCCAGTCAGGTCACACCACAGTGAGCTGTACTGTAGAGGACCTTCAAGTTAAACAGGCCAGTCAGGTCACACCACAGTGAGCTGTACTGTAGAGGACCTTCAAGTTAAACAGGCCAGTCAGGTCACACCACAGTGAGCTGTACTGTAGAGGACCTTCAAGTTAAACAGGCTAGTCAGGTCACACCACAGTGAGCTGTACTGTAGAGGACCTTCAAGTTAAACAGGCCAGTCAGGTCACACCACAGTGAGCTGTACTGTAGAGGACCTTCAAGTTAAACAGGCCAGTCAGGTCACACCACAGTGAGCTGTACTGTAGAGGACCTTCAAGTTAAACAGGCCAGTCAGGTCACACCACAGTGAGCTGTACTGTAGAGGACCTTCAAGTTAAACAGGCTAGTCAGGTCACACCACAGTGAGTCAGTCAGGTTGTCAGTCAGGTCGTCAGTCAGGTCAGTCAAGCCGTCAGTCAGGTCGTCAGTCAAGCCGTCAGTCAGGTCGTTAGTCAGGTCGTCAGTCAGGTCAGTCAGGTCTTCAGTCAGGTCATCAGTCAGGTCAGTCAAGTCTTCAGTCAGGTCGTCAGTCTTTTCGTTAGTCAGGTCAGTCAGGTCATCAGTCAGGGCGTCAGTGAGGTCGTTAGGCAGGTCAGTCAGGTCTTCAGTCAGGTCGTTAGTCAGGTCAGTCAGGTCTTCAGTCAGGTCGTCAGTCAGTTTGTTAGTCAGGTCAGTCAGGTCGTCAGTCAGGTCGTCAGTCAGGTCGTCAATCAACAGGAGACATGGCCCTCTGCTCTGCACTGGGGTTATGATTAAACACACGTGTCCTAACACACAAACGAAGGCTCATGTACCCAGATTTCTGCAGCTGCAACTCAATGACATAGTCTTTACCATGCAGTGGGTGTCATCTGTTACACTAATTCTCCACATAGATACATACAAACTCCTTGGTCAAAAGTTATTCTATGTGGTCTGTGTTGAAAACAGAGGCGTCATGTTGGAATCAATCTTCTTATTTAATTAGTGTTTGGCAGTTGATGGATGTCGGTTTGGCAGTTGATGGACGTTGGTTTGGCAGTTGATGGACGTTGGTTTGGCAGTTGATGGACGTCGGTTTGGCAGTTGATGGACGTCGGTTTGGCAGTTGATGGATGTCGGTTTGGCAGTTGTGGATGTTGGTTTGGCAGTTGATGGACGTTGGTTAGGCAGTTGATGGACATTGGTTTGGCAGTTGATGGACGTCGGGGCTCCCCTCATGTATCTCGACCAGATCCTGAGACAGGCCCTCCCATGCTTGATAGGGCTTGAAGTCCCAAATGGTACCCTATTCCCTATATAGTGCACTACATTTGACCAGGGTATTACCAGAACTAGTGCACTATAAAGGGAATAGGGTGCCATTTGGGATGCAGACAGGGCCTGGTAACGTGAGCGGCAGCCCCCTTCTCTAAAGGGGAGGAAGGTGTCATGGTCAGGCGATTGTAAACATAAACATACCCTCAGTGTTTTTCCCAGAACCGCCTGAATGTAGGATTCATGGTTGTAGAAGTCTAGAGGTCTCTACAGAGTTTTCCGCCATCTAGGCACCCACTGCAGCCTCCCGGCAGCTTTACTCAGAGACCAGAGACTCAATCAAACCATTCATACCTCCCTCTGCACAAAAATGGATTTGTTCACCCACCTACTGTGACCCACCTACCCACTGTGATTATTCTGTAACCCACCTACCCACTGTGATTATACTTTGACCCACCTACCCACTGTGATTATACTGTGTTTGGTTAAATTTCTCACTGCTATCAGAAACCTCCTCTTAAAATGTCTATAAGTCCCAGTTCAAGTTTTATGAAAAATATGATTACGTAACACTGGAATGTGGTTCTCAAGATGGACGACCAACCTGTGGTTTTTCACAGAAAAACGAATAAGTGCAGTAAAATATATCCGTCAGAGGTTCTGTTTGTTCTCTCCCTGTAGGACACACACATTTTCATATTTTTCACACATCTTGATAAGCTTATTCATTCTGTATTGAGTGTTGATAATAAACTATAGTCACAAAGTCAGGCCTGAGGGCTGGGGGGTGTTCCCTGCAATATGCTCTGCCCATAGAAATTGAATTCTAGAATGGTTCTGTCGTATGTAATAATTCTAGAATATATCTATGTTGTGTTCCGTGCAGACGCGTAAACTGACCAAGTTGGAGCGGCAGAGGTTCAGTGAGGAGGTGGAGATGCTGAAGGGTCTGCAGCACCCTAACATTGTCCGCTTCTACGACTCCTGGAAGGACAACTCCAAGGGCCTCAAGTGCATCCTGCTGGTCACCGAGCTCATGACCTCAGGCACCCTCAAAATGTGAGCTTGTCCTTCCTGCCCCAACCTGGCCTCAATCATCGTTGTAGGAGAGGAGACTGTTGTTTTGTACCATTTGTTTTATTTCCTCTACAAATTCCTCCTTACAAATTCCTAGCATTTTAATATTTTCTATATTTTATCATGATTATAGAATCTTGATAGAAAACAAGGATTGATAAAATACTTTTCCATGTGAACTCCTGATGGTCCTCACTGGTCTGGCCTGTACTGGTCTGGCCTGTACTCTATAGGTAATGCATCCTGATAGCATGTGTTTACTGCAGGTACCTGAAGAGGTTCAAGGAGATGAAGCTGAAGCTGCTGCAGCGTTGGAGTCGGCAGATCCTGAAGGGGCTCCACTTCCTCCATACCCGCACCCCTCCCATTATCCACAGGGACCTCAAGTGTGACAACATCTTCATCACCGGCCCCACCGGCTCCGTCAAGATAGGAGACCTGGGCCTGGCCACACTCAAAAGTGCCTCCTTTGCTAAAAGTGTCATTGGTGAGTGTATAAGAGTTTACTAACTAACTGCAGTCATCTAGTTTTATGGATTAATTTCATGTTTTGGGTTTTTCTAGTTTAGGGCCTTTGAGTGCTCTAACTATATAATCATTATGAAATCACTCTGCCACAGATTCCAACCCTATGATGCATGTCCTGTGTAATCAAATGTCTCTATCCTGGAGAAGATGCGTGTGTATGTGTACATCTGTGTGTGTGTATATCTGTGTGTGTGTACATCAGTGTGGTTGTGTGTGTCTTCTTGTGACTGGTATTGACTTGTCTCTCTCCTCTCCTCCAGGTACCCCAGAGTTCATGGCTCCAGAGATGTATGAGGAGAAGTATGATGAAGCTGTGGATGTCTATGCCTTTGGGATGTGTATCCTGGAGATGGCCACCTCAGAGTACCCCTACTCCGAGTGTCAGAACGCAGCCCAAATCTACCGCAAAGTCACCAGTGTGAGTGGAAATATATATGCCATTAGGCAGACCCTTTTATCCAAAGCGACTTACAGGAGTGCATGCATATATTCTTCGAAAAAAGGATTCCAAAAGGGTTCTCTGGGTGTCCCCATAGGATAACTCTTTTTGGTTCCAGGTAGAACCATTCTGGGTTCCATGTAGAATCCTATTTTTTCTAAGAGTGTACATTTTGGTATGGGTGGCCCCAGGGGGACTCAAACTCCAAACCCTGGTGTTGCAAATGCCATGCACTACAAACCTTGCAACACAGGACCATGGTCCTACACAGACTGGGACTCTCCTCTCTCCATGCAGGGTTCGTCAATAACGTAATTGTGCACACCTGTTCGCTCTCCTCCTCTTGCACTATGGAAGACAGAAAATAACCATATGAATGTCCTAGATGTCTGGAGGAAGGGAAAAGTCTACGCGGGATCCTTGGGATGTCCCAACTTTGATGTCACCCCATTGAAGTTGATATATAAAAGTTAAGGTAAGGGTTAGGTAAGGGTTGGGGTTAACGTTAGGGTAAGGACGTCCCAAGGATTCTGGATTGCACTAACCCTGGAAGAAGTCTTGATGTTAAACTCCACTCTCCAGAAACAAAGGGGCCCCGGGTGAAATGATGAAAGCACAATTTTGTAATTGTTGTGAATTTTAAAAAGCTCAGTGTGCATTACCATGTTGTAGCCTTACCGCTGTCTCTATTCTGACCTGCAATTTTGACTCATAATAGCTGATATTGAACTCAGTGATTCTGAGCTCGTTCTACACTTTCCAAAGATCTGACTGGATGCTCATGCTCAACATGAGATCTATTAGAAGATTCCATTTCCTACAGACCATGATGACATGGTGCTGGTTACCAGAGCGACAGATGACATGGTGCTGGTTACCAGGGAGACAGATGACATGGTGCTGGTTACCATGGTGAAGAGAGATATGACCTTTTCAGAGCAGCTCATAATAATGACATTTCTAACTGACTCTGATTCCAACATATTATCAGTCACTGTAGTTCCTCTTGGTGCTTCGTAGGCAAGTACCATGGTCTTGTAGTGGATGCGAACTTCGACTGAAAGCCAGTGGAGTGTGGGGAAGAGCGGGGTGACATGGGAGAACTTGGGAAGGTTGAACACCAGGTGGGCTGCAGCATTCTGGATAAGTTGCAGTGGTTTGATGGCACAAGCGAGGAGGCCAGCCAACAGCGAGTTGCAGTAGTCCAGAAGGAAGAAGACAAGAGCCTGGATTAGGACCTGCGCCGCTTCCTGTGTGAGGTAGGGTCATACACTACGGATGTTGTAGAGCATGAACCTGCGGGAGCGAGTCACACCAAGGTTCTTTGCACTTTGGGAGGGGGACACTGTGGAGTTGTCAACTGTGATGAAGAGGTCTTTGAGCGGGCAGGCCTTTCCCGGGAGGAAATGCAGCTCCGTCTTGTTGAGGTTGAGCTTGAGGTGGTGGGCCGACATCCAAGCTGAGATATCTGACAGGCACGCAGAGATACGTGTCATCACCTGGGTGTCAGAAGGGGGGAAGGAGGAAAATAGTTGAGTGTCATCTGTAAAGCAATGATAGGCAAGACCATGTGAGGATATGACGGAGCCGAGTGACTTTGTGTGTAGACAGTAGAGGAGAGGGCCTAGAACCGAGCCCTGGGGGACACCAGTAGTGAGAGTACATGGTGCAGCACATATCATCTTAGGGTCAAGAAGAAAGTTCTGCAAAAGATAGCGAGAGAGTTTGTCAGAGACAGCACGCTCAAGTGTTTTGGAAAGAAAATAAAGAGGGTATACCGGTCTTTAGTTTGACGTCAGAGGAGTAGAGAGTTGGTTTCTTGAGGAGGGGAGCGATTCAGGCCATTTTGAAGTCTGAGGGGGCGCAGCCAGTGGTCAGGGATGAATTGATGAGGGAAGTGAGAAGGTCTCCAGAGATGGTCTGGTGAAGGGAGGAGGGAATGGGGTCAAGCGGGAAGGTTGTCGGGCAGCCAGACCTCACTAGTCGCAGGATTTCATCTGGAGAGGGAGGGGAGAAAGAGGTCAAGTTGTAGGGTAGTTCTGTGTGAGTGGGACCAGTGGACTCAATAGGCTAAGTGAATGAGGAGTGGATGTCCTCAACCTTCTTTTCAAAGTGGTTGACAAAGTCGTCCACAGCGAGGGAGGAGGGAGGGGGTGGAGGATTAAGGAAGGAGGAGGAGGTGGAAAATAGTTTCCTAGGGTTAGAGTGGCTATAGCAGCGGAAGAGAAGGTAGAGAGGAGGGAGTGAAAGGATGATAGGTCCTCCGGAAGTTTAGTTTTCCTCCATTTTTGCTCTGCTGCCAGCAGCCCTGTTCTTGCAATGAGTCACTCAGCCACGGAGCAGGAGGGGAGGGCCGAGCCGGCCGGGAAAAAAGGGGACAGTGTGAGTCATAGCATATGGAAAGGGAGGAGAGTAGGTTTGAAGAGGCAGAATTAGGAGAGAGGCGGGAGAAGGATTTAGCAGAAGGGAGAGATGATAGGATAGAAGAGGATAGAGTAGTGGGAGAGAGAGAAACAAGATTGCAATGGCGCATTACCATCTGGGTAGGGGCTGAGTGGTTAGGGTTGGAGGAAAGGGAGACAGAAAAGGAAACAAAGTAGTGATCAGAGACCTGGAGTGGGGTTGCAGTGAGATTAGTAGGCAAACAGCCTATAGTAAAGATGAGGTCAAGCATATTGCCTGCCTTGACTGGGAAAGGGTGAAGTCAAAAGAGGCAAGGAGGGGAAAGAGAGAGTTGAAAGAAATGAATTGAAGGCAAACGTCGGGAGGGTGATGTCGCCAAGTACGTAGAGCGGTGAGCCATCGTCAGGAAATTAGCTTATCAAGGTTCAAGCTCATTGAGGAACTCTCTAAGGGCACCTAGTGGCCGATAAGACAACAATGTTAAGCTTGAGTGGACAAGTGACAGCATGAAATTCAAATGAGAAAATGGACACTTAAGAGAAATGAGTAGCCTTGTGCCACCACCGCGATGACCAAATGCTCTCAGACTATGAGAGAAAACGTATTCAGATGAAGAGAGAGCAGCTGTAGTAGCAGTGTTCTTTGGGGTGATCCATGTCTTTTGTCAGGGCCAAAAAGTAAAGGGACTGAAGAGCAGCATAGGCTGAGATGAACTCTGCAGTTCCAAACGCTGCCAGAGAGCAGGAATTCCACATGGGTTGTGCGCGAAATAACAAGGGTTGCAGCCAAGGGGTGGGGAGCGTCTGTAAAGACTACAGGGAGAGGTGTGAACAGGTATAGAAAACACACACGGTTGACAAAGCTACAAAATAGTAAAATGAGATCATGTGTAAATATCTAGGTAAGATACTGAAGTGAGAGAGAGGGGTGTGGAGTCTTCCTCTCCTTCCTTCCTCCAACAACTCTGCAGAACAACTCCGTAGAACAACTCCGCAGAACAACTCCGCAGAACAACTCTGCAGAACCGTATTTGTTTCGGCGATTATCTTAGTTTTGCAACACAACCGCCGCTTACAGCTGCCGCTGCAAAACCAGGGGAGACTGAAGAACTAACACTAATTGCTAATTGCCTTGCAAAGGTGAAGAGCACACCTCCCTGTACTAATTGCTGATTGCCTAGGAGAGGAGAAACCACTCCCCCTCCAATACAGCCACTGTTTACGAAAACAATAACAGTAACAAATTGCCCTGCCCCTTGATCCTGGTTGATGTGTCAACAATCATCTGCAAGTTAATAGCAGTCAGCAGTTCACACACCAAGTAGGCTACTGGGAAGACAGGCAGCACTTAAATTAGATGGCCCTAGCTAGCAAAAAGACAGTATTAGACAACAACAGATGAAGACAAAACTTATACTTATCACTCCTGGAGATATCAGGAGTCCTCTAGCTATAGAATGAAGCACTGGGAGACTAATTCACCTTTCAGCAGGACAATAACCTAAAACACAAGGCCAAATCTACACAGGAGTTGCTTACCAAGACAACATTGAATATCCCTGAGTGGTCTACTTACAGTTTTGACTTAAATCTGCTTGAAAATATATGGCAAGACTTGAAAATGGCTTTCTTGGAATGATCAACAACCAACTTGACAGAACTTGAATAATTAAAAAAATTATAATGTGCAAATATTGTACAATCCAGAGACTTACCCAACAAGACTCACAGCTGTAATCGATGCCAAGGGTGTTTCTAACATGTATCGTCTCAAGACAATTTGTGTTTTATTTTTCATATTTTTTAAAATAAATGTTAGAATTTGTCTTCCACTTTTTTGTGTAGATCAAAAGAAATAAAAGACAATTAAATGAATTTTAATCCCACTTTGTAACACAACAAAATGTGGAAAAAGTCAAGGGGTGTAAATACTTTCAGAAGGCACTCAGGAAAGAGTTCAGTTTAAAGCCCATATTTACATTTACCATTTACATTGCTGGCTCAAACTCCTTGGCTATGTCCCAAATGGCACCATACAGTGCATTCGGAAAGTATTCAGAACCCTTGATTTTTTTCCACATTTTGTTACGTTACAGCCTTATAAAAAATATAAAAAAATGTTTATAATCCTCATCAATCTACACACAATACCCCATTATGACAAAGCCAAAACAGGTTTTTTGAAATTCTTACAAATGTATAAAAAATAAAAAAACAGAAATACCTTATTTACATACAGTGGGGAAAAAAAGTATTTAGTCAGCCACCAATTGTGCAAGTTCTCCCACTTAAAAAGATGAGAGAGGCCTGTAATTTTCATCATAGGTACACGTCAACTATGACAGACAAAATGAGAAAATAAATTTCAGAAAATCACATTGTAGGATTTTTAATGAATTTATTAGCAAATTATGGTGGAAAATAAGTATTTGGTCACCTACAAACAAGCAAGATTTCTGGCTCTCACAGACCTGTAACTTCTTCTTTAAGAGGCTCCTCTGTCCTCCACTCGTTACCTGTATTAATGGCACCTGTTTGAACTTGTTATCAGTATAAAAGACACCTGTCCACAACCTCAAACAGTCACACTCCAAACTCCACTATGGCCTAGACCAAAGAGCTGTCAAAGGACACCAGAAACAAAATTGTAGACCTGCACCAGGCTGGGAAGACTGAATCTGCAATAGGTAAGCAGCTTGGTTTGAAGAAATCAACTGTGGGAGCAATTATTAGGAAATGGAAGACATACAAGACCACTGATAATCTCCCTCGATCTGGGGCTCCACGCAAGATCTCACCCCGTGGGGTCAAAATGATCACAAGAACGGTGAGCAAAAATCCCAGAACCACACGGGGGGACCTAGTGAATGACCTGCAGAGAGCTGGGACCAAAGTAACAAAGCCTACCATCAGTAACACACTACGCCGCCAGGGACTCAAATCCTGCAGTGCCAGACGTGTCCCCCTGCTTAAGCCAGTACATGTCCAGGCCCGTCTGAAGTTTGCTAGAGTGCATTTGGATGATCCAGAAGAGGATTGGGAGAATGTCATATGGTCAGATGAAACCAAAATATAACTTTTTGGTAAAAACTCAACTCGTCGTGTTTGGAGGACAAAGAATGCTGAGTTGCATCCAAAGAACACCATACCTACTGTGAAGCATGGGGGTGGAAACATCATGCTTTGGGGCTGTTTTTCTGCAAAGGGACCAGGACGACTGACCCGTGTAAAGGAAAGAATGAATGGGGCCATGTATCGTGAGATTTTGAGTGAAAACCTCCTTCCATCAGCAAGGGCATTGAAGATGAAACGTGGCTGGGTCTTTCAGCATGACAATGATCCCAAACACACCGCCCGGGCAACGAAGGAGTGGCTTCGTAAGAAGCATTTCAAGGTCCTGGAGTGGCCTAGCCAGTCTCCAGATCTCAACCCCATAGAAAATCTTTGGAGGGAGTTGAAAGTCCGTGTTGCCCAGCGACAGCCCCAAAACATCACTGCTCTAGAGGAGATCTGCATGGAGGAATGGGCCAAAATACCAGCAACAGTGTGTGAAAACCTTGTGAAGACTTACAGAAAACGTTTGACCTGTATCATTGCCAACAAAGGGTATATAACAAAGTATTGAGAAACTTTTGTTATTGACCAAATACTTATTTTCCACCATAATTTGCAAATAAATTCATTAAAAATCCTACAATGGGATTTTCTGGATTTTTTTTCTCATTTTGTCTGTCATAGTTGACGTGTACCTATGATGAAAATTACAGGCCTCTCTCATCTTTTTAAGTGGGAGAACTTGCACAATTGGTGGCTGACTAAATACTTTTTGTAAGTAATCAGACCGTTTGCTATGAGACTCGAAATTGAGTTCAGGTGCATCCTGTTTCCATTGATCATCCTTGAGATGTTTATACAACTTGATTGGAGTCCACCTGTTGTAAATTCAATTGATGTGACATGCTTTGGAAAGGCACACACCTATCTATATAATGTCCCACAGTTGACAGTGCATGTCAGAGAGAAAACCAAGCCATGAGGTCGAAATAATTGTCCGTAGAGCTCAGAGACATGATTGTGTCGAGGTACAGATCTGGAGAAGGGTACCAAAACATTTCTGCAGCATTGAAGGTCCCCAAGAACACAGTGGCCTCCATTATTCTTAAATGGAAGATGTTTGGAACCACCAAGACTCTTCCTAGAGCTGGCCGCCCGGCCAAACTAAGCAATCGGGGGAGAAGGGTCTTGGTCAGGGAGGTGACCAAGAACCCGATGGTCACTCTGACAGAGCTCCAGAGTTCCTCTGTGGAGATGGGAGAACCTTCCAGAAGGACAACCATCTCTGCAGTACTCCACCAATCAGGCCTTTATGGTAGAGTGGCCAGACTGAAGCCACTCCTCAGTAAAAGGCACATGACAGCCCGCTTGGAGTTTGCCAAAAGGCACCTAAAGGACTATCAGACCATGAGAAACAAGATTCTTTGGTTTGATGAAACCAAGATTGAACTCTTTGGCCTGAATGCCAAGCGTCACGTCTGGAGGAATCCTGGCACCATCCCTACGGTTTAGCGTGGTGGTGGCAGCATCATGCTGTGGGGATGTTTTTCAGCGGCAGGGACTGGGAGACTAGTCAGGATCGAGGGAAAGATGAACGGAGCAAAGTACAGAGAGATCCTTGATGAAAACCAACTCCAGAGCGCTCAGGACCTCAGACTGGGGTGAAGGTTCACCTTCCAACAGGACAATAACCCTAAGCACACAGCCAGGACAATGCAGGAGTGGCTTTGGGACAAGTCTCTGAATGTCCTTCAGTGGCGCAGCCAGAGCCCGGACTTGAACCCGATCAAACATCTCTGGAGAGACCTGAAAATAGCTGTGCAGCGACGCTCCCCATCCAACCTGACAGAGCTTGAGAGGCTCTGCAGAGAAGAATGGGAGAAACTCCCCAAATACAGGTGTGCCAAGCTTGTAGCGTCATACCCAAGAAGACTCAAGGCTGTAATCCCAGCCAAAGGTGCTTCAACAAATTACTGAGTAAAGGGTCTGAATACTTATGTAAATGTGATATCAGTTTTTATATTTAATACATTTACAAACATTTCTAAAAACCTGTTTTTGCTTTGTCATTCTGGGGTATTGTATTGATGAGAAAAAAACGATTTAAGCTATTTTAGAATAAGGCTGTAACGGAACAAAAAGTCAAGGGGTCTGAATACTTTCCCGAATGCACTGTATTCCCTATATGGGCTCTGGTCAAAAGTAGTGCACTGTAAAGGGAATAGGGTGCCATTTGGGACGCATCCTATTTCTCAAAACCTTATTAAAGTAATCCAGAAGTAAGTAACTCGCTGACAGAGGCATTTACTGCTCAGAGAGGCAGTCAGTAATGAAGGGAACATTGAGAGCTGTGTTCTTGTTCAGTGGGTTTGGGTGGTGACGCCACAGTGGGTTTGGGCAGGTGATGGTAGAATTATGTGTTTTGAAAATGACGTCTGCCTTCTACACAAACGTCGTCTCTCTCTCGCTCTCTCTCTTTCTAAGTGCAGGTTACTGTAGGCGTCGCTGATCGGTCGCCACTCACCATCCATAAAGTCAAAGTTCCATAAACAACTAAAAGGACCTGCTCAAGGGAGTCTGGGGCAATTACTTGGCAGATTACCACTGCTAGTCTGAACACGTTTTTAATATGTCACGTTTTAACATAATAAACTGTTCGATTCACAAGCAGAGACGTTATGACCACTGTGCAAGTATAGAGTGCATTAGAACAGAGTCAGATCAAAAGATAATACTCAATTGGTTTGCTTGCTTGTATACTGTCTGTTCCTTTGTTAAATAGATAAGCCGTAGGGTTATTGTAATTATAGTGGAGGCCAATTGAAGGGCATTGTCCTTTGTGCTACTTACTTGTTATCAAGTATTTGGAAGAGTTCAAGGGATGTGGAAAAAAGAGTCCTTTACTATCACAATGATCTCCAGATAATAGTGATATTCAGAGCATTGGCGTTATGTAACATACTGTCACGCTGTTCCCAGGTAATAACTAAGTTACAGTAGCTGATGCATTTACACAGAGAACCCATTGACTTGTTGATCCTACTTCAAGATGTGAAATGATAATATCACACCCTTAGATACAGTCCATTCCTGCCATCCAAAGTCTCACAGCTCGATTCTCTGTCTCAGAATCAATAGGCTATCAAGGAAAACATAGGCCAATGTCTGGCTGTTGGCAAATCACAAACTCAGAAGCCAAACATGACAAGTCAACATAGTTGCACAATTACAACAATGTAAACCTGTTAACCAACCAACCAAACAACCTATATTTACCAAACAGTTTTATTTTAATGTCTGAATAAACATGGGGTAAGTTCAGGACAGCTGTGATGTTAACTTTAGCTGTTTAAAACATGTGGGGATTTGCTCTGTTCTCTTACCCATAATGCACTGCTCACTGAGTTGCACCAGGGTGGGTGATGAGAGAGGTCTGCAATATTTTTGTAGCCCCGCTGCCCTTTAAACAACAGATAGACAGTCTCTCCCCCCTGCCCTCCCTCCCTCCCAACCCCTGTGTTTACCTGAAGGCAGAGCACAGTGCGATGCAGGCAGGCAGGCTGCATGCTGGCAGACATCACGCCCTCAGGGGGTTGTCCAGCTACTGGAAAGGGACTGTTGTGGGTTCAGTAATGTAGGTATACTCATCATGCGGGAGGAATGTCTGAGCCAAACATGTTTCTGTCAGGCAACATCCGAGGAAGCACATACTGTGACTGTATCTGTAGAAAAAAAGAGAAAGATATGCACACCCAACTTCAGAAGAACGTATTAAAGAAAAAGGTCAATAAATTATTATGTCCACAACTCTGTTCCCATGGTGATTTAATCAGACAACGTTTTCATCTGATCTTCGTCAGGTCCAGAGTTGCGGACATTCCTTTTTTCTTTGTATTGGTACATTCCCCCATGGTACTACTATGTCCCCGTAGGTTACCATTGCCTTCCATTTTCAACCAAGCAGGTAAATAAGCAATGCTAACCAGAATGCTTCTCCTTACAGGGGATGAAGCCAGACAGTTTCTACAAAGTCAAGGTCCCAGAGCTCAAAGAGATCATCGAAGGATGTATCCGGATGGACAAAGATGAAAGGTATTGGGCTTCTCATAATATCCTTACATTACGTAAAACATATGAGATGTTACACATATGGTGAAAATAACATTCCAGCCATCTGCTAAGTAAATTATATATAAAATCCTTTAGAGTTCAATTAAGGTGTCCAATTAAAAGGAGTTGATTGAATTTAATAGCTATATTATTCCTTTACCTCAGGTACACCATCCAGGATCTGCTGGAGCACACGTTCTTCCAGGAGAACAACGGCATCCATGTTGAGTTGGCTGAGGAGGACGACATGGTGAAGTCAGGCCTGAAGCTGTGGCTCCGCATGGACGACACCAAGAAACTCCATGGGAAATACAAGGACAACAACGCCATCGAGTTCCTGTTCGAACTCTACAAGGACGTGCCAGAGGAGGTGGCGCAGGAGATGGTGAGCAGCTCACGTTTCAAGTTGCAGGTTTATTTGCCATACTGTATGTCAAATCTTACTCAGAGCAGAGCTCTCAGCAGAGCTGAAAACAGTAAGAAAGCCATGAAATTGTAAAGTTGAGATTTATATCAGTTTAGATAGGTATACTGTATCCACTCCCTTTGGTACCCCACTCATGTGGTAATACCTGCTACTGTTATAGGCTGTGGGAGTGAACTATATAGCCCTGAGGCTGGGTATCTTCCCACAACACTTGCCTAACATAATGTCCTCTTTAACCTTTATGTCCTCTAGTTGTAGCATTAATTATTAAAATAAGGGTTTCCAGTTGTGGCTCTCACAAGCTAAGGACCAGTGGAGACAGCTAGGTGTAATACTAAAGCTATTATGCAAGTTGGTAGTAGACTCAGCTTACATATTGTTGGAGTGTCGGTGTTGCACCAGGTGGAAACACAGCCATTCTTATTTTTAGAGATAAACAAAAGAAGTTACACTTACGTATCCAGAGACACGGTGGTGATAATGAGTACAGGATGAGTTGAAGAATGAATATCCTGTAGAAATTCAGATGATATAGCTACATTTACATTTACGTCATTTAGCAGACGCTCTAGATATCCCTTTTGCAACAGACCAGGAAACACAAAGAATTTAATACCCCAAGATCTTTACAACATAGTTTACGATTCGATTACAATCGTGGTCAGCATTTAATCATCAGTGGTAGAAATGTGAGAGGAGAGCGTGGCTCAGGAAGAAAGCGGAGGTCAGGGCTTTAATAATATAATGTCTCTCTCTCTCTCGAACAGGACGCCTTAAGAAACAGCTTTTCCTAGGTTGCGTCAAATGGCACCCTATTCCCTGTATAGTGCACTACTTTTGACCAGGGCCCACACACTAGGGTGCCATTTGGGACTTGTGTCCTCCAGCCCTCTTAGCAGAGGTCACTTTTAATTAGAAGGACACGGCCTGGCCACCAGCCACAATTCCATACCTCTTCCTCCTGCCTGCTGCCTGCTGACTGCTGCCTTTTCATCAAGATCCCATTGATCATCATCCAGGACATTTAGTCTGGGTTATGGGAATCTAACAGCCTGTCTGACGAGATGTTGAGAGAGGAGGGAGGCAAACCACCAACCTTCGGTACATCCCAAATAGCACCCTATTCCTTATATAGTGCGCTACGTTTGACCAGAGCACTATGGGCCCTTTTCCTCCCGGGCCGGTCTGAGACTGGAACACTGTGTTCAGAATGGGACAGGTTTGGATGTAACACCATCGTTTAAAGGTCCACTTTGTGATTTACAGCTGTATCTTTTACATTGATTCTTGAAGAATATCAAAGGGCCTCAGATCAGCCCCTCTATACATACACAGCATCCGCTCAATACATATTGATTATCTACACAGCAAATGACAAGACTAGCGTCCTGTCCACGGAGTGTACAGGTGTACTATCTTAATTTGATCTCTGTTGTCGTAGAGAATTTTCCTGCGCAGCAGGCAATGCTAACTTCTAGTGTATTTGAGGCTTAAAAAGGCTTCTGAAGTTTGTAATTTCCACTTTGAAATATCAGACTTAATTTTCTCTTACCAAAAATGTATCAACCCCTACAAAAATGTCAACTAATTATAATCCACATAATAATTCACATTTCCTGTTGCTGCAGGATTATTTTCCTGCTGTAGCAAACTGGCTCAAATTAAGATCCTACATCTGTACAGTACAGAACAGCACGGTCAGAAAGTACATCAGACCTCTATGCATTATTATTTACACAGACAGTGTCCCCTGTAGCTCAGTTGGTAGAGCATGGCGCTTGCAACGCCAGGGTTGTGGGTTTGTTTCCCACGGGGGGCCAGTATGAAAATGTATGCACTCACTAACTAACTGTAAGTGGCTCTGGATAAGAGCGTCTGCTAAATGACTAAAATGTAAATGTAGTTCATGGAATGTGATGTGTTCCCTGTTTGTATCAGTATTAAGTCCTGACTTTGCTATGTCCCTTCTCCCAGGTAGTGCTGGGCTTCGTGTGCGAGGCCGACTTCAAACTTGTGGCCAAGGCCATCCGGGACCGCGTCAACGTCATCAAGCGCCAGCGTGACAAACTGCGCCGCCTCGCAGAGAAGAAGCAGGAAGAGGAGGAGCCCAAGCCTGCACTGCAGCCACCCTCCCCGAAAATCAACAGGTCTCCATCAAAGCCCCCTCAGAGCCTCATAGGCGTCCACACCCTCACCCCGGCACAGAGCCAGGATCACCCCCCCCCGAACCCGATGACCCCCGACCTGTCCCCCGTCAACAGCTCTCTGGACTCGGGCATCAATGCCAGCTTCATCCATGAACCTGAGGAACCAGAGGCAGACCAGCACCAGCATTTCCAGGTCCACCACACCAGCTGCTCCTCGGCCAACTGTGAGAACACTTAACTTAACCTTCAGCTAATTTAAGATGTGGCTCCGTCCCGAATGGCACCCTAGTCCCTATATAGTGCACTACTTTTGACCAGGGCCCATTGGTTTCATAACTGTTGGTTTAATATCTGTTGTAGTGCTGAATGGCCCTGACTAGATGTACAGATGTTTTTTTTTTTTGTCATTTAGCAGACGCTCTTATCCAAAGCGACTTACAGTTAGTGAGTGCATACATTTTCATACTGGCCCCCCGTGGGAAACGAACCCACAACCCTGGCATTGCAAGTGCCATGCTCTACCAACTGAGCTACAGTTGTGTGTGTGTGTGTGTGTGTGTTTGCGTGTTTGCGTGCGTGCGTGCGTGATTGTCCTCAAATGTTTTTTAGTGACCAGCAGAGAGACAATCAGAACCCTCTGTGTGGTCGATCCCTATAATAATAATAATAGTTCCAGTTAATCTAGTTTAAATATTGGAGCTGCGTTCTTCCACATTTGTCATTGTGTCCTGACCATGGTGTTAATCTATAGGGAATCCTCTGAGCCCTCTCTGTGTGTGTGCGTGTGTGTGTGTGTGTGTGTGGGGGGGGGGGGTATATGCATGCATTTGTCTGTGTAAGTGAGTGTGTGCGTGCCTGTGTGGGTGTGTGAGTGCGTGGTGCATGCAATCCTTTGTGTGAGTGCGTCTGTGTCACTCAGTCAGTGAGTGCGGCCCTGCCTGGTCAGTCTCATGGCTGATGTCTCATGCCTGGTCAGTCACATGCTCATGGCTGATGTCTCATGCCTGGTCAATCTCATGGCTGATGTCTCATGCCTGGTCAGTCACATGCTCATGGCTGATGTCTCATGTGTTTGTTGTAACAGCTGACTGTAAGACAGAAGGCTATCTCAGCTCCTCTGGCCTCCACAACCCCCTGGAGATAGTGGTCAGCCTCAACAGGTCAACCTTGACCCCTCCCACCCTGACCCAAAACACTGGGACTGGGACTACTGCCCTCAACAGACACCCTCAGCACCACACCATCCCAGCCCTCCGCTTCCCCTCGGTGTGTGCATGGGACAAATAGCTAGCTAGCTATGATGATGACTAGTAACTCTACCTGAACTGTACATTAATAAAATTGTATTTTTGAATGACCATTATACACTATGTGACTGTTCCCTCTCCCTTGTCCTGTTTGTAGAGTATTGCAGTATTGGGTAATACGGAGCATGGCCACTCTGGAGGACACTCTACCAGCGGCTTCAACTCACCTGTGGACAGGTACACTCCTCAGCCTCTTCCCTAGAATAGATACTTTATTGTCCATTTTTGGTAGAAAGAGAAATTAATCTCCTGCCTTTCCCATCACCCACACACACAAACACACCCACCCACGCACACACACACAAACACACCCACACACACAAACACTCAAATGCACACACACACACACACACACATTGAGAGGCACAGGGTCAGTCAGTGCTGCGTTCCTTGATCTGTTTTGGGGGTGCTTCCAACAGCAGTGGAATCAGAGATAAACCGACCACCAGTTGCCAAGTTGCTACTCGACCCTCTAACCTCTAGGCTTCATACGCCTCCGTACACATCTGTGTCCAAACAGTTAGACTGACCTGAAGGAAACAACAGCTCCTCTCTCCAGCTGAGGGAAACAGTCTCACTCTCTCCAGCTGAAGGATAAAACAGCCTCTCTCTTTCCAGCTGAGGGAAACAACAGCCTCTCTCTATCCAGGAGGGATTCAACAGCCTCTCTCTCTCCAGCTGAGGGAAACAACAGCATCTCTCTACAGCTGAGGGAAACAACAGCCTCTCTCTCCAGCTGATGGAAACAACAGCCTCTTTCTCCAGCTGAGGGAACCAACAGTCTCTCTCCAGCTGAGGGAAACAACAGCCTCTCTCTCCAGCTGAGGGAAACAACAGCCTCTCTCTCCAGCTGAGGGAAACAACAGCCTCTCTCTCTCCAGCTGAGGGAAACAACAGCCTCTCTCTCCAACTGAGGGAAACAACAGCCTCTCTCTTCAGCTGAGGGACACAACAGCCTCTCTCTCTCCAGCTGATAGAACAACACCCTCTCTCTCTCCAGCTGAGGGAAACAACAGCCTGTCTCTCTCCTGCTGAGGGAAACAACAGTCCCTCTCTTCATCTGAGGGAAACAACAGCCCTTCTCTCCAGCTGAGGGAAACAACAGCCTGTCTCTCTCAAACTGAGGGAAACAACAGCTTCTCTCTTTCCAGCTGAGGGAAACAACAGCCTCACTCTTTCCAGCTGAGGGAAACAACAGCCTCACTCTCTCCAGCTGAGGGACACAACAGCCTCTCTCTCTCCAGCTGAGGGAAACAACAGCCTTAATCTCTCCAGCTGAGGTAAACAACAGCCTCTCACTCCAGCTGAGGGAAACAACAACCTCTCTCTAGTCTATTTATTGAAGCACAATGGACTTTTGTATCAGATGTTTCTGGTAACTGTGTTTTCCATGAAGCGGTATGTGAGGAGAACAGCTTTCTTCTCTGTAGGGGAGCCTTGAATGGGGTTGGGGGGTTGAGGTGGGGGGTGGTGAGGTGGGGGCTGGTCTGTGTGTGCGTGTGTGTGTGCGTGTGTGCGTGTGTGTGTGTGTGTGTGTGTGTGTGTGGGTGGGTGCATGCCTGCATGTGTAGCACATGGGGAAGTGTGAAAGTCTCCCAACTTACGCAGCTGAATAGCTAGCTTTTCGCGTGGCGTGACTGGTAAAACATTTCCAGAAGGAGGTCATGTGTGCTAGCAAGACAGAGGTCCTCGGTTCGAGTCTTGGTGTGATCCGAATCAGGAGGAAGTGGTACTCGCTAAGCAAGCAGCGTGAAGTCCTTTACGTGTGTGTTGTCATCTGGTGCCCATCCTGTCTAGGGAATCCCTTATTCAAGTTTTGTCCTCTGAGAACTAAAGTTACCCAAAAGTTATTCAGATTTTAGTGAATGGATAGAAAGCACAGTGGAATCTGCCAACTAGTAAAGCGTCTGTCTGTAAATGTTTGCTGGCCTCAGAGGTATTGGTGGATGGATGGATGGAGGGAGGGATAAATCAGGGACCACGGCGCTAAGAGACTCAGGGGACTCAATTAGCTAACCATGAAGCTTTTTAAAAGTACTGCATGTTCTCCCAGGCTGTGTAACACATTTTCATTACATAAATGCTTCATTGCTGAACAGAACACATGGATTTGTTATTTCTATAGGAGATCCCATATTACAGCACACTGACGTTTACTATATCCTCACATTAGGCTTTATTTGGCATATACACTCACCGGCCAGGTTATTAGGTACACCCATCTAGTACCGGGTCGTACCCCCCTTTGCATCCAGAACAGCCTGAATTCTTTGGGGCATTCTACAAGGTGTCGGAAACGTTCCACAGGGATGTTGGTCCATGCTGACGCGATAGCATCACGCAGTTGCTGCAGATTGGACGGTGGTACATTCATGCTGCGAACAGCCTGTTCCATCTCATCCCAAAGATGCCCTATTGGGTTGAGTTCTGGGGACTGCACAGGCCAGTCAATTAAACTGAACTCGCTGTCATTTTCCAGGAAATGTTTTTCCACTCCTCAACTGTCCAGTGTTGGGGATCGCGTACCCACTGGAGCCGCTTCTTCTTGTTTTTAGCTGAGAGGAGTGGACTTATCATCGGTTTGATCGTCTGCTGCAATAACCCATCCATGACAAGGACCAACGAGTTGTGCATTCTGAGATGCCGTTCTGCACACCACTGTTGTACTGCGCCGTTATTTGCCTGTATGTGACCGGCCTGATAGCTTCCACAATTCTTGCCATTCTCCTTCGAATTCTCATCAACTAGCTGTTTTCGCCCACAGGACTGCTGCTGACTGGATGTTTTTTGTTTGTCACACCATTCTCGGTAAACCCTAGACACTGTCATGCATGAAATGCCCAGGAGGCCGGACGTTTCTGAGATACTGGATCCGGCGCGCCTGGCACTGACAATCATACCAAACTCAAAGTCTCTTAGGAAACTATTTTTGCCCATTCTAACGTTCAATCGAACAGTAACTGAATGCCTCGATGCCCTTCTGCCTGCTTTATATAGCAAGCCACGGCCACATGACTCACTGTTTGTAGGTGCGATTCATTTTCCTGAACGGGGGGTTTACCTAATAAACTCTCCAGTGAGTGTATATTTGGCATGTATAGCGGTCTGTTTCTGGTCCTGTTTTGATGGGTGGTTGTTTCCATTTCTTTCTCATGGTTCATGTATTAACTCAGTTCATGTATTAACTCAGAAATGGCTGCAACATAAAATTAACCAGTGGTTTTACAGCGGTAATGACACAAATTTACTAACACACCAATCATCTTCACAGCTACGCCTCTGACGTCACCTCAGGTTTGAGTGACGGCTACGAGGGCCTATCAGAGAGGAGTGGCAAGACTGCTGCCGGGCGCACGGCTGGCAAGCTGTTCCGGAGGAGAGCCCGTTCAAGACTGCGCATCACTGGGGTAAAACAAATCAATCAATCAATTAATCAATCAAGACTATTCTATACAACTGATTGTCAAGTCTGATTGTCAAGTCCAAAATTAGGGCCCGTCCCAAAAGCACCCTATTCCCTATATAGTGTAGTAATAGAATGCTAATAGGGTACATTAATTTAGCAGCAGCACCTTTTTTATATACAGTACCAGTCAAAAGTTTGGACACACCTAGGGTTTTTCTTAATTTTTTTTACATTGTAGAATAATAGTGAAGACATCAAAACTATGTAATAACACATATGGAATCATGTAGTAACCAAAAGACTGTTAAACAAATCAAAATATATTTTATATTTGAGATTCTTCAAATAGCCACCCTTTCCCTTGATGACAGCTTTGCACACTCTTGGCATTCTCTCAACCAGCTTCATGAGGTAGTCACCTGGAATGCTTTTCAACTAACAGGCGTGCCTTCTTAAAAGTTAATTTGTGGAATTGTTTTCCTTCTTAATGCGTTTGAGCCAATCAGTTGTGTTGTGACAAGGTAAGGGGGTATACAGAAAGAGCCCTATTTGGTAAAAGGCCAAGTCCATATTATGGAAAGAACAGCTCAAAGAGAAATGACAGTCCATAATTACTTTAAGACATGAACGTCAGTCAAATACGGAAAATTTCAAGAACTTTGAAAGTTTCTTCAAGTGCAGTTGCAAAAACCATCAAGCGCTATGATGAAAATGGCTCTCATGAGGACTGCCACAGGAATGGAAGACCCAGAGTTACCTCTGCTGCAGAGGATAAGTTCATTAGAGTTACCAGGCTCAGAAATTGCAGCCCAAATAAATGCTTCACAGAGTTCAAGTCACAGACATATCTCAACATCAACTGTTCAGAGGAGAGTGTGTGATTCAGGCCTTCATGGTTGAATTGCTGCAATTAAACCACTTCTAAAGGACACCAATAATAAGAAGAGACTTGCTTGGGCCAAGAAACATGAGCAATGGACATTAGGCCGGTGGAAATTTGAGATTTTTGGTTCCAACCGCCGTGTCTTTGTGAGACGCGGTGTGGGTGAACGGATGATCTCTGCATGTGTAGTTCCCACCGTAAGGCATGGAGGAGGAGGTGTTATGGTGTGGGGGTGCTTTGCTGGTGACACTGTCTGGGATTTATTTAGAATTCAAGGCACACTTAAACAGCATTGCCACCACAGCATTCTGCAGCGAAACGCCATCCCATCTGGTTTGGGCTTAGTGGGACTATCATTTGTTTTTCAACAGGACAATGACCCAACACACCTCCAGGCTGTGTAAGGGCAATTTTACCAAGTAGAGTGGTGGAGTGCTGCATCAGATGACCTGGCCTCCACAATCCCCCGACCTCAACCCAATTGAGATGGTTTGGGATGAGTTGGACCATAGAGTGAAGGAAAAACAAGTGCTCAGCATATGTGGGAACTCCTTCAAGACTATTGGAAAAGCATTCCAGGTGAAGCTGGTTGAGAAAATGCCAAGAGTGTGCAAAGCTGTCATCAAGGCAAAGGGTGGCTATTTGAAGAATCTCAAATATAAAATATATTTTGATTTATTTAACACTTTTTAGGTTACTACATGATTCCATATGTGTTATTGCATAGTTTTAATGTCTTCACTATTATTCTACAATGTAGAAAATAGTAAAAATAAAGAAAAACCCATGAATGAGTAGGTGACTTGGCTTATCCTCTCGGAGGTTATGCTGCTGCTACAGTATGCTCATCCTGCCATGTGAACAGAACATGAACTCAGCAAAAAAAGAAACATCCCTTTTTCAGGATCCTGTCTTTCAAAGATAATTAGTAAAAATCCAAATAACTTCACAGATCTTCATTGTAAACGGTTTAAACACTGTTTCCCATGCTTGTTCAATGAACCATAAACAATTAATTAACATGCACCTGTGGAACGGTCGTAAAGACACTAACAGCTTACAGACGGTACATTTACATTTTAGTCATTTAGCAGACGCTCTTATCCAGAGCGACTTACAGTTAGTGAGTGCATACATTATTTTTTTTTGTTTTCATACTGCCCCCCCGTGGGAATTGAACCCACAACCCTGGCATTGCAAACGCCATGCTCTACCAACTGAGCTACATCCCTGCCAGCCATTCCCTCCCCTACCCTGGACGACGCTTGGCCAATTGTGCGCCGCCCCATGGGTCTCCCGGTCGCGGCTGGCTACGACAGAGCCTGGATTCGAACCAGGATCTCTAGTGGCACAGCTAGCACTGCGATGCAGTGCCTTAGACCACTGCGCCACTCGGGAGATGGCAATTAAGGTCACAGTTATGAAAACTTAGGACACTAAAGAGGCCTTTGTACTGAAAAACACCAAAAGAAAGATGCCCAGGGTCCCTGCTCATCTGCGTGAACTTGCCTTAGGCATGCTGCAAGGAGGCATGAGGACTGCAGATGTGGCCAGGGCAATAAATTGCAATGTCCTTACTGAGAGACGACTAAGACAGCGCTACAGGGAGACAGGACGGACAGCTGAACGTCCTCACAGTGGCAGACCATGTGTAACAACACCTGCACAGGATCGGTACATCCGAACATCACACCTGCGGGACAGGTACAGGATGGCAACAACAACTGCCCGAGTTACACCAGGAATGCACAATCCCTCCATCAGTGCTCAGACTGTCCGCAATAGGCTGAGAGAGGCTGGACTGAGGGCTTGTAGGCCTGTTGTAAGGCAGGTCCTCACCAGACATCACCGGCAACAACATCGCTTATGGGCACAAACCCACTGTCGCTGGACCAGACAGGACTGGCAAAAAGTGCTCTTCACTGACAAGTCACGGTTTTGTCTCACCAGGGGTGATGGTCAGATTCTCGTTTATCGTCGAAGGAATGAGGGTTACACCGAGGCCTGTACTCTGGAGCAGGATCGATTTGGAGGTGGAGGGTCCGTCATGGTCTGGGGTGGTGTGTCACAGCATCATCGGACTGAGCTTGTTGTCATTGCAGGCAATCTCAACGCTGTGCGTTACAGGGAAGACATCCTCCTCCCTCATGTGGTACCCTTCCTGCAGGCTCATCCTGACATGACCCTCCAGCATGACAATGCCACCAGCCATACTGCTCATTCTGTACGTGATTTCCTGCAAGACAGGAATGTTAGTGTTCTGCCATGGCCAGCGAAGAGCCCGGATCTCAATCCCATTGAGCACGTCTGGGACCTGTTGGATCGGAGGGTGAGGGCTAGGGCCATTCCCCCCAGAAATGTCCGGGAACTTGCAGGTGCCTTGGTGGAATAGTTGGGTAACATCTCACAGCAAGAACTGGCAAATCTGGTGCAGTCCATGAGTAGGAAATGCACTGCAGTACTTAATGCAGCTGGTGGCCACACCAGGTTACTTTTGATTTTGAACCCCCCTTTGTTCAGGGACACATTATTCAATTTCTGTTAGTCACATGTCTGTGGAACTTCAGTTTATGTCTCAGTTGTTGAATCTTGTTATGTTCATACAAATATTTACACATGTTAAGTTTGCTGAAAATAAACGCAGTTGACAGTGAGAGGACATTTCTTTTTTTGCTGAGTTTATTTACATTTACATTTTAGTCATTTAGCAGACGCTCTTATCCAGAGCGACTTACAGGAGCAATTAGGGTTAAGTGCCTTGCTTAAGGGCACATCGACAGATTTTTCACCTAGTCGGCTCGGGGATTAGAACCAGCGACCTTTCGGTTACTGGCACAACGCTCTTACCCACTAAGCTACCTGCCGCCCCAGTAAGGTATTTATCAGTAAGGTCTCAATGGAAGCTTACACACGTCTGCATACACACGTTCTGCATACACA
Organism: Coregonus lavaretus; assembly: GCF_964263955.1. Lineage (NCBI taxonomy): Eukaryota > Metazoa > Chordata > Actinopteri > Salmoniformes > Salmonidae > Coregonus > Coregonus lavaretus. The sequence goes on from NC_139988.1 coordinate 10,158,130, forward strand.
CGTTTTGCATACACACTTTCTGCATACACACATTCTGCATAAACTTGTTCTGCATACACACGTTCTGCATACACATGTTCTGCATACAAATGTTCTGCTGCTTCCCCAGTGTTTCTTTAGTCTACAGAACATAAACAAAGTAACCCTGATGGATGGTGTCTCTATGTGCAGCTCTCTGACAAAGACGACCGGGTGGTGGAGTGTCAGCTGCAGACTCACAATGACAAGATGGTTACCTTCAAGTTCGACCTGGACGGAGACAACCCAGAGGACATCGCAGCTGTCATGGTTAGTAGTCACCTCTAGGATTCCCTATTCCCTATGTAGTTCACAACTTTTGACCACGGCCCTAAATAGGGAATAGAGTACACCATTTTGGACGCAGACCTAGTCTACTCAGTCAATCATTGGCCCTTCACTGTTCTACAAATAATATACCTACACACTATAGGGTAGTACAATCTCCAGAGAAATGATGCACTACCAGCTTATTTTACTGACATATACTACTATCTACCCCTATCTCACATAGCAGCACAGGCTCTACGTCCTTCTTCCAGTTTAAACACTCTTGTCTCTGTGTTTCTCTGTCATATAGATGTATCTCAATTAGGGGGATGTGAGGCAAGCAGATAAGCAGTTTACGTACGTGCCATTTTAGTTTACACACGTGTCTCATTTAGGTGTGATTACGAACTTGGGGAGGTTCTGGCATAGGGATACACAAAGAACGTAGGCAAGATTAGGTATTTTCTACTTCTGTTGGTGGTAGATTCTAGAACTTTGTGTTCACTGAGTATTCTGTTTACTCTGACTCTGAATGAAACACAGTGAGCTTTTGTTCAGGCGAGTCTTGGCACAGAGTTGGTCAGGCCTTATTAGTGCAGTACACCAGCACTACATGCTGACAGGAGAGCCAGCCCATTCACCACACCCAACCATCAACCACCCAACCACCCAACCACCCACCCAACCACCCAACCACCCAACCACCCAACCACCCAACCACCAAACCACCCAACCACCCACCCAACCACCCAACCACCAAACCACCCAACCACCCAACCACCAAACCACCCAACCACCCACCCAACCACCCAACCACCCAACCACCCAACCAACCACCCAACCACCCAACCACCCACCCAACCACCCAACCACCCAACCAACCACCCAAACACCCATCCAACCACCCAACCACCAAACCACCCAACCACCAAACCACCCAAACACCCAACCACCCAACCACAATTCACAGAATTACACAAACCACGGGGTACTGCACGTGGTCCACGGGGTACTGCAGGTGGTCAACATTTTTTGGGTGATTATTTATTTTAATTGTATTTTTTTGTTGTTTAATTTTTTTGTTGTTGAAAAAATAATAACAGTTGGGAGTATTAATATTATTATTTGCAATTTTACATAACTTTTCACAATGCAAATTGTTTATAATAATTATTATAATAATAGGCCTTTTATTTGTTACATTCACTGCAAAAATGGACAACATATTTTATTTATTTTTAAATCTGCGATGTAATTTGGTGGTCCCAGGAACGGAAAAGGTTGGGAACCGCTCCTCTAGACTGCTCCAACAAATTAGTACTGTGTGTGGAGGTTACACAAAAAGCCACTTATGACAATAGCTGAAAGCGGAAGGACGGATGGACGTACAGACAGACATACATACACAGACAGGCAGGCAGGCAGGCAAACAGGCAGGCAGGCAGGCAGACAGACATTGAGTTGATAGACAGGTGTTATTAATGTAATTATTATTATGTTATTCATGTGTTATTGATTTATTCATGGTATGTGTCTTTTCCAGGTACACAATGAGTTCATCCTGCCATCGGAGAAGGAGGGTTTCATCCACCGCATGGGTGACATCATCAAGAGGGCGGAGACTCTGATGAAGGAGCACATGGTCCACGTGGGCGGCAGCCATGGAGCGCCACGCCCACAATACCACAACGGGGTCAACTCACTGTCTGCATCACAGGTCAGTACCAGCTCAGGGTTCCCATCATAAAAATCACTGATTTCATTCTATATGGTTCCTATATCATGATTCCTATATCACCTAAACCAAAGACAACAATGCTCTCACTAACTGTGGATCTATATGGTGCTATAGTGTGCTATATGGAGCTATACGGAGCTATACGGTGCTATATATAAAAAAACATATATTTAACCTTTATTTAACTAGGCAAGTCAGTTAAGGATAAATTCTTATTTACAATGACGGCCTACACCGGCCAAACCCGGACAATTGTGCGCCGCCCTATGGGACTCCCAATCACGGCCGGTTGTGATACAGCCTGGAATCGAACCAGGGGGCCTGTAGTGACGCCTCAAGCACTGAGATGCAGTGCCTTAGACCGCTGCGCCACTCGGGAACCCTATATGAAGCTATATGGAGCTATATGGTGCTATACGGTGCTATATGGAGCTATACATTACATTTACATTTTAGTCATTTAGCAGACGCTCTTATCCAGAGCGACTTACTGTTAGTGAGTGCATACATTCTTTTTTATTTTTCATACTGGCCCCCCGTGGGAATCGAACCCACAACCCTGGCGTTGCAAACGCCATGCTCTACCAACTGAGCTACATCCCTGCCGGCCATTCCCTCACCTACGACGCTGGGCCAATTGTGCGCCGCCCCATGGGTCTCCCGGTCGCGGCCGGCTACGACAGAGCCTGGATTCGAACCAGGATCTCTAGTGGCACAGCTAGCACTGCGATGCTATACGGCGCTATAGGGAGCTAAATGGTGCTATATGGAGCTATATGGAGCCATATGGAGCCATACGGAGCCATAGGGAGCTATATGGAGCTATAGGGAGCTATATGGAGCTATATGGAGCTATATGGAGCTATATGGAGCTATAGGGGGCTATAGGGGGCTATAGGGAGCTATATGGAGCTATAGGGAGCTATAGGGAGCTATATGGAGCTATATGGAGCTATAGGGAGCTATATGGAGCTATATGGAGCTACATGGAGCTATATAATAAAGATACAGTAGCATTTCTTTTATGCTACCCTCTGTGCATTATATATTACATTATACATGAGTTACAATACAATTCCCCAGCTGTGCTTATCCTGGGCAGGTCACACTAGTCCCAAGTAGAAGATTGTGTTTAGTAGGGGCCTCATGGGGAAAAAGCCCTCAGAGACAGAGACGGGTTAAGGCAGGGTTCTCCAACCCTGTTCCTGGAGAGCTACCCTCCTGTAGGTGCCCTAGATTAGGGATGGAGCAAAAACCTACATTACGGTAGTTAAGGAGATTCCCGGGTTTAGGAGTTATGGAGAAAGCAATATGAGTAACACTGTAATCAGGACATGGTGGTACTAAAAAGCTCTTTAACCTTCATAGAAATCCTATGATGTCATTAGTGGAACCAACCAACAGGCCTCCCTCTTTCCTCTCCCACCCTCTGGTGGTTCACTGAGAAAGGGGCTACATCCCACATGGCACCCTATTCCCTTTATAGTGCACTACTTTTGGGTTTAGGGCTCTGGTCAAAAGTAGTGCAGTGTATAGAATAGGGTGCCATTTGGGAAGCACATGTACCTAGATAGGGGCAGCCAGGAGAGAATACTCTGTACTTACATTTTTACATTTACATTTTAGTCATTTAGCAGACGCTCTTATCCAGAGCGACTTACAGGAGCAATTAGGGTTAAGTGCCTTGCTCAAGGGCACATTAACGTCATTTAGCAGACGCTCTTAGCCACTCAGAGCGACTCACAAATTGGTGCGTTCACCCTATAGCCAGTGGGATAACCACTTTACAATTGGGGGGGGGGGGGGGGGGGGGTAGAAGGATTCCTTTATCCTATCCCAGGTATTCCTTAAAGAGGTGGGGTTTCAAATGTCTCCGGAAGGTGGTGAGTGACTCCGCTGTCCTGGCGTCGTGAGGGAGCTTGTTCCACCATTGGGGTGCCAGAGCAGCGAACAGTTTTGACTGGGCTGAGCGGGAACTATGCTTCCGCAGAGGAAGGGGAGCCAGCAGGCCAGAGGTGGATGAGCGCAATGCCCTCGTTTGGGTGTAGGGACTGATCAGAGCCTGAAGGTACAGAGGTGCCGTTCCCCTCACTGCTCCATAGGCAAGCACCATGGTCTTGTAGCGGATGCGAGCTTCAACTGGAAGCCAGTGGAGTGTGCGGAGGAGGGGGGTGACGTGAGAGAACTTGGGAAGGTTGAACACCAGACGGGCTGCGGCATTCTGGATGAGTTGTAGGGGTTTAATGGCACAGGCAGGGAGGCCAGCCAACAGCGAGTTGCAGTAGTCCAGACGGGAGATGACAAGTGCCTGGATTAGGACCTGTGCCGCTTCCTGTGTAAGGCAGGGTCGTACTCTCCGAATGTTGTAGAGCATGAACCTGCAGGAGCGGGTCACCGCCTTGATGTTGGCGGAGAACGACAGGGTGTTGTCCAGGGTCACGCCTAGGCTCTTCGCACTCTGGGAGGAGGACACAGCGGAGTTGTCAACCGTGATGGCGAGATCATGGAACGGGCAGTCCTTCCCCGGGAGGAAGAGCAGCTCCGTCTTGCCAGGGTTCAGCTTGAGGTGGTGATCCGTCATCCATACTGATATGTCTGCCAGACATGCAGAGATGCGATTCGCCACTGAGCCTTGGGGGACACCAGTGGTGAGAGCACGTGGTGCGGAGACAGCTTCTCGCCACGCCACTTGGTAGGAGCGACCGGTCAGGTAGGACGCAATCCAGGAGTGAGCCGCGCCGGAGATGCCCAGCTCGGAGAGGGTGGAGAGGAGGATCTGATGGTTCACAGTATCAAAGGCAGCAGACAGGTCTAGAAGGACAAGAGCAGAGGAGAGAGAGTTAGCTTTAGCAGTGCGGAGAGTCTCCGTGACACAGAGAAGAGCAGTCTCAGTTGAATGACCAGTCCTGAAACCTGATTGGTTTGGATCAAGAAGGTCATTCTGAGAGAGATAGCAAGAGAGTTGGCTAAAGACGGCACGCTCAATAGTTTTGGAAAGAAAAGAAAGAAGGGATACTGGTCTGTAGTTGTTGACATCAGTGGGGTCGAGTGTTGGTTTTTTGAGAAGGGGAGCAACTCTCGCTCTCTTGAAGACGGAAGGGACATGGCCAGCGGTCAAGGATGAGTTGATCAGCGAGGTGAGGTAGGGGAGAAGGTCACCGGAGATGGTCTGGAGAAGGGAGGAGGGGATGGGGTCAAGCGGGCAGGTTGTTGGGCGGCCTGCAGTCACAAGTCGCAGGATTTTATCTGGAGAGAGAGGGGAGAAAGAAGTCAAAGCATAGGGTAGGGCAGTGTGAGCAGGACCAGCAGTGTCATTAGACTTAACAAACGAGGATCGGATGTCGTCAACCTTCTTTTCAAAGTGGTTGACGAAGTCATCCACAGAGAGAGAGGAGGGGGGGGGGGGGGGGGGAGGATTCAGGAGGGAGGAAAATGTGGCAAAGAGCTTCCTAGGGTTAGAGGCAGATGCTTGGAATTTAGAGTGGTAGAAGGTGGCCTTAGCAGCAGAAACAGATGAAGAAAATGTAGAGAGGAGGGAGTGAAAAGATGCCAGGTCGGCAGGGAGTGTAGTTTTCTTCCATTTCCGCTCCGCTGCCCGGAGCTCTGTTCTGTGAGCTCGCAGTGAGTCATCAAGCCACGGAGCTGGAGGGGAGGACCGAGCCGGCCGGGAGGATAGGGGACACAGAGAGTCAAAGGATGCAGAAAGGGAGGAGAGGAGGGTTGAGGAGGCAGAATCAGGAGATTGGAGGGAGAAGGATTGAGCAGAGGGAAGAGATGATAGGATGGAAGAGGAGAGAGTAGTGGGAGAGAGAGAGCGAAGGTTGCGGCGGCGCATTACCATCTGTGTAGGGGCAGAGTGAGTAGTGTGGGAGGAGAGCGAGAGAGAAAAGGAAACAAAGTAGTGATCGGAGACATGGAGGGGAGTTGCAGTGAGATTAGTAGAGGAGCAGCATCTAGTGAAGATGAGGTCAAGCGTATTGCCTGCCTTGTGAGTAGGGGGGGACGGTGAGAGGGTGAGGTCAAAAGAGGAGAGGAGTGGAAAGAAGGAGGCAGAGAGAAATGAGTCAAATGTGGACATAGGGAGGTTGAAATCCCCCAAAACTGTGAGGGGTGAGCCATCCTCAGGAAAGGAACTTATCAAGGCGTCAAGCTCATTGATGAACTCTCCAAGGGAACCTGGAGGGCGATAGATGACAAGGATATTAAGCTTAAATGGGCTAGTGACTGTGACAGCATGGAATTCAAATGAGGAGATAGACAGATGGGTTAGGGGAAAAATTGAGAATGTCCACTTGGGAGAGATGAGGATTCCTGTACCACCACCCCTCTGACCAGATGCTCTCGGGGTATGCGAGAACACATGGTCAGACGAGGAGAGAGCAGTAGGAGTAGCAGTGTTTTCAGTGGTGATCCATGTTTCCGTCAGCGCCAGGAAGTCGAGGGACTGGAGGTTGGCATAGGCTGGGATGAAGTCAGCTTTGTTGGCAGCAGAACGGCAGTTCCAGAGGCTGCCTGCGACCTGGAACTCCAGGTGAGGGGTGCGTGCAGGGACCACCAGGTTAGAGAGGCAGCAGCCGCGCGGTGTGGTGCGTTTGTGTAGCCTAAATCAGGGATTTCCTCAGCGTCTGATTCATTTTCAGAGTCAGCGTGGCACGATCGTCCTCCAGAAAGTTTTCCATCACAACTTTTTCCCACTGATCTTTGTCGATGGCGCCTGATAAATGTACTGCCAGGACATGTTCCTATCCCCAGAACACAACATGTCTGCTGTGCTGTGCCTTCCAGTAAACGGATCTAGGATGTCTATAGTGGAGAACAATGTGTTGTTTCATGTGGGTCGGGAGGACCGGTAACTCCTTATCCTGGAAATCTCTCCTAACTGGCTCCGGACCAGGACCTGATTGAAAACAGGCTGTTGACCCGACCACATCTCTAACTGAGACCCTATATGGCCTTATACGTTTCTGGACTATTTGGACTATTTGTGTGTCCCCCGGGGAGGCGTCAGACATCGCCGTTGGCTTTTGCTGCGGCGTTTCTGAACCTGTCTGTGGCGAGAGATGACACTCGTAGCTGGATGCTCAGCCTGATAAAAGTCATGCTTTTTATGGAGAGAACGGAGCTAACGTTACACATTGAGGAATTTATAACACCGGGGTGGAGCTACAGGCACACTGCTGTCGGGAGACACCAACTCAACGCCGAAAACTTCGGAACTCACAAACTCAGATACCTGTGTCAACACCTGCTATCAACTAGCTAGCTAGCTAGGTTGCAATGGAGCCCGCTTCACCTGGAATAGCTAACAAACATTTCCAACGCTGTAGAAGCTGTGTTTATTATGCTCTTGTCTGGGACAATATTGACAATCCGGATTTCCAATGCGGCAATTGTTTGCTAGTGGAGGATTACAGGAATGAGGTGGCTATGCTTAGCAAACAAATCTAAATTCTGCGCAAATTTATAGGGAAAACACAAATTGGTGCTTTCTCGTTCTCAACTCCTATGGCTGGACGCCGCTCGAGCCTGATGGATGTTTCCCCGCCTTGTCATTTGCACTGTGCAGCGAAGCTATTCCTTATGTCAATCTGCTATGAACCTCTCACAGTTACTCCTCCATCCTGTAGTGAAGTAGACGGAGAACAGCAAGAAGAATGTTCCAATCAGTGCTAGTCCCATGTCACAAGTCATGGAATCCGAAGGCAGCGGCATGCTGCTAAGCAGATGGGAGTAACTGCGAGAGGTTCATAGCAGATTGACATAAGGAATAGCTTCGCTGCACTGGTGCCTGATCTACCTGCGCCTTCATCGCTGGTATTGCCTGTGTCTGCGACGGCGGTGCTGACTCCATTACGCTGACTCCAGCAGCAGCTTCGTCGTTGAGTTTGGCTCCTTTACCCCTCTCTGGATCTGATGGGGCACTGCTTGCTGTGGGATGTCTGGTCCTATCAATGGGAGCAGCGTCGTATGCTATCCTGCTTCTCGTGAAAGGTTCAACGAATTGTGTGAGGGATAGGAATGGGCGGGTTTCTCCATCCCATCTACCATCTCCGGACGTTGTATTGAGCAGTTCAGTGGTGACAAATGTCTCAGTCCCTGGATCAAAAACGTTGTGCTATCCAGGAGCATGAGTACAGGACATCAATAAGCTGCTCCCAAACATTTTAAACCTGCATCATGAAATTGAGTCTATCACAGTTCATGTGGGATTCAATAACATTATGAAGGGCAGCTCATAACACCTGAAGATGGATTTTAAAGAACTGATTGGGTCACTACTTGACACCAACAAACCCCCTATAATATCTGTCCCTCTGCTCTCCCTAAATCGTGGCATTGAACGGTTCAGCAGACTTTTAGCCCTCCATAACTGGCTACGAGACTATTGCAGCTCTGTGGGTGTTAATCCCTACCATTGTGTCGCTGAGTTGTCATAATGCTTCAGCAAATGTACATTATCCCAGGGGCGTCGGAAGACACAATGTAAGTAACCTAATGTATGTCCCTCTTACTTCCCCCAATGCCTCTGCTGATCCCACAGCTATTGTATGCAGTAATCATGTGCCTATAAACCAGAGTTCTACTGTTAGCACTGAGGCGGTGTGCCCTAGTAGGAAGTCTCACCCTGCACTAACATAAGTAACACGGCATGTCTACCTCTGCTAGGCTTCCCAGTAAAGAAATGAAAACAGTCAAACATCCCAGAAAAGTGCTAAAAATAGCCCAGGTTAACATATGTTGCTTAAGAAACAAGGTTCATTAAATAAATAATTTATAGTAACAGATCAAATCAAATCAAATCAAATTGTATTGGCCACATGCACCGAATACAACAGGTGCAGACATTACAGTGAAATGCTTACTTACAGCCCTTAACCAACAGTGCATTTCTTTTAAACAAAAAAAGTAAAAATAAAACAACAACAAAAAAAGTGTTGAGAAAAAAAGAGCAGAAGTAAAATAAAATAACAGTATGATGACATTCATATTCTGACAATCTCTGAAGCTCACTTAGATAATACCTTTAATGACACAGTGGTAGCAATACATGGTTATAACATCTACATAAAAGACAGAACCACATTCCTGTAAAGCTTAGAGAGGATCTCACGTTAAATACTGTTGAAGTAATAATTCCCCTGTAGCTCAGTTGGTAGAGCATGGCACTTGCAACGCCAGGGTTGTGGGTTCGTTTCCCACGGGGGGCCAGAATGAAAATGTATGCACTCACTGACTGTAAGTCGCTCTGGATAAGAGTGTCTGCTAAATTACTAAAATGTAATATGGCTACAGGTTCATCTGCCTCACTTAAAGCCCATTCTGGTGGGAAGCTGCTATAGACCACCAAGTACTAACAGCCAGTATCTGGATAACATGCGTGAAATTCTTGATAATGTATGTGATATCAACAGAGAGGTATATTTTCTGGGTGATTTTAAATATTGACTGGCTTTTGTCAGGCTGCCCACTCAAGAGAAAGCTTCATACAGTAACTAGTGCCCGCAACCTGGTTCAGATTATCAGTCAACCTACCAGGGTAGTTCCAAACAGCACAGGAATGAAATCATCAACATGTGTTGATCACATCTTTACTAATGCTGCAGAAATTTGCTTTAAAGCAGTATCCAAATCCATCGGATGTAGTGATCACAATATAGTAGCCATATCTAGGAAAACCAAAGTTCCAAGGGCTGGGCCTAATATGGTGTATAAGAGGTCATACAATACGTTTTGTAGTGATTCCTATGTTGTTGTTGGTCCGTGGTGTGTAATGAGGAGCACCTGACACATTCATGAAATTGCATATCCCAGTTACCAATAAGCATGCACCCATTAAGAAAATGACTGTAAAAACTGTTAAATCCCTGTGGATTGATGAGGAATTAAAAAAAAATATATGGTTGAGAGGGATGAGGTAAAAGGTATGGCAAATAGGTCTGGCTGCACAACCGATTGGCAAACGTACTGCAAATTGAGAAATCATGTGACTAACTTAATTAAAAAGAAGAAACTAAACTATGAATCAAAGACAAATGACATAAAGAATGATAGTAAAAAGCTTTGGAGCACCTTAAATGAAATGTTCGGCAAAAAGGCAAACTCAGCTTCATTGAATCAGATGGCTCATTCATCACAAAACCCACTGATATTGCCAACTACTTTAAATATTTTTTCATTGGCAAGATTAGCAAATTTAGGCATGACATGCCAGTAACAAACGCTGACACTACACATCCAAGTATATCTGACCAAATTATGAAAGACAAGCGTTATCATTTTGAATTACGTAAAGTAAGTGTGGCAGTGGTGAAAAAGTATTGTTGTCTATCAACAATGACAAGCCACCGGGGTCTGACAACTTGGATGGAAAATTACTGAGGATATTAGCGAACGATATTCCCACTCCTATTTGCCATATCTTCAATTTAAGCCTACTAGAAAGTGTGTGACCTCAGGCCTGGAGGGAAGCAAAAGTAATTCCGCTACCTAAGAATAGTAAAGCCCCCTTTACTGGCTCAAATAGCCGACCAATCAGCCTGTTACCAACCCTTAGTAAACGTTTTGATTTTTTTTTTTACAATGCTTTACAGTAAACAAATTGACAACAGACTTTCAGCATGCTTATAGGGAAAGACTATCAACAAGCACAGCACAGCACTTACACAATTAACTGATGATTGGCTGAGATAAATGTATGATAAAAAGATTGTGGGGGCTGTTTTGTTAGACTTCAGTGCGGCTTTTGACATTATCGATCATAGTCTGCTGCTGGAAAAACGTATGTGTTATGGCTTTACACCCCCTGCTATATTGTGAATAAAGAGTTATCTGTCTAACAGAACACAGAGCGTGTTCTTTAATGGAAGCCTCTCCAACATAATCCAGATAGAATCAGGAATTCCCCAGGGCAGCTGTCTAGGCCCCTTATCTTTTTCAATCTTTACTAACGACATGAGTAAAGCCAGTGTGTCTATGTATGCGGATGACTCAACACTATACACGTCAGCTACTACCGCGACTGAAATGACTGCAATACTTAACAAAGAACTACAGTTAGTTTCAGAATGGGTGGCAAGGAATAAGTTAGTCTTAAATATTTCTAAAACTAAAAGCATTGTATTTGGGACAAATCATTCACTAAACCCTAAACCTCAACTAAATCTTGTTATGAATAATGTGGAAATGTAGCAAGATGAGGTGACTAGACTGCTTGGAGTAACCCTGGATTGCAAACTGTCATGGTCAAAACATATTTATACAACAGTAGCTAAAATGGGGAGAAGTCTGTCCATAATAAAGCGCTGCTCTGCCTTCTTAACAGCATTATCAACAAGGCAGGTCCTACTGGCCCTATTTTTGTCACACCTGGACTACTGTTCAGTCGTGTGGTCAGGTGCCACAAAGAGGGATTTAGGGAAATTGCAATTGGCTGAGAACAGGGCAGCATGGCTGGCCCTAGGATGTACACAGAGAGCTAACATTCACTCTCTCCTGGCTCAAAGTGGAGGAGAGATTGACTTCATCACTACTTGTATTTGTGAGAGGTATTGAATGCACCGAGCTACTGTTTGAACTACTGGCACACAGTTCGGACACCCATGCTTACCCCACAAGACATGCCAACAGAGGTCTCTTCACAGTCCCCAAGTCCAGAACAGACTATGGGAGGTGCACAGTACTACATAGAGCCATGACTACATGGAACTCTATTCCACATCAGGTAACTGATGCAAGCAGTAAAATGTGATATAAAAAACAGATACAAATACACCTTATGGAACAGCGGGGACTGTGAAGCAACACAAACATAGGCACAGACACATGCATACACACACACGATAACATACGCACCATACACAAATGTACACATATATTTTATTTTGTAGATATGTGGTAGTTGAGTAGGGGCCTGAGCGAACACAATGTGTTGTGAAATCTGTTGTGAATGTATTGTATTGTTTTTAAAATTGTATAACTGCTTTAATTTTGATGAACCCCAGGAAGAGTAGCTGCTTCTATTCTTAACAGCATCTCAGATGGGTTCTGAAGTTATTTGTTGATATTAAACTCCTCATGGAAGACAGGATAGGAGAGGACCCCTGGACATGTATGTTCTCATTACAGTCCAGTAATTCAAGGAAGTAAGACAAATCTGTGACTCTAGACGGTTTATTTCCTGTTTAGGAGGGGTTAGAATTAGTTATTAGTTCAGATTATGGTGTTTAAAAGATTTAGACCAAAGCGAAGTAATGGGAACACTAAATAGGTCTTAATGATTGTCTTAATGGGTCGTTATTCAAATCGGTCTCATCATTAAAATGACCCTGGCTAAATGCAGCTGACTTCTCACAGCAAACCCATTGGGTTTATGTCCTATGTTTATGTTTATTAAAGAAATGCTCTGGAACTTTGGTGACTACTAAGTATTTTTTTAACCTCTCGCTTTGGGCTGGATGTGTCAATGTGTAGTTCATGCATGCATAATATATGAGCAGAATTACTGTCTTTCCTCAATTAGTTTGAAAGAGTCCGTTTCTCTGGAAGCTGTGCTGCGCCATTTTCCTTACATTTTCCCCCACTTGGGCCACCCCCCTAGCAATTCGAGTTCTAGCCAATGAGCTTCAGCCCCTCACCATTTGAGTGACAGCTAGCAAGATGCACACACAGCAGAGCGAGAGAGGGAGAGAGAAATGACGTGGTGCACATAGCTGCTCATGTGTGATGTAGTACGCAATTTTCGGGGACCACTTTTGGCACGTGAGCGCTACTTTCAGAACTACTGGCTAAAAAGGATAAGAAAGTACCAGACAATCTCTAACTCACTGTGTATATCTGGGTCCTCTCTTCCAGCCTAATCTCCATAGACATCAATCTCTAACTCACTGTGTATATCTGGGTCCTCTCTTCCAGCCTTATCTCCACAGACATCAATCTCTAACTCACTGTGTATATCTGTGTCCTCTCTTCCAGCCTAATCTCCACAGACATCAATCTCTAACTCACTGTGTATATCTGGGTCCTCTCTTCCAGCCTTATCTCCACAGACATCAATCTCTAACTCACTGTGTATATCTGGGTTCTCTCTTCCAGCCTTATCTCCACAGACATCAATCTCTAACTCACTGTGTATATCTGGGTCCTCTCTTCCAGCCTAATCTCCACAGACATCAATCTCTAACTCACTGTGTATATCTGGGTCCTCTCTTCCAGCCTTATCTCCACAGACATCAATCTCTAACTCACTGTGTATATCTGGGTCCTCTCTTCCAGCCTTATCTCCACAGACATCAATCTCTAACTCACTGTGTATATTTGGGTCCTCTCTTCCAGCCTAATCTCCACAGACATCAATCTCTAACTCACTGTGTATATCTGGGTCCTCTCTTCCAGCCTAATCTCCACAGACATCAATCTCTAACTCACTGTGTATATCTGGGTCCTCTCTTCCAGCCTAATCTCCACAGACATCAATCTCTAACTCACTGTGTATATCTGGGTCCTCTCTTCCAGCCTAATCTCCACAGTCACATTCTGGAGCAGACACACTCTTCCTTCTCTCTACCAGGTAAGATAACGAAACCTCAGTTCTTCCAAGTATCATCTTGTGCTGCTTGGTCTCTATTCATATTCAGCCTCACTACACCTACTGTATGTTAACTATGGTTTGTATGGTAAATAGACATGTATTTTCTTGCCACTGTGCATGTCCATCTCAATGACTGAGACTGACTGTCTGTGTCTGTCTGTTCTCCCAGACTTCAGCATGGCTAACCCCAGTGTAGGGGTTCGTGGTTCTCCCCCGGGCCCCACTGGTGGAGGAGACTTCTTCAGCCCAGCAGACGTGACTTCACCTGCATGGAGACCTCTATTACGCTCCCAGTCTTTCCACAATGCCCCAGGTACCGTACTGTAACAGCCCACCTCTCCTCCTCCTCCTCCTCCTCCTCCTCCCGACAGGCCCATGGGAAGAGACTTAGCATTGTTTACTGTTCACCACAGAGGGAGGACTGTTGCAGACTGAATGACACCCTATTACCTATAGGGCACGACCAAAGCCTGGTCAAAAGTAGTGCACTATTAAGGGAATAGGGTGCCATTTGGGATGCATCCTCATCTTGGCAGAGAAGAATACAAACCGGGCCCGACAACGTCGTAAAACCCCTCCCTCCTCAGACCCCTTTCTCAGTATTGTCAGGACATTTGCATGGTGCCGATTGACCTTCCCTGCACCTCAAAGCCCGGGTCTGTGCTTCAGTGGTGCCGTGCCGGCCTTGCCCCAGGGCCTCTTGGGTAATTACCTCACCTGAAGGGCGCTTGTTGCCTCTTTTCGAGATGTGAATGCAGTCACTGTGAAGCATACGTTTTCCCAGCCTAGCTAGCACTACAGTACGATACTCTGCTACATCTGTTTGCCAGCACACACACACACACACACACACACAAGCACACAAATGTACGCATACACATACAGACACACATACAAACAATCCCACTCCCCCTCACTGCAGGAGATGGAAGCATTTAACGTCAATTAAAGAACACACAACTTCCCCCTCTACCCCACTAGCTAAAGACTTGGTGGCCATCTGAAGTATATCCCCCCTCCCTCCTTCCCCTGTTGTCTCTCTGTTCTCTGCTGGACACAGCCACAGCACAGTCCGGTTTCACAATGCCTGCTGGCACTGCCTCATTTATAGAGTGTTGCTCAAACTATATTTATATCTGAATTGACATGTTAGTGGCTGGATTACATCAGTGACTGACATGTTAGTGGCCGGTTTACCTCAGTGACTGACATGTTAGTGTTTGGTTTACCTCAGTGACTGACATGTTAGTGGCTGGTTTACCTCAGTGACTGACATGTTAGTGGCTGGTTTACCTCAGTGACTGACATGTTAGTGGCTGGTTTACCTCAGTGACTGACATGTTAGTGGCTGATTTACCTCAGTGACTGGCGTGTTAGTGCCTGGTTTACCTCAGTGACTGACGTGTTAGTGGCTGGTTTACCTCAGTGACTGACATGTCAGTGGCTGGTTTACCTCAGTGACAGGAGGCCTGTTGGTTCATAACTGTAGAGCCATTGTTGAGTAAAATGTAAAATCAATGGATGAGGTAGTGTAATGGCATCCGCACTAATCCTTTGAGGAGTTATCAACATCCCTGGCTAAAGTCTCCACTGTAGGGTTCTCAAATTGACTAAAAACGTGTGATAAATGCACACATCCCACAATATTTTCAATTTCAGACTTTCTTAAAATGTCAAAACTAGTCCTTCCTCACTCCATTACATTTCTAATCCAAAATAAATCCCTGTTTGCATCCCAAATGGCATTCTATTCCCTACAAAGGGCACTAATTTTGGATGCCATTTGGGATGCAGACATAACAGCACATGCCCAACCGCTCTGGCTATCAGTGCCTGTTATGCAATAACAATCTCATCAAAGCTCTCTCTTAAACTGTGATTTTGTAAGACAAAACCCTGCCATTCATGCCATGGAAACCACCGCACATGAGGGATTTATGTTCTAAACATCTGATGTCACTTGGCAGTGGGGCAGAAGGAACAATCCAAAATCTGAGGAGAGCGAGATGGAGCAAGAATAATACACTGCTCAAAAAAATAAAGGGAACACTAAAATAACACATCCTAGATCTGAATGAATGAAATAATCTTATTAAATACTTTTTTCTTTACATAGTTGAATGTGCTGACAACAAAATCACACAAAAATTATCAATGGAAATCAAATGTATCAACCCATGGAGGTCTGGATTTGGAGTCACCCTCAAAATTAAAGTGTAAAACCACACTACAGGCTGATCCAACTTTGATGTAATGTCCTTAAAACAAGTCAAAATGAGGCTCAGTAGTGTGTGTGGCCTCCATGTGCCTGTATGACCTCCCTACAACGCCTGGGCATGCTCCTGATGAGGTGGCGGATGGTCTCCTGAGGGATCTCCTCCCAGACCTGGACTAAAGCATCCGCCAACTCCTGGACAGTCTGTGGTGCAACGTGGGGTTGGTGGATGGAGCGAGACATGATGTCCCAGATGTGCTCAATTGGATTCAGGTCTGGGGAACGGGCGGGCCAGTCCATAGCATCAATGCCTTCCTCTTGCAGGAACTGCTGACACACTCCAGCCACATGAGGTCTAGCATTGTCTTGCATTAGGAGGAACCCAGGGCCAACCGCACCAGCATATGGTCTCACAACGGGTCTGAGGATCTCATCTCAGTAACTAATGGCAGTCAGGCTACCTCTGGCGAGCACATGGAGGGCTGTGCGGCCCCCCAAAGAAATGCCACCCCACACCATGACTGACCCACCGCCAAACCGGTCATGCTGGAGGATGTTGCAGGCAGCGGAACGTTCTCCACGGCGTCTCCAGACTCTGTCATGTCTGTCACATGTGCTCAGTGTGAACCTGCTTTCATCTGTGAAGAGCACAGGGCGCCAGTGGCGAATTTGCCAATCTTGGTGTTCTCTGGCAAATGCCAAACGTCCTGCACGGTGTTGGGCTGTAAGCACAACCCCCACCTGTGGACGTCGGGCCCTCATACCACCCTCATGGAGTCTGTTTCTGACCGTTTGAGCAGACACATGCACATTTTTGGCCTGCTGGAGGTCATTTTGCAGGGCTCTGGCAGTGCTCCTCCTGCTCCTTGCACAAAGGCGGAGGTAGCAGTCCTGCTGCTGGGTTGTTGCCCTCCTACGGCCTCCTCCACGTCTCCTGATGTACTGGCCTGTCTCCTGGTAGCGCCTCCATGCTCTGGACACTACGCTGACAGACACAGCAAACCTTCTTGCCACAGCTCGCATTGATGTGCCATCCTGGATGAGCTGCACTACCTGAGCCACTTGTGTGGGTTGTAGACTCCGTCTCATGCTACAACTAGAGTGAAAGCACCGCCAGCATTCAAAAGTGACCAAAACATCAGCCAGGAAGCATAGGAACTGAGAAGTGGTCTGTGGTCACCACCTGCAAAACCAGTCCTTTATTGGGGGTGTCTTGCTAATTGCCTATAATTTCCACCTATCTATTCAATTTGCACAACATCATGTGAAATGTATTGTCAATCAGTGTTGCTTCCTAAGTGGACAGTTTGATTTCACAGAAGTGTGATTGACTTGGAGTTACATTGTGTTGTTTAAGTGTTCCCTTAATTTTTTTGAGCAGTGTATAATTCACTAGTCTCTGTGTTCGATCAGTCCGTTTCCCACTCTTTTACAACCTAAGGGGTTCTCTAGACGTTGGCATAAGAGTTTGTGTGAGGACACTGTAAAGAACACATTGAGTTTTTGTAAGGTGTTCTTTTTATATAAGTGGTATTTCTAAATTAGGTCATGTTATGTTGATTTGTGTCTACCAATCCGTCACCACATAGGAAGTTCCCTCTCAGTAAATAAAAGTGACTTGAATTTGATAACTAACATAAATTGTTGTGTTTTGTTTCTATCTTCCAGGTTCTCATCACTACCAGCAGCAACACCCAGCCTCCATGTACTCCCCAGGGCACCCCCACCCCCAGCAAAACCCCCAGCACCACCCCCACCCCCAGCCCCACCCCCAGCCCCAGCCCCACCCCCACCCCCACCCCCAGCAGCACTACCACATGCCCCCCTTCATGGGCTACACACACTTCCCTTTCCTTTATCCAGTGAACCCCGGTTCCCCCAAACCAGCCCATCCTCCCCTCACACGGGTCGCCAGCAACCCCACGTTACCCTCCGTTTACTCCCCAGCCCCAGGCTTCTCCGGCGGCCCACACTCTGATGCCCCGAGCCCCTCTGAGTACAGTGGGGAGGGGAACCCCATGTCCCCCTCTGCTTACCCCCAGCACCCCAACTTGTGGCCTTCCCACACACAGCCCCTCTTCTCCCTGGCCAACGTGATCTCCATGGCGATGAGCATGGCCCACTCCTTCATCCCCACCAACAGCCTGGCCAACCAAGGGATGCCCTCCATAGCAGGCTTCCACCCCCAGCTAACCCACCCCCAGTCGGGCTACCCGTCCGTCTACTCTCCCCACTACCAGACAGCTCCAGTGGAGGTCCCCTACCCCCAGGGTGGGATGCCTGGCCAAGGGCAGCAGCACAGTGTCTACCAGGGCCCAGACACTCCACCACAGATACAGAGGGATGGGTCTGGGTCTGTGTACTCTCAAAACAGACACCCCAGCTGGCAGCATAACCACATATCTCCCTCTATGATGGGTTACAACACCCCTCCAAGGAACCCACAGATGGTGTCACAGCAAACAGCGTCTTACAGCCCTCTAAGACATTTACAGAATAGTTCCCAGGGAACCTACATGGTTCCTCAGGACCAATCTGATGTGTCCAGCTCTGCATCAGGGTCTGACCTGTCCCCCTCGCCAACAGACAGCCCCGAGAGCACAGTAAGTTACTAACCAGCCCATACATGACTGTCTGACCGTGACAAGTTATGTCATTCTTGCTGAATATTTTTGGTCACTGAAACATAGCTGAAATGATGTTGCAAGCCTACTGGAAACATGTAATCAACATTATTAAGAAAATGATAAAGATAAATAAACCTAATATATGGGGGGATTCATTTTCTTAATAATGTTGATTACATGTTTCCTTCCTCTTTTCCCAAGTTATCATCGTTTAGCTCAACCACACCAATGTCCAGACCAATGGTGCCTGAGCTGAATGCCAGTGCTCCCAAGCCCAGAGTATCTCCCAGTTACACAGGTACGATTCACAGTGACTTTACCCTCTCTACTTCTACTCTGTATTGTACTGTACTGGCCCTTACCTAAGCTTACTGTTAATCTGTTGATGGTAGGAGACGGGTCGGCGAGGACGCTGGCACAGACCTTGTTAGCACACTAAACAAATTGTAGACGGTACCTGGCGCCGACGAAGATGGCGGCCTCGCGACTAGTTTGCAGTATTTTGTATTTTTATGTATTATTTTTTACATTATTAGCTCAGAAAGTGTTTTGCATCATTACATACAGCCGGGAAAAACTATTGGATATCAGAGCGGCGGTAACTCCAGGATTACGACCAGGAATACGACTTTCCCGAAGCAGATCCTTTGTTTGCTCTCCCCAGGGCAACTGAACTGATTCCAGCGGCTGACCCAAAACATCGCCGGCGGAGGAGAGGCACTCGGAGCGGCCTGCTGGTCCGACTTAGGAGGCGCGCACACCACCCACCGCTTCCAAGTATTGTACTCACTAATCTTCAATCTTTGGTTAACAAAGTCGACGAACTACGGGCAAGGATTTCTTTCCAGAGAGACATCAAGGCCTGTAACATACTCTTTCACTGAAACATGGCTCTCTTGGGATATTCTGTCGAAATCGGTCCAGCCAGATGGGTTCTCAGTTCATCGCGCAGACAGGAATAAATATCTCTCCGGGAAGCAGAAGGGCGGAGGTGTGTGTTTCATGATTAACGACTCATGGTGTAATTGTAGTAACATAGAGCATAGAGGAACTCGAGTCCTTCTGTTCACCCAACCTAGAATATCTCACAATCAAATGTCGACCGTATTATCTCCCAAGATAATTTTCTTCGGTTATAGTCACGGCCGTGTATATCCCCCCTCAAGCCGATACCACGACGGCCCTCAAAGAACTTCACTGGACCTTATGCAAACTGGAAACCACATATCCTGAGGCTGCATTTATTGTAGACGGGGATTTTAACAAAGCAAATTTGAGGACTAGGCTGCCGAAGTTCTATCAACATATCGACTGTTGTACTCGCGCTGCTAAAATCCTCGACCATTGCTATTCAAACTTCCGGGATGGTTATAAGGCCCTCCCCCGCCCTCCTTTCGGCAAATCTGAGGTCTAGGTCCTGTGGTCCTCTGTAGCTCAGCTGGTAGAGCATGGCGCTTGTAACGCTAAGGTAGTGGGTTCGATCCCCGGGACCACCCATACACAAAAAAAAAAATTATGCACGCATGACTGTAAGTCGCTTTGGATAAAAGCGTCTGCTAAATGCCATATTATTATTATTAAATCTGACCACGACTCCATTTTGCTTCTCCCTTCCTATAGGCAGAAACTCAAACAGGAAGTACCCGTGTTAAGGACTATTCATATTTTTTACATATACACTGAAACGGTGACGGAATTTATCAGGAAGTGTATAGGTGATGTTGTGCCCACTGTGACTATTAAAACCTACCCTAACCAGAAACCGTGGATAGACAGCAGCATTCGCGCAAATCTGAAAGCGCGAACCACCACATTCAACCATGGCATGGTGACTGGGAATATGGCAGAATACAAACAGTGTAGCTACACACTCCGCAAGGCAATTAAACTGGCAAAACATAAGTATAGAGACAAAGTGGAGTCGCAATTCAACGGCTCAGACATGAGACGTATGTGGCAGGGTCTACAGACAATCACGGACTACAAAAAGAAAACCAGCCACGTCGCCGACACCGACGTCTCGCTTCCAGACAAGCTAAACACCTTCTTCGCTGCTTTGAGGATAACACAGTGCCACTGACGAGGCCCACTACCAAGGACTGTGGCCTCTCCTTCTCCGTGGCCGACGTGATTAAGACATTTAAGCATGTTAACCCCCGCAAGGCTGCCGGCCCAGACGGCATCCCTAGCCGCGTCCTCAGAGCATGCGCAGACCAGCTGGCTGGTGTGTTCATGGACATATTCAATATCTCCCTTTCCCAGTCTGCTGTTCCCACATGCTTCAAGATGGCCACCATTGTTCCTGTACCCAAGAAAGCAAAGGTAACTGAACTAAATGACTATCGCCCTGTAGCACTCACCTCTGTCATCATGAAGTGCTTTGAGAGACTAGTCAAGGATCATATCACCTCTACCTTACCTGTCACCCTAGACCCACTTCAATTTGCTTACCGCCCCAATAGATCCACAGATGATGCAATTGCCATCACACTGCACACTGCCCTATCCCATCTGCACAAGAGGAATACCTATGTAAGAATGCTGTTCATTGACTATAGCTCAGCATTCAACACCATAGTACCCTCCAAGCTCATCATTAAGCTCGAGGCCCTGGGTCTGAACCCCGCCCTGTGCAACTGGGTCCTGGACTTCCTGACGGGCCGCCCCCAGGTGGTGAAGGTAAGAAACACATCTCCACTTCGCTGATCCTCAACACTGGGGCCCCACAAGGGTGCGTGCTCAGCCCCCTCCTGTACTCCCTGTTCACCACTGACTGCGTGGCCAAGCACGCCTCCAACTCAATCATCAAGTTTGCAGACGACACAACAGTAGTAGGCTTGATTACCAACAATGACGAGACCGCATACAGGGAGGAGGTGATGGCTCTGGGAGTGTGGTGACAGGAAAATAACCTCTCACTCAACATCAACAAAACAAAGGAGATAATCGTGGACTTCAGGAAACAGCAGAGGGTGCACCCCCCTATCCACATCGACAGGACCGCAGTGGAGAAAGTGGAAAGCTTCAAGTTCCTAGGCGTACACATCACTGACAAACTGAAATGGTCCACCCACGCAGACAGTGTGGTGAAGAAGGCAAAACAGAGCCTCTTCAACCTCAGGAGGCTGAAGAAATTTGGCTTATCACCTAAAACCCTCACAAACTTTTACAGATGCACAATTGAGAGCATCCTGTCGGGCTGTATCCCCGCCTGGTACGGCAACTGCACCGCCCACAACCGCAGGGCTCTCCAGAGGGTGGTGCGGTCTGCCGAACGCATTACCGGGGGCAAACTACCCGCCCTCCAAGACACATACAGCACCCGATGTCACAGGAAGGCCAAAAAGATCATCAAGGACATCAACCACCCGAGCCACTGCCTGTTCACCCCGCTATCATCCAGAAGGCGAGGTCAGTACAGGTGCATCAAAGCTGGGACCGAGAGAATGAAAAACAGCTTCTATCTCAAGGCCATCAGACTGTTAAATAGCCGCCACTAGCACATTAGAGGCTGCTGCTGCCTATTGAAATCGCTGGCCACTTTAAGAAATGGAACACTAGTCACTTTAATAATGTTTACATATCTTGCACTACTCATCTCATATGTATATATTCTATAATATTCTTCTGTATCTTAGTCTATGCCGCTCTGTCATTGCTTGTCCATATACAGTGGGGAAAAAAGTATTTAGTCAGCCACCAGTTGTGCAAGTTCTCCCACTTAAAAAGATGAGAGAGGCCTGTAATTTTCATCATAGGTACACGTCAACTATGACAGACAAAATGAGATTTTTTTTCTCCAGAAAATCACATTGTAGGATTTTTAATGAATTTATTAGCTAATTATGGTGTAAAATAAGTATTTGGTCAATAACAAAAGTTTCTCAATACTTTGTTATATACCCTTTGTTGGCAATGACACAGGTCAAACGTTTTCTGTAAGTCTTCACAAGGTTTTCACACACTGTTGCTGGTATTTTGGCCCATTCCTCCATGCAGATCTCCTCTAGAGCAGTGATGTTTTGGGGCTGTCGCTGGGCAACACAGACTTTCAACTCCCTCCAAAGATTTTCTATGGGGTTGAGATCTGGAGACTGGCTAGGCCACTCCAGGACCTTGAAATGCTTCTTACGAAGCCACTCCTTCGTTGCCCGGGCGGTGTGTTTGGGATCATTGTCATGCTGAAAGACCCAGCCACGTTTCATCTTCAATGCCCTTGCTGATGGAAGGAGGTTTTCACTCAAAATCTCACGATACATGGCCCCATTCATTCTTTCCTTTACACGGATCAGTCGTCCTGGTCCCTTTGCAGAAAAACAGCCCCAAAGCATGATGTTTCCACCCCCATGCTTCACAGTAGGTATGGTGTTCTTTGGATGCAACTCAGCATTCTTTGTCCTCCAAACACGACGAGTTGAGTTTTTACCAAAAAGTTATATTTTGGTTTCATCTGACATTCTCCCAATCGTCTTCTGGATCATCCAAATGCACTCTAGCAAACTTCAGACGGGCCTGGACATGTACTGGCTTAAGCAGGGGGACACGTCTGGCACTGCAGGATTTGAGTCCCTGGCGCCGTTGTGTGTTACTGATGGTAGGCTTTGTTACTTTGGTCCCAGCTCTCTGCAGGTCATTCACTAGGTCCCCCTGTGTGGTTCTGGGATTTTTGCTCACCGTTCTTGTGATCATTTTGACCCCACGGGGTGAGATCTTGTGTGGAGCCCCAGATCGAGGGAGATTATCAGTGGTCTTGTATGTCTTCCATTTCCTAATAATTGCTCCCACAGTTGATTTCTTCAAACCAAGCTGCTTACCTATTGCAGATTCAGTCTTCCCAGCCTGGTGCAGGTCTACAATTTTGTTTCTGGTGTCCTTTGACAGCTCTTTGGTCTTGGCCATAGTGGAGTTTGGAGTGTGACTGTTTGAGGTTGTGGACAGGTGTCTTTTATACTGATAACAAGTTCAAACAGGTGCCATTAATACAGGTAACGAGTGGAGGACAGAGGAGCCTCTTAAAGAAGAAGTTACAGGTCTGTGAGAGCCAGAAATCTTGCTTGTTTGTAGGTGACCAAATACTTATTTTCAACATAATTTGCAAATAAATTCATTAAAAATCCTACAATGTGATTTTCAGGATTTTTTTTCCTCAATTTGTCTGTCATAGTTGACGTGTACCTATGATGAAAATTACAGGCCTCTCTCATCTTTTTAAGTGGGAGAACTTGCACAATTGGTGGTTGACTAAATACTTTTTTCCCCCACTGTATTTTCTTTGTATTTCATTACTTTAACAGAACATTTCCTAAAAGTTCAAACATGGTTACATTTAATAAAAATGTTGGTAATGTAGGAATGTTCTCCAACTGGTTTGATATTGGGAATGTTTTCAAATAGTTCAGAAAACATTAACAAACAACGTTCTTCTGTGGGAATTTCAGTACGTTTTCTACATGGTTCTATTTAAAGTCATGTTCTCAGAACGTTCAGAAACTTTCCAGTAAAGTTCAGAGGTTATTATAGTAAACTAAACCTGAAACTAAAACAAAAACTCATCATGAAAAAACGATTTAGTAAACTGCAATAAAATAATTAAGAAACCTGTTTGAAAAACTAAAACTATACTAAAACTATTAACTTTGAGTCCAAAACTAAATAAAATAAAATAAAATCCATGGTAAATTAGTTAAGTTTTTTCTCTTCTAAACTTTGGGCAAAAAGATGCATCATGCTGCCTTGTTGACAACATGACCAAGTGGTGCAGAATACTGTTTGATTTGAAAAGGGTGCTCCTACCTCACCACTTTTGCCCGTTCACGTCACGGCCATAGCACGTCCGGGTGCACTTAGTCAAACTTCCTCAGTGTTCCAGCATACACGTCTCATCTGTACAACCTACGTCTGTGACAGCATGGACAGTGCCATTGAGGCTGATGTTTGAAAAAAGTATATAGCTAATATTGGTGATTTACCTCCACCTGCAGTGCTGGAGTCTTGAACAAAACCTTGTGTGGCATTCATTTATTGTGGCCACTAGATGTCGGTAATAGAGCTCAAAGCCATTTACAAACTAGGCAAACCAATTTAAAGAAGAATACAATGCTCTGATCATTGGCTGATTACTCCCAACCCATAGGAATCCCCACCCAGTTGACTACTTTAAAATGGTGGAAGCTCTCAATGGCAATGTCCATGCAAAATGGTTATTTCCATGTAATGATCTCTATTCATCTCTTTGTAACAGGGAAGCACGTCGCTGCCTTATCCGGTGACATCATGGCCCTGTCTGTTTGTTGCCCTAGCATCAACATCCCCACCAGACATACAGTTCCTTCAGAAAGTATTCACACACCTGGACTTTTTCCACATATTGTTGTGTTACAGTCATAATTTAAAATGGCATACCCCATAATACCCCATAATGTCCCCATTATGTCAAAGTGGAATTATATTTTTCAAATTGTTTACTAATTTATTAAAAATGAAAAGCTGAAAATATCTTGAGTCAATAAGTATTCAACCCCTTTGTTATGGCAAGCCTAAATAAGTTCAGGAGTAAAAATGTGCTTAACAAGTCATAATAAGTTGCATGGACTCACTCTGTGTGCAATAATTGTGTTTAACATGTTTTTTGAATGACTACCTTATCTCTGTACCCCACACATACAATTATCTGTAAGTTCCCTCAGTCGAGCAGTGCATTTCAAACACAGATTCAACCACAAAGACCAGGGAGGTTTGCAAATGCCTCGCAAAAAAGGGCACCTATTGGTAGAAGGGTAAAAATGAAAAAAATAGACATTGAATATCCCTTTGAGCATGGTGTGGTTATTAATTACACTTTGGATGCTGTATCAATACACCCAGTCACAACAAAGATACAGGCGTCCTTCCTAACTCAGTTGCCGGAGTGGAAGGAAACCGCTCTGAGATTTCACCATGAGGCCAATGGTGACTTTAAAACAGTTACAGAGTTTAACAGCTGTGATAGGAGAAAACTGAGGATGGATCAACAAAATAGTAGTTACTCCACAATACTAACCTAATTTATGGAGTGAAAAGAAGGAAGCCTGTACAAAAAAACACACAAAAAACATACATGCATCCTGTTTACAACAAGGCACTAAAGTAATACTGCAAAAGACGTGACAAAGCAATTCACTTTTTGTCCTGAATACAAAGTGTTATGTTTGGGGCAAGTACAATACAACACATTACTGAGTACCACTCTCCATATTTTCAAGCATAGTGGTGGCTGCATCATGTTATGGGTATGCTTGTAATCGTTAAGGACTGGGGAGTTTTTCAGGATAAATAATTAATGGAATGGAGCTAAGCACAGGCAGAATCCTAGAGGAAAACCTGGTTCAGTCTGCTTTCCACCAGACACTGGGAGATGAATTCACCCTTCAGCAGGACGATAACCTAAAACAGAAGGCCAAATCTACACTGGAGTTGCTTACCAAGAAGACAGTGAATGTTTCTGAGTGGCCGAGTTACAGTTTTTACATAAATCTACTTGGAAATCTATGGCAAGACCTGAAAATGGTATTGTGTGGGGTATTGTGTGTAGATGGGTGAGGGGAAAAATCAATTTAATTCATTTTGATTTCAGGCTGTAATACAACAAAATTTGGAATAAGTCAAGGGGTATGACTACTTTCTGAAGGCACTGTAAAGCTATCTAGCTAGCGAGATGGAGAACGCAGAGGTTATATTTAATTAGTGCATTTCATAATGGCTAGTTTGCATCATTTACAGTACCTTCACTAAAACCACTGCAAAGGATTTTCCTCATGCTCTGAGATGTCTGCTTACTCGCTTCAAATAAAACCATGCAATTTATTAATGCCTAAGGAAATTAAATTCCATGTGTCCTATCTGTGCTTGGAGTTCAAAAAGTAAACCCAAAATAAGCTAGCAGTGTTATTAAAAGGGTTATTGAAACATTCAGTGAAAGTTTTAAGGAAGTTTTAATTAAATTTTTTAAACTCAAAATAACCTATAATTTCCATTATCAGAGCGTTAATAAAACGTATAGGAAACCTTTAAAGGAACCAAATGTGCTATCTGGGTAATGACTGTGTTTGGGCCAATTTGCCCTTCCCCTTGTTTTCTGTTCTGTTTTCTGTTTTATCCTGCCCACGTCGGTGTTTGGTGACAATATCACCTATTAGCACTAGCAGTGCCTCGGGATCATTGAATAAGGGACCAATATGTAGGCGTGATTAAAGCCCTGCCTACCAGTATTGACCTATTAGAAGCTTTGTCCAGCAGAACTGACCAATTAGAAGGCTTCCACACTCGCTACAGGCCTCTCCTCCCATATCCTCCCCACCTGTCTGTGTTTATACCCCCACCCCGCCCTGTTCCGGTCCCCGAGCGACCCAACCCAAAAAGGCCCGCCCCACTCAACAGACAGACAGAACAGGCTCTGTTTGAGAAGTCCCAGGGCCGCATTAAGCAGAGAAAAGCTGCTTTCCAAGCCAGTAGAGTAGAGTGCCACCTAGTGCCAAACCTCAGCTAGCTCTGATTCCTTCTCACCTCTTCCACCACCGCCAGATTTTGGCAGTAGATATGGCAGTTGGATTTGTTTTTTGACCGAATGTTATGAAACTAAGGCCAGGGTTCTATCCGATCACTGTCCACGTAAATTTCAGATTGAGCCGACATATGCAGCGTTTACCATGAATGCAGTCTCCGCGAATGTGGAAACATTGCCTTTAAGCGGTACATAGACAAAAAGGGGCAATCGGATTGAATCCCGGCCTAAAGCATTGTAATCAATTTGAGTGTACATGAGTCAATATCAGTGGAAAATAATATCAACTACTGGAACAGAATGTAACACAAACAGCAGATTGTGAAAATGAATTATTATCACTGTATTGATATTCATCATAAACCCCCTCCACCCCACAGATCCCCCGCCTGCTGTTGTCACTGTGGGCCGTTTCCAGGTCTCCCCTAGCATGGAGATCCCTGTGACTGCTGTACCAGGTGGACAGGGCTCTAACCCCACCAGGCCCATGTCAGTGGGCAGCACCACCACCTCCAAGAGCAGCACAGAGGAGCAGGAGCAGCGGGGGTCAGAGACCAGCCTGAACACCTCCCTCACTCTCTCCCCCCCACACCGACACCTTACTATGGGGGAGGACCGGGAGGTCCAAGTAGGGTGGGCCGAGACCAAGGAGCAGCAGCAGGAAGAGGAGGAGGATGAACAGAGGGATGAAGATGAGGAGGTGCAGGAGAAGGAAGAAGCGGAGGAGGAGGAAGCACAGCAGACAGTGAGGAGGAGGAGGAGGAGGAGAGCGTGCAGCCTGATGGATATGTCTGCAGACAGCGGCCTGTCCGTCATGGACTCAGAGGGGCGTGGCCTGTGGGAGGGAGGGGCAGGGAGCCCCACCTACAACTCGGCCCTGTGGCTGAGCTACAGCCGTAACTTCACGTACCTGAGCAGTGACGACTCAGAGAGCGAGGACATGTGGGAGGAGCTGCAGGAGATGAGGGAGAAGTGAGTGTTTCACCTTCAGCATCTCTTTAGTCATTCACCCATTTTTATTCTAGATCGGTTTGGGTTTTAATCGAAGTTTGATTACTTTGAACTCAACTTGATTCTCAACTATTCCAAAGCACTTAAACGTCCTCCTCAGAGTCCTTAGCTGTTTCTCTCTCTCTCTGCCTCTCTCTCTCTCACTCTCTCTCTCTCTCTCTCTCTCACTCTCACTCTCTCTCTCTCTTTCTCTCTTGTCAGACACATGGCGGAGGTGCAGAGTCTCCAGGCCACACAAAAGAGGGAGATTGAAGAGCTGTATGAGAGGATGGGGAAGGTTCCCCCTGCGGGGATTGTCTCTCCTGCCGCCATGCTGTCCAGTCGCCAGCGCCGCCTCTCTAAGGAAAGGAGTTACGTCTCCTCCTCCCGCAGAAACAGCCTGCAGCGCCTGGACATGCTCCCCCTCCAAGGTATCATTAGGAAGAACTCTCTGGGTGGCAGCAGCAGTAACAGCTCTCTGGAGAAGCCCTCTAAAGGGGTGACTTTTGCCTCTGATGTCAGTAGAATGGTGGGTTTCCACATTGTCCTTACAGTGGCCAGGTCCGAATACTTCTACTTGCGTTCTAAATAGTAGAATGATTGGGAATGCGAAAATGCAACATTTTAGTGTGTGACATAAAAAAAAATGTTGCATTCTTTAAATGCCAGGATGTCATACTCATTTTGGCTTTTCATCTATAGTGAGGGAAAAAAGTATTTGATCCTCTGCTGATTTTGTACGTTTGCCCACTGACAACGAAATGATCAGTCTATAATTTTAATGGTAGATTTATTTGAACAGTGAGAGACAGAATAACAACGAAAAAATCCAGAAAAATGCATGTCAAAAATGTTATAAATTGATTTGCATTTTAATGAGGGAAATAAGTATTTGACCCCCTCTCAATCAGAAAGATTTCTGGCTCCCAGGTGTCTTTTATACAGGTAACGAGCTGAGATTAGGAGCACACTCTTAAAGGGAGTGCTCCTAATCTCAGTTTGTTACCTGTATAAAAGACACCTGTCCACAGAGGCAATCAATCAATCAGATTCCAAACTCTCCACCATGGCCAAGACCAAAGAGCTCTCCAATGATGTCAGGGACAAGATTGTAGACCTATTCAAGGCTGGAATGGGCTACAAGAACATTGCCAAGCAGCTTGGTGAGTAGGTGACAACAGTTGGTGCGATTATTCGCAAATGGAAGAAACACAAAAGAACTGTCAATCTCCCTCGACCTGGGGCTCCATGCAAGATCTCACCTTGTGGAGTTGCAATGATCATGAGAACGGTGAGGAATCAGCCCAGAACTACACGGGAGGATCTTGTCAATGATCTCAAGGCAGCTGGGACCATAGTCACCAAGAAAACAATTGGTAACACACTATGCCGTGAAGGACTGAAATCCTGCAGCGCCCGCAAGGTCCCCCTGCTCAATAAAGCACATATACAGGGCCGTCTGAAGTTTGCCAATGAACATCTGAATGATTCAGAGGAGAACTGGGTGAAAGTGTTGTGGTCAGATGAGACCAAAATCGAGCTCTTTGGCATCAACTCAACTCGCCGTGTTTGGAGGAGGAGGAATGCTGCTTATGACCCCTAGAACACCATCCCCACCGTCAAACATGGAGGTGGAAATATTATGCTTTGGGGGTGTTTTTCTGCTAAGGGGACAGGACAACTTCACCGCATCAAAGGGACGATGGAGGGGCCATGTACCGTCAAATCTTGGGTGAGAACCACCTTCCCTCAGCCAGGGCATTGAAAATGGGTTGTGGATAGGTATTCCAGCATGACAATGACCCAAAACACACGGCCAAGGCAACAATGGAGTGGCTCAAGAAGAAGCACATTAAGGTCCTGGAGTGGCCTAGCCAGTCTCCAGACCTTAATCCCATAGAAAATCTGTGGAGGGAGCTGAAGGTTCGAGTTGCCAAACGTCAGCCTCGAAACCTTAATGACTTGGAGAAGATCTGCAAAGAGGAGTGGAACAAAATCCCTCCTGAGATGTGTACAAACCTGGTGGCCAACTACAAGAAACGTCTGACCTCTGTGATTGCCAACAAGGGTTTTGCCACCAAGTACTAAGTCATGTTTTGCAGAGGGGTCAAATACTTATTTCCCTCATTAAAATGCAAATCAATTTATAACATTTTTGACATGCGTTTTTCTGGATTTTTTTTGTTGATATTCTGTCTCTCACTGTTCAAATAAACCTACCATTAAAATTATAGACTGATCATGTCTTTGTCAGTGGGCAAACATACAAAATCAGCAGGGGATCAAATACTTTTTTTCCCTCATTGTAGTAGAATTCGCTGCACACTATTGAGGAAGAGAATCGTCTTTTCAGACCAACGTGTGTTTGACAAAATCTGATAATCAGATAACAGGGGACAAGCTATACCAAAATGAACAAATGGCAGGAAACAACACAATTGCTCATTAGATGACACTCTCGGTATGGGTGAGCCTAGTATGTTGATATTTGTTGCTTACTGCATACGTTTTTACTAAACAGTATATTCTAAATTGTATGTAGTGTGATTAGTACACAGTATGCAGTTTTAGTAAGTAGACAAGCCAGATTTCAGACAGCTACTGTATAGAGTATGTATTGGATTTATCCTTCTGTCCGAAATCTAAGTTTATCTAGAAGACAGGAGGTGAAAGATTATCCACTACATCTCAATACTCTACACATCTAATCATTGCTTCTCCTTGTCTCCTCTCTCACCAGTAAGAATCTTGAGCCATGCTTGCTGTAGAATAAACCCAGACTACCTCATCTGAAGAGTGACTGCAGTGATCATGTCCATCCTGCTGGAGGAAGGAACATCACATCTAAACCCTTTATCTGGCCCCCCACTGGAGGAGAGAGTAAACTAGGCCCCCCAGAAACCAGGAAGCTCCTCTGCTGATCCAATGGTCACAGGGTTAATCAAAGGTCACACAGGTAATCAGAGGTCACAGGGTTAATCAGAGGTCACAGGGTTCATCATAGGTCACCGAGCTTCTGTCAACCTCGGTCATCTGCTGTCAGTCACCCCAGAGAGAAGCTCTGCCAGAGAGAATGGTTCAGTAGGACGCCACCAGAACAGTGTTTAAAGTGAGATGGTCAAACCTTTCCAAACTGCTTAAACCTCAGCTAATGAGTATAAAAGGCTCACAACAGTACAAGCCCAAGTAGTGCACCATCATTCCTCATACTATGCAATGCTAGGGAGAACATGTGTGATAGTTGTACATAGAGCCTTAGTGATCAGCTATAGTCCTGCCTTGTAGCCACAAAGCAGTAAGGGTTGTTCCAGCTACAATATTGGGATCATGGGATCAAGGCTGGGGCAGTTGATCAATATTTTCCTGCTTATCTGACAGTCGCAGCCAGTTTTTATTTGGACTGTTTCAGATTATTCACGCTTTTCTTTGCACATTTGACTGTCTGTTTGCATTCTGTCGATGTTGATGCTGACTGTAAGCTCACTCCTGCCCTCTAGAGTGACTATGAAAGTCCAGATATGTTGTTGTAGTTCTGCCAGTTTTCCAATGTACAATAGGGATGCAATACTTCTGATTAATTCAACAGCTTTATGAAGGACAACTGTTGTCGACATTTAGAAAGATGTGAACATTGTTTTCTAACGTTAGGCAGTATCTTATATACATGATAGTGAGCATTTATCAATAAAATACAACACTATAGACAAGTAGTTTTCTACTGCTGAATACAACCTACTACTATTGGTAGAACTAGAACACTGAGATCATTTAGGTGTCAGTCTTTCCAGAATATTTCTGAATATCACATTATGATATGTGGTCAAATGAAATATAAAAAGGTTATACACCATAGGAAGCTAAGCACGATACAGGTCTATACATGAGGAATACCTAAGACAAACTAACTAGCTACTCCTTTTTTTTTAATCAGCCATGTCGATAAAAAAAAAAAAACGATTTATGGTTGATGATTGTTACAAACCTCTCCTGACTTTTTGGCTGAGAATATATTTTCTACAAACATAATCCAACATCCAGATATTGTTCTAGACTAATGGCTCTCACCATGATTGGAAATATGAAATAATGCATTTAGAAATTACGTTTACAAATGAATCAAAGACATTCTGGCTACCTACATTTCTTTCCATGACAGACTGACCAGGTGAATTTACAATTTCCCCCCCAAAAATTGTACTATATTTTTTACTTTCTTATACAGTACCAGTCAAAAGTTTGGACACCTACTCATTCCAGGGTTTTTCTTAATTTTTACTATTTTCTACATTGTAGAATAATAGTGAAGACATCAAAACTATGAAATAACACATATGGAATCATGTAGTAACCATAAAAGTATTAAACAAATCAAAATATATTTTATATTTGAGATTCTTCAAATAGCCACCCTTTGCCTTGATGACAGCTTTGCACACTCTTGGCATTCTCTCAACCAGGTTCACCTGGAATGCTTTTCCAACAGTCTTGAAGGAGTTCCCACATATGCTGAGCACTCGTTGGTTGCTTTTCCTTCACTCTGCGGTCCAACTCATCCCAAACCATCTCAATTGGGTTGAGGTCGGGGGATTGTGGAGGCCAGGTCATCTGATGCAGCACTACATCACTCTCCTTCTTGGTAAAATAGCCCTTACACAGCCTGGAGGTGTGTTGTGTCATTGTCCTATTGAAAAACAAATCATAGTCCCACTAAGCCCAAACCAGATGGGATGTTGTATCACTGCAGAATGCTGTGGTAGCCATGCTGGTTAAGTGTGCCTTGCATTCTACATAAATCACAGACAGTGTCACCAGCAAAGCACCCCCACACCATAACACCTCCTCCTTCATGCTTAACGGTGGGAAATACACATGCGGAGATCATCCGTTCACCCATACCGCGTCTCACAAAGCCATGGCGGTTGGAACCAAAAATCTCAAATTTGGACTCCAGACCAAAGGACAAATTTCCACCGGTCTAATGTCCATTGCTCATGTTTCTTGCACACTCAGCACCCCTACTGCCCGGGCAAGACAAAATATTTAAGTGCCTTTGAACAAGGTATGGTAGCTGGGTTTTTCACGCTCAACAGTTTCCCTTGTGTATCAAGAATGATCCACCACCCAAAGGACATCCAGCCAACTTGACACAACTGTGGGAAGCATTGGAGTCAACATGGGCCAGCATCCCTGTGGAACGCTTTTGATACCTTGTAGAGTCCATGCCACGACTAATTGAAGCTGTTCTTAGGGCAAAGGTGGTGCAACTCAATATTAGGAATGTTTAGGGCTGTCCCCGACAAAAAACAAAATCTTGGTCGACCGAGTGTTTTAATAAAAGCGACTATATATAACGGAGCTTATGACGCAAAGTAGTCGGTTTAATTAAATAATTAAGATACACAAACGACTCAAGAGGGAGTCAGAGATCAAGATAACCTAACCAGAAGAAAAAAAAACTGTTGCCGACGCTCCTTCTCCAGCTGCTGCTGGCCTTTGCAGATTCTTCCGTTATGCTCCTGAAGTTGCTGGGAATAGGCTACACCAGGGGTCTGCAACCTTTTCCATTTAGTGTCAATGTATCTTACCATTTCCGATCTGCGTGCCAGTTATGATTTTCATATGCACATTTTAGTGGAACAGTTTCATTTCATTTATAATAGTCTTTGTATCTCAAAAAAATAATTGTCATGTGGTCAATCTAAATTCTATCTATATCTAAATGAAAATGATACAAATCTATAAGTAACTTCTATTGCCATTGCCAACTATGTAAAAATAGCCTACATAAAGCCAACAAACAAAAACATTGCAGCCTGCAGGTAGACTATATCCTGATAAATATAAATATCCTATAAATCACATTGGCTACGCATGGCCTGTCTGCAACAAACTTGAAACATTGTATCAACTATTAACTTGGGTACAGCCTGAAGCTTGAGCTAGCAAACTTTCAACATGGTATAAATATTCTGGGCCCTGTTTCCCGCGCCAGTGAGCTCCAGACAGACATAGCTGTAGGCTATTTGTGCAAGGGATAAGAAGTAATCATCTATTTTATGACGTTTCCACTGGATCAGAGCATGACATTTTCCCCTTTCATGCCAAGTGGATATCGAAAAGGAGAGAGCTGGAGATATTTTTCAAATACATTGAGGTTCTATTGTCATGCTCAATGGATTCTGAAAACAGACTTGGTTTACTTGCTGTTTGAGGTGAAGAAAAAAATACTTTGAGAAGCTCCAGAGCTCATTAGGTAAGACAATCAGAAATACTATCAGACATCCCCAAATGGGCACATTTATAGGCCAGGTAGCCTAGGCCTACTTCTAGGTCTATATGCGTAATTAGGTGCGCGTCCTTACTCAACATTGACAGTAGCGCTCCAAAGAAAATATCATTAATACATTGACAGAATTCGTAAATGGAATTAAATAAACCAAAACTTGTTTCTCACAAGTGTAGCATAGGTTGTGAGCTCTGCAAACAACGTGTCCACTCCGACAATGAGAACGGTAAACTACTAATAATAATATGAATGCATTAACCGAAATTCCCCTAACCAAACAAAAATTCTAAATTCTAAATTATAGGAATTAACGGTAAATGTAGCCTACTACTGGTGATACATGTAATGGGGAATTGATCATAGACACTAACAATCAAAGAGCAAACTATTTACACAATGAAGTTCTGAAACAATGAGAGATGTGCCTTCTACATCTTACCTACACGCTCCTTCTTGGACCGTGGTATCCCCGCGGCCTCCTCAATGGATTAGTCCACAGAGACAAGCGCAAATCAGACAGTTGCAAAACTATTTGCAACTGCTCTACAAAAAAAATATTGGCCGACCAACAGCCTATGGACCAAAGAATCGACCAGTAGACTAAATGGGCTCAGCCCTAAAGGTGTTCCTAATGTTTTGTATACTCATGTGTACACAACATTGAACAATGATAACAAACATTGCTGCAATGCGTAATAAACAAGACACCCTCTGCACTTTAGTAACTTCTACTTTAGTAGTCACTAATTTCACACTTTTTGGTAAATGAAGTAGCATATTTATAGGGAAGAAAATGACTCCATAACAAATGGAACTGTGAGCCCTTATTAACCATGCCGTTCAATACGGAATTCTATTGTAGATGATACTCATCTAAGATTTCCACAAATGTATATATTTAAAGAAAATGTGATTACAATCCTAATATTTGTGTATGATTGTATTGCTTTGATATGCAAAGCTGCCGTCCTGCCATGCTCAGCCTTTCCCTTGCAAAGCCTTATTTGATATTTTTACTCTGTAGGTTTGGTGGCTACATCATACACTGTAAATCATATTGACATAATAAATAGTTGAAATTATGATAGTGTTCCTCTCTGCTTCAGTACTATTGTGGTAATACCAGTATGTCTGACATTTAGCCTATGAAACATTACACTGACCTTATATCAAGATGTGATTTTTTGTGTTGTAAAAAAACAACTACATAATACAAATTTTACAACTCAGTCCTTTATCAACATAAATATATTTCAATCTGATTATGTGCTTCTTTGCGGGCGGTGCAGTTGCTGTACCAGGCGGTGATACAGCCCGACAGGATGCTCTCAATTGTGCATCTGTAAAAGTTTGTGAGGGTTTTAGGTGCAAAGACAAATTTCTTCAGCCTCCTAAGGTTGAAGAGGCTCTGTTGCGCCTTCTTCACCACACTGTCTGTGTGGGTGGACCATTTCAGTTTGTCAGTGATGTGTACGCCAAGGAACTTGAAGCTTTCCACCTTCTCCACTGCGGTCCCGTCGATGTGGATAGGGGGGTGCACCCTCTGCTGTTTCCTGAAGTCCACGATCATCTCCTTTGTTTTGTTGATGTTGAGTGAGAGGTTATTTTCCTGGCACCACACTCCCATAGCCCTCACCTCCTCCCTGTAGGCTGTTTCAGCATTGTTGGTAATCAAGCCTACTACGGTTGTGTCGTCTGCAAACTTGATGATTGAGTTGGAGGCGTGCTTGGCCACGCTTTCGTTGCTGAACAGGGAGTACAGGAGTGGGCTGAGCACGAATGGGGGCAGTACCAATAATTCTGTAGAAACAATGAGAATAGAAGGGTTCAGAACTTTTGTGAAATGTCACAGTACAGTTGAAAAATATATGGCAAATAGAAATCCAATATGGTTGGTGTTAAGCAATAGATGGGAGGTGTTGAATGGAGCTGAAGGACGGGACTAATAACAACAAGATAACTAATGTAAAGCATACTGTGTCCATAATAAGTACATAGGTTATAGGTTGAGAGCTTTTGTGAAAGAGCACAGTTAGAAAGATATGGCATATAGAAGCAAACCAGATGGACATCATGAAAATGATCGGATAGGTTGTGGGTTGATGAAGTTCAGGAGTAAAAACAAACAAAATATAATTATTGTACAATTGACTGTGTCCATAAAATGTATATAGTATGTTTAAGCTGGAAGTAGAGGCCTAAGCATTGTTGTTCACTAGTTTACTCCAATTAGGGAAGGGGTGGTGGGGTTGGAAAGTAATAAAGGGAAATATATATATGTATATTATATGTATGTATGTATGTATATATATATATTTGCGAGAAGAAAAAAAACATATGGGGGATTGGAAGTGATGCAGACAATTACATTGATGGAAGTTACAATGTATCTGCAATATTAAAGCTACACCTATAAGAAAAGAAAAAAATTAAATAATAATAATAATAATAATTCTACACAAGTGACTGACTACTTGTTGGGAAGAAGAGGAAGGAGAATATAAGAGGAAGGAGAATAGGGTCGTGTTCATTTAGGAAACGCTACAAAAATAAGTCTACAACAACTACAAGTAGTCCATTTTCTTCCATTTAGTAAACACCACCCAGGTATCCTGAATTAGTAAATCGGGAACAGTAGATCTTTCCTTCTATTGACAAGCATGTTTAATCACAATGTCAGCAACACAATTACATAAAAACCTACAAATCCTGGGCAAAACAGGGTCAGATGCTGCCTTTGAAAGTTGACAATGCGTCGGCATTAGTCCCTTCAGGAGATAATATAGGTGGCACACCACACAGTCCATCTGAGCTAAATCATCTGATTGCCATGTCAGTTGGTGCCTGTCTTTGCCCCCCTCATCCTCGCGAACTTGGCCTCCTCATCCAGCTCATCCATGATCTTCTCCTGTTTCACTGAGTAAAACGTGTAGGCATCTAGGAGGAGCAAAGTCAAGGCAAATGTGCTGACAGAGGCAAGGGATGTGCTGGCTAAAAAGCTATCTATAGTCGTTTTCAACATCATCATACATTTATGGCAGACATGTTCTATATCGTGGAGCTCCGCCCCATAGGGGAGCTCTGCTCCTAGTGGGTTACCCTCTGCCCTAAGGCAGCAACAGCCTGAAACAAAATTATGCACACACCTGCAGCCAATGGGAGCACAGGTGTCCCTATAAGAGGGGATGCCTCCCCTCAATCAGCCTACCATTATCTTCAGCGACTGGACGACTAGACTGAAGAAGCCAAGAAGAGACGAAGAGAAGACTCAGGAAGAAATCGCCGTCGATGAGCCAGCCATCGACGTCTTCTAATATGAGCACACCAGGAGATTTTCCACCCCCAAAAGCCCTTTTCAGGGCTCAGTGCCGATGTTCCTCCAAGGCATCTGCGGACCCCCACGACCTCGGTTTCGTGTGTTTGGGGCCGCAGCATGCCAAGGAAGGGACCGGCAATCCCCCTAATTGCGCCTCCTGCGCCCTCCTTCCTATGAAGGTGAGGAAGCAGCGTTGGGCGTTCTTTAGGGAGGATATCCCCCTAGAGGATGTACTGTCTCTTCTCGCCTCTGCTTCAGAGGCGTCGTCGGACAGTGCTGGCTCAGGGGATGACAAGGAGAGAGACGCAGAGATGGATGTTCCAATGGAACAATCCGACCCTCTGACGCCAACCTTCAAGACCCCCTTCCCTTTGGGGAGTGTGAGATCTGAAGGCTCCTTGTGCGATGACGACACGGGCTCTGTTACGTCAGCAGCCCTGTCCTTCGCAGCGGCCTCTCTGCGTTCGGACTTTCCCGAACTCATTGAGAGAGCCGCGAATCGACTTGAGATAGCGCTGCCCCCTGCTCCCCCCCCTGTGGAGGTCGACATGATGGAGGGCGGCCCCTACTCTAGACCGAGAAAGGCAGCTGAGCCAATGGCTCCTGCTATGCCTTCTCTCGGAAAATATGTCGAGGGCTCGTGGGATACACCCCTGGCGGCGCGTTCGCCGGCCAGAGTGTACACCCCATTCACGAGAGTGGCTGGACGTGAGTGGGCTGCCAAGGGAATCCCTAGGCTCGAGAGCGCCATGGCGGCGTATCTAGTGCCGGGTTCGAGTCCCTGGGCGGCCTCCAAGAAAGCCACCTTGCCAGCACAAAAGGACAGACTCACAGCACAGCTGGCTGAGAAGTCCTTTACGCTGGGAGCCCAGGCTGTGTCAGCGGCTAACAACATTGCCCTCCTCGCGGCCTCCCTATCCCGTCTAACAACGGGTAGGTCTGAGTTGACCAGCGAGGAGATTGAAGAGGCGTCCAGGATTTCTGGCGCTATTCTTCATCTGACACAGGCGTCAGCGATATGCGCAGGCCGGTCCATGGCCACCTCGGTGGTCATGGAACGTCACCTCTGGCTGTCAATGACGGCTATGAAGGAGACGGACAGAGCCTCGCTGCTAAACGCTCCCGTCTCTAGCGAGGGCCTCTTTGGGGTCGCCGTTAAGGAGGCGACGGAGCGTTTCGGCAAGCTAGACGAAGAGAGGAAGCACCTGGCTAAACACCTGCCATTGGCAGGCAAGTTTAGCAGGGCCTCAACTAACCCGTCAACCTCTAACGCCCCCAGTAGAACTACAGGGAGGCGACGGGCCAGGCGACAGGCGCCTACCACCGACAGCAGGCGAGCGGGCTCGGCCCCCCCAGCGACGACAGTGGTGGCGACGATTCCGCCGGCGAGAGAGGTCGTCACAAAACCGTCCTGGCAAGGTCAGCCAGAAACGACGGCGTCAATGACGGGACGAGGGGGAGAGGACGGATGACGGCTCGGCGCTGGACGCGACAGAGCCCACTGTTCCCCCCCAACCTATTGTTCAGGGCATGGAGGGAAATGTTTATTGTTGTTATGTGAATAAAGAGTTGGCTCCCACTGACATTGTCACAAAAGAGCCCTTTTTCCATGACACATTGCAGAGTACTACATGTCCTATGAATCTCTCCCACCATCCTGAGTGTAGCTCAACCCACCGAAGGTGCGTAGTTGAACACACACAGGAGAGGAAGGAGAAAAAGGTAGCAAGGCGTAGCCTTAGCTCACCTAATAAAGATATTTTACTACAGACTCCTAGGAGCTCTGTAGTAAAGGTCTCACATAGCAGGCAGCTGTCTCAGTCTAAGTATGACATGAAGACGCAGCCGCTAGCTGGGAATGACGCCTTGCTTCAGGCTAACGCCTCAGCAAGCGCAGTTCAGACCTGTGCGACGTTCACGGAGGGCCGAAATACTAGAGTTACAGGTGTAACCGATGTATGGGCGCCCCCGGTTAATTCAGAACGTAACAATACCCACTACTCTGAGTACAGCTCACCACACCTAGAGTGTGCAGTTGAGCAACCTCATGAGACCAGTGAAAAAGAGGTATTGTGGCGCCACCTTGTGGTACCAGTTAGAGACCACACTTTCCAGACTGTTGAGTACTGCAGTGGACGGATCTCATGGCAAGCAGCATTCTCAGTCAGACAATGACATGATGACGCAATTGCTATCCGGAGAGGGCGCTCTGTCTCAGGTTAATACCTCGGTCAGTGCAGCTCAAAACCGTGCTACGTTCACGGAGGGCCGGAATACTAGAGTTACAGACGTAACTGACGTATCAAGGCCTCCGATTCTCTCAGAACGAGCTGATGTTTCCTCTCCCTTTCGAGGGGGGCCCGCCTTGGGCTATTCCACCAACCCAGTGTTGGGGAATAGCGGCGGCGAGGGCCATAGAGGAATACAGGTCCTTCCTACTGGATGCACCACAGCTTCGTGCGCGCCCGCTTTCTCTGCATTGCTGGCAGTGGCAACGAAGCTGTACCCTCTCACGCTGGCTAGAACAGACGTTGCAGAAGGGTTATACCCTCCAATTCCATCGAACCCCACCCCCGTTCAGGGGAGTGGTGGAGGGCGGTGATGAAAACGCCAGACAAAGTGGCCGCTCTGATGTCAGAGATTACGGAACTTTTGGCGAAGGAGGCGGTCACAGTAGTTCCCCGGGAGCAAAGGAACAAAGGGCTATATTCGCCTTATTTCCTAGTGCCCAAAAAGACGGGGG
The DNA here is from genome assembly GCF_964263955.1 of Coregonus lavaretus. Taxonomy (NCBI): domain Eukaryota; kingdom Metazoa; phylum Chordata; class Actinopteri; order Salmoniformes; family Salmonidae; genus Coregonus; species Coregonus lavaretus. Next base: position 10,198,459 of record NC_139988.1, read on the forward strand.
GAGTGAGGCCGATTTTGGATTTACGCACTCTCAACGAGAGCATAACCAAACGACCCTTCCGAATGCTGACGACAAAACGTCTACTGGAATGTGTCCTGAAAGGAGACTTTTGTACAAGCATAGACCTAAAGGACGTGTACTTCCATGTGCCGATACAATCGCGTCACAGGAAGTTTCTGCGGTTCGCCTTTCAAGGGGTGGCGTACGAGTTCACGAGGATGCCATTCGGGTACGCCCTGGCACCTCGAACGTTTTCCAAATGTGTGGAGGCGGCATTGGAACCGTTGCGTCGTCAAGGGAAAAGGCTATTAGCCTACCTAGACGACCTGCTGGTTCTCGCCCCGTCAGCAGAGCTGGTGTTCACTCACACAACACAGACAGTGATTCATCTCACGCGTCTGGGGTTCGCTGTGAATTGGAAAAAGAGCGCACCCTGGCCCAGTCATCAGATTGTCTACCTGGGGCTACAGCTAGACACTGTAATGATGAGGGCTCGAATTTCGGACCCTCGAAGGGTAGCATTGTTGCTAGCCCTGAGGAAGTGTCGTCCGAATCGCACAGTGACGGCGCTGTCGATCATGTCACTTTTGGGTCTCATGTCGTCAGCCCACTCTGTGGTTCCGCTGGGACTCCTGCACATGCGCAGAATACAGCGATGGTTCGCCCAACTAAGACTAGACCCAGTGCGTCAACGTCATCGGTTGGTGGTGGTTCCTCTCTCGCTAAGAGCAGACCTGGACTATTGGAGGAATCCGAGCGTTCTCACGCACGGAGTCCCGATGGGCAAGGTGTCATCCTACATTCCAGTATTTACAGATGCTTCTCTGACTGGATGGGGAGGGACATGTCAGACTCAAGCGATAGGAGGTGTGTGGCCTCAATCAGGTCATCACATAAACCTCTTGGAGTTGGAAACGGTTCGACTGGTTCTGACCCACTTCGCGCCTACCCTTCGGGGTCGCGATGTGCTGGTCTGGTCAGACAACCGGACCACAGTGGCTCACATAAATCGCCAGGGAGGAGTCAGGTCTCCTGTTCTCCACCGGGCGGCAGAGGAATTGTGGCTGTGGGCTCACAAGCACCTTCGCTCGTTGAGAGCAGCACACATTCCGGGCTACTTGAACGTAGGAGCAGACCTCATGTCAAGAGGGGGTCCTCGAGACGACGAGTGGTGTCTGCATCCGGACATTGTTCTCCAAATTTGGGAACAGTTCGGGAGAGCCGAGGTGGATCTATTCGCGTCACGCGTGAACGCGCAATGTCCCCTATGGTTCTCTCTGAGGGAACAGGACGAACCACCACTGGGAAGAGATGCATTCGCGCACTACCCGTGGCCGAAAGTTCTCCTGTATGCATTCCCTCCGCTGTCTTGCATTCTCCCACTGCTAGCCAGGGTGAGGTCAGGGGGGCGGTCAGTGATACTGATAGTGCCCGATCGCCCGGGGGCTCCTTGGTTTGCGGAGATGAGTCAGATGTTGATTGCGCCACCTTGGCCAATTCCACATCGACGGGACGCGTTGACCCAGGCGGGAGGCTCGATAGGGCAGTGGCCCATAATCGGCCAACCACTGAAGGCTTGGTTCCTGAATGGGACAGGTTGAGGCGCCGTGGGTTATCTGATGCAGTGATCAGAACCATACAGGGTGCACGAGCCGGTTCCACTTCTAGGATGTATACCAGCAGATGGAACGTTTTTTCACGATGGTGTGACACACAGGGTGTGGACCCCATGAACTGTCAGGTTGAGAGTGTGCTCTCTTTTCTGCAGTTTATGTTTGATAAGCAGAAATCGCCCTCCACCATTAGAGTGTTTGCAGCAGCGATTTCAGCTGGTCATGAGGGGTTTGGCGGAACGAATGTGTTCAGCCACCCTCTAGTGAAACGTTTCTTATTGGGAACGCGGCGGCTTAGGCCAATGCCTGGGATTTGGCTTTGGTACTCGAAGCGCTATGTAAGTCGCCTTTTCGAGCCATTGAATCAAATACCCCTCAAGATGCTGTCTATCAAGACGGCACTGTTGCTCGCTTTGACTACCGCTAAGCGTGTCAGTGATTTGTGTGCTCTGTCGACGAGACCCGACTGCCTTGCCATTAATGGCGATCTGAGCAGAGCGGTGTTACGTCCTAAACCGGCGTTTGTGCCGAAGGTTATTAGCAGTGCATATAGATCACAGACCGTGGAGTTGTGGGCTTTTTCTCCCCCTCCTCATGGGGAGAGGAGTGAGGAAACGCTTCATTGTCTGTGCCCAGTGCGCGCTTTGGCGTGTTACGTTGAGCGCACAGCAGTGATTAGGTCATCGCCTCAGCTGTTTGTGTGTCACGGTGCGGCTGCATTAGGTAGACCACTTTCAAAACAGCGATTGTCTCATTGGCTTTGTGAAGGCATTGAGACAGCTTACGAGGCAGCGGGGCGACAATTGCCTCAGGGTATCAGAGCTCACTCCACTCGTGGAGTAGCAGCTTCTACTGCCCTTTTCAGAGGAACAGGGGTAGAGGATATTTGTAGAGCAGCGTCGTGGTCGACACCGTCTCCATTTATCAGTTTCTATCTCTTAGATATGTCTTCTAACTCTTTGGCTCGATCTGTACTCAGCGTGGCTGAAGGGAGATCTTGAGCAAGGAAGAGAAAAAGCAGGACTGTGGACGTAGGTGTCCATCAGGTCCGCTTTGGTTAGGAAGACGTATTTTTGATAGATATGTTTTCTAACTCTTTGGCTCGGTCTGTACTCAGCAAAGCTGAAAGGAGATTTTGAGCCAGGAAGAGAGGATAAAGCAGGACTGGGGACACAGGTTTCCATCAGGTCCGCTTTGGTTAGGAAAACATGTTTTTTGATAGATAGGCTTTCTATCTCTCTGGCTCGATTTGTACTCAGCATAGCTGAAGGGGAATCTTGAGCTAAAAAGAGAGAAAAAGCAGGACGATGGACACAGGTCTCTATCAGGTCCGCTTTGGATAGGAAAGCATATCTTGTGGCATGACTCCTGACTGACAGGTTCAGTACAGTAGAGGCATGTATTGACTTGACAGAATGTGAGGTCATCTATCTGATTGTTCAGTTTAGTATGACCTATGTTTTGTTCCTGCCCACTAATCTCTGGGATTCCATTGAGTGAGTGAGGCGGTCTACCGTGTACATAATGTAGAGTGACACTTGGTGTCATTCCATTAGTGGTCGGTAGTGTTTTCACAGGATATTGAGGCACATCTATCTGCTAGTACAGATTAGTATAGCTTCTATTCTGGTGATCTGCCCACTAGTCAGTGGCATTGCCATTGAACTAGGTGGGGCGGGTCTTTAACCGATGACGCGGTATATTGTGACGCCCGTATGGGTTCTTGGTTGCAGTACTGCGGGAATTGGTTGCAGCCATTGCTAGGCTTGACCTTTTCATTTTTTAATGGGAAGTGTTAGGCTCGGCAGGGAGTACATTTTGGAGCGCTACGCTCCGCCTTAAACCACTAGGAGCAGAGCTCCCCTATGGGGCGGAGCTCCACGATATAGAACGATTAGTTACTGGAGTGTAACTCCAGTTCTATGAGTGGAGCGGAGCCCGATAGGACTTAAGGCCCTGCCGACCCTCTCTAGTCTCGCTGAAGATAATATCTCGGGAGGCTGATTGAGGGGAGGCATCCCCTCTTATAGGGACACCTGTGCTCCCATTGGCTGCAGGTGTGTGCATACTTTTGTTTCAGGCTGTTGCTGCCTTAGGGCAGAGGGTAAACCACTAGGAGCAGAGCTCCCCTATGGGGCTCCGCTCCACTCATAGAACTGGAGTTACACTCCGGTAACTAATCGTTTTACACTCATCATCACCAGCTTTCACTGTAGCAGCTTACAATAACGTGACATGCTGAGAGAGCTACTTAGGTAGCTAGTTTGCCAATTAGTGAACCAGAAACTGGGCTTACAGGAGACGCTGAATATGACGACCCAAAGTTGAATATTGCGATTCGATTAAAGGAGAATCGCTATATTCAACGTCTCCTGTAAACCCAGATTTTGGTTAAGTCAATTAGCTAACTCGCTTGCTACAAGTCATGCTGCTCTTCACCATTACAACGTGAATTTCATAACATTTCTACAATGACTTGCAGCTTCAAGGACCTTAATGAATGACTGGTTGACTTTACCTGCTAAGCTATGGCAAACGTTACCATGGCTTGCTATATCATGCCGGTTAGTGCAAGTTAGCTCTTACGTAGCTAGCTAGTTCACCTTATGTGACTGTTTGACAAGGATACAAATTCCCATTACAAAGGCTCCGATTGCAAGTCCTGTTGCAATATTACGGCCCCTCAGTTGCTGAGATTTCTTCTTCCATTGCGCAAGCTCCACTTGTCTGATGAAGTAGAACTCGTCCCTGGTAAGATCCTCCTTGTTTGGATCTATTCTCTTGGCAAAAGGGACTTCAGGATCCACCGTCGGTTTCTGTTTAGACATTTTTCCGACGACCAGACTGGTCTGCTTGTGCAAAACTAAAATAGGTCCCTCAGACGTTGCCTTCTTCTTCTTCTTCTTCTTCTTCTTCTGTAGGTTTTATTTGGCGGTTGGCAACCAACTTTAAAGTCCATTACCACCACCAACTGGACTGGAGTGTGGACCAGAGACAGTGAAGGTCTAAATCCTACCCAATAATCTCGTCTACCTAAGGAAACTAAATACATAATTAAATACTACATCCCCTGAAGATTTCCCCAGCAGTTCACTTAATCCTGGCTCTTTAACCCCATTACTCCTCAAATCTAATAATAATCACTCCCTTTCTCTCACATATTTCTGACACTGAAATAGAACATGTTCCACTGTCTCCATCTCCTCCTGACAATGATCACACCACCCAGTCGGATGTTTCCACACGACTTTCAATGTACTATTGAGCCTTGTGTGTCCCAGTCTCACCCTGGTGACTACACTTTCCTTCCTTCTCTCTCGGCCTGAGGACCTCCCTGCCCCCACCTTTTCCTGGATCTTATACAGATGTCTTCCCTTACACTCCCTGTTCCACAACTCTTGCCACTTATTTTTAACCACTGTTCTTATTAATCCCTTGGCTTCTGCTTTACTGATTCCATCTCAACATTAGGATGTTTAAGAGCCTGCTTGGCAATAATATCCACTTCCTCATTCCCCTCTACTCCCACATGAGCTGGTACCCAGAGGAACATCACAAATACCCCCATCTGTTTCACCCTATACAAACACTGCAAACCTCATACAATACATCCTGTCTGCCCTGAGACACACATGAATTTAAGCTCATCAGTGCTGCACAGGAGTCAGAGCAGATGACTACCCTGTCTGGCCACACCTCCTCCACCCACTCTGCAGCCAATAGTATGGCCAACAACTCCATTGTGTAAACAGATAAATGATCTGTTGCTCTTTTCGTCACTGCCACCTTAAACTCAGGCACACTAAAAGCTGCTCCTGTCCTCCCTGTTTTAGGGTCCTTAGATCCATCTGTGAATATATTCAAAAAAGCATAGTATTGTGTTCACTTACAACTGAATCTACTCCTTCCTCAACATCTCTTACCCTCTCAAACAACCCTAGATCTATCACTGGTTGGGAGAAACCAAGGTGGGATAGCAGGAAGAAGGAAATAAAGAGAGGTGAGCAAAATGTTTAATATGTTGTATTTGTAACATAGTTAACTATTAAATGCATTAGAGGTGTAATGTTAGATCAGCTAATGTTAACCTGGCCGTTTGTTACTTTCTTTCTGAATTAATTAACGAATTGGCTTGAATCCTGGGCTATGTATTAATTTGCATTGTTTTTGGTTTAGTTTTTTAGCTAATTCTAACAGTCAGGCATCGAAAATGTATGGCAATATGAAAAAGGATATAATATTTGATCAAAAACGCATGGTGCTGAGTGCTTTTACTTAAACCACACTCAGTAAACGTATTGTAACGTTAAAAGATTAGACATGAAAGCTAGCTACCTAGCAAGTCAGTTATTTTAAGTAAATGAATGAATAAGCTTGTTCCTCATTGCTTTTGCTTTATAGTTCTCACCAAAATGAAGAGAAAAAAGGACTTAATGTCCTTCTTCCAAAGAAAAGACAAGGCAGAAAATCAGACAGAGGTTTAAATAATTAGTCATTTAGCAGACGCTCTTATCCAGAGCGACTTACAGGAGCAATTAGGGTTAAGTGCCTTGCTCAAGGGCACATCGACAGATTTTTCACCTAGTCGGCTAGGGGATTAGAACCAGCGACCTTTCGGTTACTGGCACAACGCTCTAAACCACTAAGCTACCTGCCGCTTTCAGGTGTGGAGAGAGCAAGAGGGAGCAGATAGAGAGAGAGAGCAGAGAGAGAGAGCAGGAAGACTTGTCCATTGGAGAGACTGAGAGTGAAGGCATAGTAGAGCAGGAAAGTGAGACAGATGGAGAGACTGAGGCTGAGGGGGACATAGAGGCTGAGAATAAGACACCAACAGAGGAGCCATGTGCGTCCACAAGCAGTGGACCATGAGGTTTGTGATGTTGAATACATCTGTGGTTACTTGTAAAGCAGTGCAATTAGTCAGTTTATATGGTGTATAGAAATGTGTTGGTTAATGATTGAAATGAATGATCTCATTTAACATGCTATTGGGCTTGTGATATAGATATCAGATTGATTTCAGAAGTTGTCTGATGGCTATGTGTCTAAAATTACCCAAATAGATACTTTTAATTATAGTTTTTTTTCTTCGACAGATATCAGCAAATCCCGGGAGGACTCACCGGTGCAGCCAGTGATGAACATGGACCCAAGGGACAGGAGGAGGAGCTTCAAGGCGGCCTGGTACCACATCCACCCCTGGCTTGAATATTCAAATAAATTAGAGACTCTGTGTTTTGTTACGCCTGCAGGCATTTTAGCCCTCCCAAAGTCTCAGAGACTGTATTTGATTGAAAATTGGGTTTTAACAACTGGAAGAAGGCAACTTACAAAGAGGGGTGATTTGCAATTCATGCAAGGTCTGAGCGGCACAAACAAGCAATGATTACATGGAGAGACTATCAGAAAGCTGTAAAAAGTAATGCAACACTGGTAAATGCCCTAAACAAGTAAAACAAACGGAGAAGTACTACTACTTACAGCCACACAAAACATTGCACAAATTTTTATTTATTTTTAATTCACCTTTATTTAACCAGGTAAGCCAGTTGAGAACAAGTTCTCATTTACAACTGCGACCTGGCCAAGATAAAGCAAAGCAGTGCGATAAAAACAACACAGAGTTACATATGGGGTAAAAAAAACATAAAGTCAAAAAATACAACAGAAAATATATATACAGTGTGTGCAAATGTAGCAAGTTATGGAGGTAAGGCAATAAATAGGCTATAGTGCAAAATAATTACAATTAGTATTAACACTGGAATGCTAGATGTGCAAGAGATTATGTGCAAATAGAGATACTGGGGTGCAAAAGAGCGAAATAAATAACAATATAGGGATGAGGTAGTTGGGTGGGCTAATTTCAGATGGGCTGTGTACAGGTGCAGTGATCGGTAAGGTGCTCTGACAACTGATGCTTAAAGTTAGTGAGGGAGATAAGAGTCTCCAGCTTCAGAGATTTTTGCAATTCGTTCCAGTCATTGGCAGCAGAGAACTGGAAGGAATGGCGGCCAAAGGAGGTGTTGGCTTTGGGGATGACCAGTGAGATATACCTGCTGGAGCGCAGACTACGGGTGGGTGCTGCTATGGTGACCAATGAGCTAAGATAAGTCGGGGATTTGCCTTGCAGTGATTTATAGATGGCCTGGAGCCAGTGGGTTTGACGACGAACATGTAGTGAGGACCAGCCAACAAGAGCGTACAGGTCACAGTGGTGGGTAGTGTATGGGGCTTTGGAGACAAAACGGATGGCACTGTGATAGACTACATCCAATTTGCTGAGTAGAGTGTTGGAGGCTATTTTGTAAATGACATCGCCGAAGTCAAGGATCGGTAGGATAGTCACACAAAGAGGACATGATGAGTCTAATAATAAAGGGAACTTCATGGCAATCCTAGAAACAATAGCTAAGCATGACACAACTGTGAAAAAAAGGTTGACTTCCATTCATAATGCAAAATACACAAGCAAAGGGATTCAGAATGAGGTTCTGATTTTTTGGCAGACATGGTTCGAACAAAAATTATAGAAGAAGTGAAAGACAGTGAGGTCTTTAGCATAATGGCAGACAAAACAAAATATGTAAAAAAAACAAAAGGAGCAGATATCTCCAGTACTCAGGTACTATTTCAGTGGAGCTGTCCATGAGAGCTTTCTCCACTTGAATTGGCTGATCCACTAGATGCAGCAGGGCTTACTGACAAAATCATACACATATCAGAAAGTCATGGTCTTGAATACAAAAACAAACTAGTAGGCCAAGCATATGACGGTGCTTCAGTTATGAGTGGCAAGCATTCAAGCGTCCAGGCACGCATTATAGAACAAGCAAAGCATGCCTTTTACATCCACTGCAGTGCACACTGTCTAAACTTAGTTTTAGTAGATACAGTCAAAGCTGTCCCTGAGGTAGGACAGTTCTTCTCCTTACTAGAAAGACTATGTCTTCACATCTGGGTCATATGTGCATCAAAAATGGCTTAGCGTACAAAGAGAGATGTACCCAGGTGCACCTAGAGAGCTTCAGAGACTAAGTGACACTCGCTGGGCATGTCGATATATGGCTCTACATACTATTATGGATAGATTGCCTGCCATTAAGCGAGTCCTGCAAGACATAGTTCAAGAACACAACGGTGACAGATCTGTTGAGGCACGAAGTCTGCTTGCACAGATATATTTACAATTCATTGTGTCTTGTTACACTCCATAAAGTTTTTGGAGAAGCAACATTTCTATCAGATGTGCTACAGTCTTCATCACTTGACCTGTCAATGGCTGTTGATTTAGTTGAAGCCTTAGTTCAAACTTTGAATAACTACAGGGATGAGTCATTGTTTGATGACCTATGGAATGAAGTGTTGAACACAGCTGAGCAATGTGATACTGCAATACTGCCCCCTGCAAAACCACCAAAAAAGCTACGCTCTCAATTTAATGGAGACTGTACTCAGTACAGGAGGTCAGATTCAGAAATAGATAGACAGTTTTCGTACAACATTTGTCTACCCTGTCTTAGATCAGATGCTCAATGAGTTTAACAGATGGTTCTCAAGCAAAAACTGTGACATAATGAATGGCATCCAAACTCTAAACCCCAAAAGTGATGCATTTCTCAAAGAGATGTCCCTGTTTCCATTTGCTAGAATGTATGAATCAAATATTGGGGACTTGGGGCATGAACTACATCAGTTCAGAATAATTTTACAAAGGAAAATCCAGAGTGGCATGCAGAGACCCTCCAGTGTAATAGAGCTAGCATTATTCATTGAGCCTTATAAAGACGTTTTCTTTGAGCTCTTTAAACTGTGCAAAATAGCTGTTTCAATCCCTGTTAGTACCGCTTCTTGTGAACTGAGTTTTTCTGCACTAAAGCTGGTGAAAATGTATCTTAGATCCACAATGTCATATGAGAGATTAAGCAATTTAGGTGATTAAGTATTGAGTCAAGGAGGGCAAAGGCCTTGAATCTAGATGAATTTGCTGATCTTTTTGCAAGAAACCACAAAAACCGTAGAATACAGTTGATGTAACTGATACTGAATATGTAATGCAAATGTAATGAAAATAATAAATAGTTTAATGATTATAAACATGGTCTTTTGCCTATTAATGCCTGCAATGCAGTGAAGAAAACGACATGACAACAATAATGTCTAATGTAACTGGCCCCTCTAACAGTACAACTGGCCCCAGCAAGATATTGAATGTGATGCGTTGCCCAGTTGAAATGGTCTAGAACCGCCACTGCGCCCCACTCCATTCCTGACAAGCAACGCATCACATTCAATATTTTCTTTCCTTTGACAACTACTCTGTTAATATGCTCCGCCCATGTCATTCGAGTGTCAAACCAGACCCTCAGGAACCTAAACCCTCCCACCCTCTCCAGATTCCTTCTATACAACTTCAAGTATATTTCCTCCCCAACCTTCCTTCTAGAAGAAAATACAGTCTGTGTTTTCTCAACTGAAAACTTGAAGCCCCACCTGAGGGACCACTGCTCTACTTCACTAATCACTTCTTGAACTCTTCTGGCTGTATGGGTCATATTTCTCCCTCTCTTCCACAGCGCTCCATCATCCGCAAACAATGACCTCCCAATATCAGGTCTCACCTGAGAGAAGACATTGTCAATCATAATGGAGAACAACAAAGGCCTAATGACACGTCCCTGGGGTGTACCATTATCCACCTCATAGCTTTCTAACATAGAGCTCCCCACCCTCATGACACTTCCCTGGGGGGTACCATTATCTACCTCATAGCTTTCTAACATAGAGCTCCCCACCCTCATGACACTTCCCTCCCCAGAGCGTACTATGAGCATTAAAATCTCCACACCAGATTACCCGTCTCCTATCTTGACCTTCTACCTTCCCAAGGGTCAGCAACTCCAGTCTCTTACACGGGTTGTAAAAGTTCACTATTACCATATTCCCCCCTCCCAACCACACCTCTACCACTACATACTCCTGTCCACTCCCTCTCCCACACAACTATATGGGATCCCCCGCTTTATAAAGGTATCACACCCTCCTCCTTCTCCCCCTGCCACCCTATCTCTACGGACTGCAACATAACCTTGTAATACAAAATCTACAGTAGGTTTAAACCATGTCTCCTGGAGACATATCACATCAGGTTTGGCTGGTAACTCCTCAATAAACTGTTTGAACTCTTGTCCATGAGCCATTAAACTTCTGGCATTCCATTGAAGGATTAACACCATAAAGCAAATTAACCAATACATGATTCCTGGCTGGACTGATTCAATCTTATTGAGGTCATCCTGTACATTTTCCCATGTCAGTCCTGTGATCCCAAGATACCTCACTGCCTGCTCCACTATGATCTTTATCTTCTTAGTCCTCCATTGTAATTTTTCTGTGCAATTGATTGCTGCTGTCACAAATGTAACAACCTTCCTCATGTCTCCTACCAGTCTTGTGTTCTCCCCCATTCTGCTCCCTCCATCACGCCCAACCTGCATCTCGACCTGACCTGGAATACCTGCTATTCTAGGTACCCTGATTGTTTCTGCAGAACTACCTTCACTGCTTCTGCATACGAGATGTTACACTCACTCCTGACCTGCTGCACTTCCAGCTGTCTTTTCATCACTGAACAACCCCTGTACGCTACAATATGGGCGCCCCCATAGTTACAGCACTTTAACTGGATCCCATCTCCACATGCATGTTCTCCCCCACACTTAATCTCCTTTTGCCTTTACACACCGCTGCCACATGCCCAAACTTTTGACAGTTATAGCAACGCAATGGTTTCAGAACATATGCTCGCACATAGTAACTCATATACCAAATTCTAACTTTTCCTGGCAATACCAGATCCTCAAAGTTAAGTAGCACTGACAAGCTATCCACCTTCTTCCCAACTGGTGTCATCTGGAGGTGCTTTGCCTCAAAAAGAGAGCCTCCCTTCAAGTGGTCCTTTATTTCTTGCATGTTAACAATTTCTGAAACTCCTGTAATAACTCCCTTCACTCACTTCCGTCCAGTTTGATCTGGCATGCTACTATCAACCACACGTTTACATACCTGCTTGAGTTTGAGTACCTTCTCATACTGTTTAACATTGAAACACACCACCACCAAACTTCCATCACGAAGTACTTTAGCAGACACAACCTCTCCTACTTTACTCTCCAAATCCCTAGCCAACACGATCTGACTCACCGCCGTGACTCCACCTTGATCCTTAAATTTCACCAACACCTTGAACTTCACTTCTCTCAGTACAACACTGCGACCCAAACCTCCCTCATTACATTTTAGTCATTTAGCAGACGCTCTTATCCAGAGCGACTTACAGTTAGTGAATATATATATATATATATATTTTTTTATATATACTGGCCCCCCGTGGGAAACGAACCCACAACCCTGGCTTTGCAAACGCCATGCTCTATCAACTGAGCTACATCCCTGCCGGCCATTCCCTCCCCTACCCTGGACGACGCTGGGCCAATTGTGCGCCGCCCATGAGTCTCCCGGTCGCGGCCGGCTGCGACAGAGCCTGGATTCGAACCAGGATCTCTAGTGGCACAGTTAGCACTGCGATGCAGTGCCTTAGACCACTGCACCACTCAGGAGTACCACCTCATCACTACTCTCCTCTGACAAGACCTGCAAAGGCTCCTCAGGCTTCCTCTTCTTCTTAACCTTTACTCCTACTATACTGCCACCTTTTCCCACTCCACCACTACACTCCATCCTGTCCTCCTCAACTCCTAACCCCCCTACCTTTCCATCTCTACTCCAGTCACAGCCCAGTGTTGCACAACCACCTTTCAATACTCACTTCTGATTGGTTGAGAGCCTGACAATTCTTCCTCACATACATTAACTCCTCTGTCCCGATCCTCCTCAAACATTTCCGGGTTCGACGTGAAAAGTTCCTCTGTTTCAAATGCGATTTGTGTGTGTGTGCTGTAATTACGCCATCATGGACAATATAAAGTACTGCCTTTCCAAAAATTTACTCCATGGAAAACAGTTCTAGAATTTTGTCATTTCAAAAAAGATCAATAAATGTTTGTATGTGTATTTAGAACAAGTAAAGTTAGATGTTGTCTTAGGTCTCTCTTTATGTAGTGTTGTGGTGTCTCTCTTGTCGTGATGTGTGTTTTATAACAGAAAATACATTACAGACTAAATACTTTACAATTTACAGACATAAAAACATTAACATGTAGTGTGTGTGCATCTATCAGTTACTCATAGATGTCAGTACATACACACAACATGTAGGTCACATAGGTGTCCTTACAAAAAAAGATTGCAGTTTTGAAACTGCAGTCAACTGTGGTGTTTTGGACGCAGTAATTGCAGAATATGTGGCCTTTTATAAACGCATTTCATGCCATTCTACGTAATTTTACATGACTGGAGACTTTAGCAGAATCTTTTTTAATATAGCACAAATGATCGAGAATCTGAGATCATTAAAAACGACCTTGTCTTGAATCCATCAATAGCCTAATCCTAGGTGTGTGGAGACACATTGTTGGCTACAATATGAGGAGGAAATTATAGTCCTAAAAATGCTTTCCAGTTTCTCAGACTCACCCAATGATGTGCAGCTCACTCACCGGTGATGGCCGATGCGTTTGTGCCAAAAGCCTATATCTCTCATTTTACTTTGTAAAACAATATTTGAAAGTTGACCAAATATTTTGGTAGCCTACAGCATAGAGTCTTCTCTTTTCAGCAGGAGCTATTTGCTTTCCTGTGTTTTCCCTCGATTTGTATTTGAAATATTGCGTAAGGCCTGTTTTGTCTGCATGCTGTTTGTTCACTGACAGATTTGCCGCGCGTTCCCGACTGTAGGCTATTCAATGTTATTGGGCTACAATCCACAGCTAGGCTATTTAAAATAAATAAGCTATTGATCCTCTGTGGCTAAATTATAGGCCTTCTCATGGTGTAGCAGGCTATTCTGAATGATTCTATAACTTTGGCAAATTTATTTCAATTTATCAGGGGTGCTGCAGTTCCTTCAGAACCCTTCACGCGATTCTATAAGGAAATAAATGATGAAGTGCAACGCTGGAGAGATGAGAGTTGCAGGCTCATGTCTATCAGAGTAGAGAGGGAGAGAGATCTCATTCTAGTTATGTGAGATACTTCTCACACAGCCACGGCCATGCGTTGGTCTCAAACATAGGTTACAATGTTGCGCAAACCATAAACCCGGGCTGGCCCAACCCGAATCAACTCTTCGAATATTAGGTGTACTTTTTTACATCATTTTTTTTGGGGGGGGCATGAGAATTAATTAACTTTGATCGCTTTTGTTAAAAATTGTACATTGCTAAAAGTGAGAGAAAAACATGAATGGCACCAGAGGTACTAGATCTGGCCAAATAGGTTTCATTAGTGTGACGCTGTCACTCTTTCCTCAACTCTTAGCCGAGACAGGCTGGCCCTGGGACGTACACAGAGAGCTAATATGCGTTGTCAATCTCTCCTGGCTCAAATTGGAGGAGAGATTGACTTCATCACTACTTGTATTTGTGAGAGGTATTGACATGTTGAATGCACCAAGCTGTCTGTTTGAACTACTGGCACACAGCTCGGACACCCATGCATACCCCACAAGACATGCCACCAGAGGTCTCCTCACAGTCCCCAAGCCCAGAACAGACTATGTTAGGCGCACAGTACTACATAGAGCCATGACTACATGGAACTCTATTCCACATCAAGTAACTCATGCAAGCAATAAAATTAGATTTAAAAACAGATAAAAATACACCTTATGGAACAGCAGGGACTGTGAAGCAACACAAACATAGGCACAGCCACATGCATACAAACAATAACATACGCACTATACAGACACATACACATGGATTTTGTGTTGTAGATATGTGGTAGTAGAGTAGGGGCCTGAGGGCACACACTTAATATGTTGTTAAATTTGTTGTGAATGTATTGTAATGTAAAAAAAAAATATATATATATGTATAACTGCCTTAATTTTGCTGGACCCCAGGAAGAGTGGGGATCCATAATAAATACAAATGCTCTTAGTTTTAGAGATGTTCAGAACCAGTTTATTACTGGCCACCCATTCCAAAACAGACTGCAACTCTTTGTTAAGGGTTTCAATGACTTAATTAGCTGTGGTTGCTGATGTGTATATGATTGAATCATCAGCATACATGGACACACATGCTTTGTTTAAAGCCAGTGGCAGGTCATTGGTAAAAAATAGAAAAGAGTAGAGGGCCTAGAGAGCTGCCCTGCGGTATACCACACTTTAGATGTTTGACATTAGTGAAGCTTCCATTAAAGAAAACCCTCTGAGTTCTATTAGATACAGTGGGGAAAAAAAGTATTTAGTCAGCCACCAATTGTGCAAGTTCTCCCACTTAAAAAGATGAGAGAGGCCTGTAATTTTCATCATAGGTACACGTCAACTATGACAGACAAAATTAGGAAAAAAAATCCAGAAAATCACATTGTAGGATTTTTAATGAATTTATTTGCAAATTATGGTGGAAAATAAGTATTTGGTCAATAACAAAAGTTTCTCAATACTTTGTTATATACCCTTTGTTGGCAATGACACAGGTCAAACGTTTTCTGTAAGTCTTCACAAGGTTTTCACACACTGTTGCTGGTATTTTGGCCCATTCCTCCATGCAGATCTCCTCTAGAGCAGTGATGTTTTGGGGCTGTCGCTGGGCAACACGGACTTTCAACTCCCTCCAAAGATTTTCTATGGGGTTGAGATCTGGAGACTCCAGGACCTTGAAATGCTTCTTACGAAGCCACTCCTTCGTTGCCCGGGCGGTGTGTTTGGGATCATTGTCATGCTGAAAGACCCAGCCACGTTTCATCTTCAATGCCCTTGCTGATGGAAGGAGGTTTTCACTCAAAATCTCACGATACATGGCCCCATTCATTCTTTCCTTTACACGGATCAGTCGTCCTGGTCCCTTTGCAGAAAAACAGCCCCAAAGTATGATGTTTTCACTCCCATGCTTCACAGTAGGTATGGTGTTCTTTGGATGCAACTCAGCATTCTTTGTCCTCCAAACACGACGAGTTGAGTTTTTACCAAAAAGTTATATTTTGGTTTCATCTGACCATATGACATTCTCCCAATCCTCTTCTGGATGCACTCTAGCAAACTTCAGACGGGCCTGGACATGTACTGGCTTAAGCAGGGGGACACGTCTAGCACTGCAGGATTTGAGTCCCTGGCGGCGTAGTGTGTTACTGATGGTAGGCTTTGTTACTTTGGTCCCAGCTCTCTGCAGGTCATTCACTAGGTCCCCCCGTGTGGTTCTGGGATTTTTGCTCACCGTTCTTGTGATCATTTTGACCCCACGGGGTGAGATCTTGCGTGGAGCCCCAGATCGAGGGAGATTATCAGTGGTCTTGTATGTCTTCCATTTCCTAATAATTGCTCCCACAGTTGATTTCTTCAAACCAAGCTGCTTACCTATTGCAGATTCAGTCTTCCCAGCCTGGTGCAGGTCTACAATTTTGTTTCTGGTGTCCTTTGACAGCTCTTTGGTCTTGGCTATAGTGGAGTTTGGAGTGTGACTGTTTGAGGTTGTGGACAGGTGTCTTTTATACTGATAACAAGTTCAAACAGGTGCCATTAATACAGGTAACGAGTGGAGGACAGAGGAGCCTCTTAAAGAAGAAGTTACAGGTCTGTGAGAGCCAGAAATCTTGCTTGTTTGTAGGTGACCAAATACTTATTTTCCACCATAATTTGCAAATAAATTCATTAAAAATCCTACAATGTGATTTTCTGGATTTTCTTTTCTCAATTTGTCTGTCATAGTTGACGTGTACCTATGATGAAAATTACAGGCCTCTCTCATCTTTTTAAGTGGGAGAACTTGCACAATTGGTGGCTGACTAAATACTTTTTTTCCCCACTGTAGATAGCTCTGAATACACGATATGGCAGAGGTTGAAAAGCCATTACACATAAGTATTCTCAACAACAGGTTAGTGTCAATAATATCAAAGTCTGCACTGAAATCTAACAATACAGCTCCCACAATCTTCTTATTATCAATTTCTTTCAACCAATCATCAGTAATTTGTGTCAGTGCAGTACATGTTGAGTGCCATTTTCTATAAGCATGCTGAAAGTCTGTCGTTAATATGTTTACAGAGAAGTAGCATTGTATTTGGTCAAACACCATTTTTTCCAACAGATTGCTAAGAGCTGGCAGCAAGTTGATAGATCTGCTGTTAGGCCTGGAGGGAACCAGTAAAGGCCACTTTAACAGTCTTGGATAGCGGAATGACTTTGGCTTCCCTCCAGGCCTGAGGACAAAGACTTTCCTCTAGGCTCAGATTAAAGATATGATAGATAGGAGTGGCTATAGAGTCAGCTACCATCCTCGGTAGCTTTCCATCTAAGTTGTCAATGCCAGGAGGTTTGTCATTATTTATCGATAACAATCATTTTTCCACCTCTCCCACACTAACTTTACAAAATTAGAACTTGCAATGCTTTTCTTTCATTATTAGTTTTTTTGTACGAGTATGATGGCTCACTGTTCATTGTTGGCATTTCCTGCCTAAGTTTTCCCACTTTGCCAATGAAGTAATCATTAAAATAATTGCCAACATCAAATGGTTTTGTGATGAATAAGCCATCTGATTCGATGAAAGATGGAGTTGAATTTGTCTTTCTGCTCATAATTTCATTGAAAGTACTCAAGTCTTTATATCATTGATCTTGGCTTCATAATACAGTTTCTTCTTCTTTTTGTTGAGTTTAGTCACATAATTTCTCAATTTGCAGTAAGTCAGCCTGTCCGATGTGCAGCCAGACTTATTAGTCACTCCTTTTGCCCCATCTCTTTCAACCATACAGTTTTTCAATTCCTCATCAATCCATGGAGCCTTAACAGTGCTAACAGTCAGTTTCCTACCAGGTGCATGTTTATCAATAATTGGAAGAAGCAATTTCATCAAGTGCAGCATCTGGATGCTCCTTATTAATCACATCAGACCAACAAATATTTTTTAGATCATCCACATATGAGTCACAGCTAAATCTTTTGTATGATCTCTTATACACTATTTTAGGCCCAGCTGTTGGAACTTTGGCTTTCCTGGATATAGCCACTATATTGTGATCACTGCATCCAATGGGTACAGATACAGCTTTAGAACAAAGTTCTACAGTATTAGTAAAAATGTGATCAATACGTGGATTATCTTGTTCCTGTAGTGTTTGTGAACACCCTGGTAGGTTGATTAATAACCTGAACCAGATTACAGGCACTGGTTACATTTAGAACAGTGGAGGCTGCTGAGGGGAGGACAGAACATAATAATAGCTGGAACGGCGTAAATGGAATGGCATCAATAACATGGAAACCATGTGTTTGATGTATTTGATTCCATTCCACAAATTCTGCTCCAGCCATTACCACAAGCCCGTTCTGGGCAGTGCTTACCAAAAGGATGCTCCTAGGGTGGGAGACAGACGGGTGGGCAGTGTTTACCAAAAGGATGCTCCTAGGGTGGGAGACAGACGGGTGGGCAGTGCTTACCAAAAGGATGCTCCTAGGGTGGGAGACAGACGGGTGGGCAGTGTTTACCAAAAGGATGCTCCTAGGGTGGGAGACAGACGGGTGGGCAGTGCTTACCAAAAGGATGCTCCTAGGGTGGGAGACAGATGGGTGGGAGACAGCTGCTTACCATAATACATTCAAATGCAAAAAGAAAGAGGTGTCTCTATTCTATTTTCCAAAAGTATACATGTTCAAGTGGGAAAAGAGTTTAAGGACAAAGAGGGACGAATCTTGATTTTACTTGTAAAGATTTCAGGACAAAACATAATATTGGGAAATATTTATGCTCCAAATTAGTAGGACCCAGACTTCTTCCTTCAATTTAACAGAATAATACTGGATTTCGGTAATTTTCCTCTGGTACTAGGGGGGATTATAATCAGGTCCCTGATGCTTTTTTAGATAAATCCAAAACTGTTCTGACCAGGACCTCAAAAACTCAAGAAGCAATTAAAACACTGTGTAAAGATGCTGGTCTTTATGATATATGGAGATTGATAATCCAACTGCTCGTGATAATACATTATTTTCAAATAGGCACACTGTTTATTCACGCATCAACTACTTTCTGATCTCTTGCAGTGTGGGCACGATAGCGGTGACAGATCACCCATTGATCTGATTGTTGGAGTAGAAGAAGAAAGAGACACATGTAAATGTTGGTGAATGAACACCAGCCTCTTACAGGACAAGGTGTTTTGTGAATGAACACCAGCCTCTTACAGGACAAGGTGTTTTGTGAATGAACACCAGCCTCTTACAGGACAAGGTGTTTTGTGAATGAACACCAGCCTCTTACAGGACAAGGTGTTTTGTGAATGAACACCAGCCTCTTACAGGACAAGGTGTTTTGTGAATGAACACCAGCCTCTTACAGGACAAGGTGTTTTGTGAATTCCTTAAAACACACGACGATATTCTTTGAAACAAACAATAGTGTGAAACAGGTACATGTCTGGGAAGCTTTCAAAGCTCACATACGCGGAGTAATGATCGAACGATCAGCTACTATTAAGAAACTAGTGTGATGGATCAGCTTGTCCGAAACACCCTAAAACAGGCGGGAGGTATGAAATGACCAGACCGGAGGCAGTGGTTACTTATCTTTTGTATTGTCAATAAACTGGTTTTCTTTCACCGACAAAATGATTCCAGTACAGGGTAGCGTCCAACGCTGGAACAACAGTGGGGAAAAAAGGAATAATAAATCAACTAAGCAGTTGACCAAAAGGCCGTGGCCAAAAGGGAAAACAAAACAACAAAAGGCTTCACCCGTCTTTAGACTATCATCTACACATAATATTTACAGGTGGTACGCTTCTCTCTACCTATAGCCTGCCTTGTTTAACAGAGAGCCAAGGTGCATCAGATGAAGAAGCTTTCTCTGAGGTAGGAAAGTACGACGTCCTCACAGGTCCACGTGTCTGCTCCCAGCCTCGAGCTCATCTCCTGGCACACTTATATAGAGGGAGACACCACACAATTAGTGGGCCCAGCTGTAAACTAATTGGCTTTACACCTATCCCCTGAGGAGGGTGCTGTCGTGTCATCTTCCTCCGGCCGGTCACTGAACTCTCACACTAGATAAACAGAAACTTGAAACAGAGCTTAAAACGCTGGAGAGGGAATATTTGTCCAATCCTAACAACATTTATCTGGTAAATCTGACGAAAACCAAATACGAGCTGAATACTTTATTCAGTAAAAAAGCTGAATATTCACTGTACAGGCTGAAGCAGAGATGGTACGAATCAGGTGAAAAGGCAGGAAAACTGTTGGCCAGCCAATTGAAATCTAGAGAAACAGATCGGCAAGTAGGTGGAATCAGAAATAAGACAGGCAAGCTGTAAAGAAATAAAGAAATAAACAATATATTTCGAGACTTCTATTAGGAACTTTGTACTTCAGACGGTCCTTTAGATATGCAGAAAGCAGAGGCATTCTTTCAGAATTTGAACCTTCCTTATCTAACAGAGGAAGACAGGAATTGGCTCGACCGCCCTGTTACTTTGGAGGAATTAACTGAAACTATAAGACAAGCAACCAGTGGTAAAACTCCAGGTTTGGATGGGATACCCAGTGATTTCTATAAAAGGTTTGCAGAACAGCTTAGCCCAGAAATATTTAAAACTTTTAACACATCAATCGACACAGGTGAGCTCCCACCTTCTATGAGTGATGCAGTAATCACCCTAATCCTCAAAAAGGGAAAGGATCCCTATGAGTGTGGGAGCTACCGTCCAATTTCTTTGATAAATTGTGATGGAAAATTGTTTACAAAACTTCTGGCTATGAGGGTACATCAAATCATTAAGAAAATCATAAATCCAGACCAGGTTGGATTTGTAAAAGGCAGAACTTAATCTGATAATCTTAAACACCTATTGCATGTCATCTAGAAGGCAAAATATTTTGATACTTCAGTGGCAGCCTTATCCCTAGATGCAGAGAAAGCCTTTCATAGGGTGGGCTGGGACTGCCTGCATTATACAATAAATACATTTGGATTTGGACCGGGCTTTCAGAATATTATTATTCCCCAAATCCATAGTAGTCACTAACGGACAAGGTGACTGTCTCTCGCCTCTCCTATTTATTATAGCATTAGAACCATTAGCCGAAGCCATTAGGCTGCATCAGTCAATCAAAGGGGTTACTATGGGAGGTAGGGAGAATAAACGACTGCTTTATGCAGATTACATATTACTATTAATGTCAGACCCCCAACTCTCCATATCGCCTTTACTGGACCTAGTAAATGCATTATCAGCGATATCGGGCTATAAAGTAAACTGGACCAAATCTGAAGTAATGCCCCTATCAAAACATTGTCTGAGAAATGACTTCCTCAACTGGAGGTTTCAATGGGTCCCTAAAAACTTGAGGTACCTGGGGATCGCTTTAAATCCTGGTCTAGAGAACATGATTTCTGAAAACCTTGACCCACAATTGAACAGAATTCAACTCCAGTTTAAGAGCTGGGATAAGCTACAAATCTCATTATTGGTTAGGATAAAGGTTATAAAGATGGTCATAGCTCCTAAACTGAATTACGTCATCAGCATATTACCACTATCCATACCTGTCTATACTTTTAAATCCATAGACAAAATGATTACTGAGTTTATTTGGGCCGGTAAAAGGGCCAGGATGAAACTAGTGAGATTACAGGCAAAGACTGAGAAGGGAGGATTTAATCTCCCTAACATACAATTATATCAAGAAGCCTTTGTACAGTGTCTTGCAACAGTATTCATCCCCCTTGGCGTTTTTCCCATTTTGTTGCGTTACAACCTGTAATTTAAATGGATTTTTATTATTTCATGTATTGGACATACACAAAATAGTCCAAATTGGTGAAGTGGAATGAAAAAAAGAACTTGTTTAAAACAATTCTAAAAAATAAATAACGGAAAAGTGGTGCGTGCATGTGTATTCACCCCCTTTGCTATGAAGCCCCTAAATAAGATCTGGTGCAACCAATTACCTTCAGAAGTCAACAAATTAGTTAAATAAAGTCCACCTGTGTGCAATCTAAGTGTCACATGATCTGTCCCATGATCTCAGTATATACAGTTGAAGTCGGAAGTTTACATACACTTAGGTTGGAGTCATTAAAACTTGTTTTTCAACCACTCCACACATTTCTTGTTAACAATCTATAGTTTTGGCAAGTCGGTTAGGACATCTACTTTGTGCATGACACAAGTAATTTTTCCAACAATTGTTTACAGACAGGTTATTTCACTTATAATTCACTGTATCACAATTCCAGTGGGTCAGAAGTTTACATACACTAAGTTGACTGTGCCTTTAAACAGCTTGGAAAATTCCAGAAAATGATGTCATGGCTTTAGAAGCTTCTGATAGGCTAATTGACATCATTTGAGTCAATTGGAGGTGTACCTGTGGATGTATTTGAAAGCCTACCTTCAAACTCAGTGCCTCTTTGCTTGACATCATGGGAAAATCAATAGAAATCAGCCAAGACCTCAGAAGAAAATGTGTAGACGTCCACAAGTCTGGTTCATCCTTGGGAGCAATTTCCAAACGCCTGAAGGTACCACGTTCATCTGTACAAACAATAGTACGCAAGTATAAACACCATGTGTCAGTGGGTGCTGTAGGTGGGTGTGGTGCAGGAATCAGATGCAGGACGCAGAAAGATAAGTCCAATAGACTTTAGTGAACAGCACACTCAAAATCACGAGTAAAACGCCCGGAGGCGAGAAAGTCCGCACACAGGCGAAAACCAAAAGGCGCACAAAACAGTGCGTAAATAACCTCCTAACACAGAGGAGGAAAAATACGAAATGCACAAGGCAACAGTAGCGCACAAACACGACAGCGAATCAATAACACACAAACACAGACACACACAACGAGAACTAAATAGAACACTAACGAGGACTAACTAGACACAGGTGTACAACATCAAGACCAAACCAAACGAACATGAAACATAGATCGGTGGCAGCTAGTACTCCGGAGACGACGACCGCCGAAGCCTGCCCGAACCAGGAGGAGGAGCAGCCTCGGCCGAAACCGTGACAGTACCCCCCCCTTGACGCGCGGCTCCAGCCGTGCGCCGACCCCGGCCTCGGGGACGACCAGGAGGACGCGGAGCAGGGCGCGCGGGATGGTCCCGGTGGAACTCCGACAGGAGAGATGGGTCTAGGATGTCCCTCGGCGGCACCCAGCACCGCTCCTCCGGGCCGTACCCCTCCCACTCCACGAGATACTGGAGACCCCCCATCCGGCGTCTGGAGTCCAAGATGGACCGAACGGTGTACGCCGGAGCCCCCTCGATGTCCAATGGGGGCGGAGGAGTCTCTCCTATCTCATTGTCCTGGAGTGGACCAGCTACCACCGGCCTGAGAAGAGACACATGGAACGAGGGGTTAATATTCTTATATTCAACAGGTAGATGTAACCTATAACACACCTCGTTCAATCTTCTCAGGACTTTAAAGGGCCCCACAAACTGCCGACCCAGCTTCCGGCAGGGCAGGCGGAGGGGCAGGTTTCTGGTAGAGAGCCAGACTCGATCTCCGGGTGCGTACACCGGCCCCTCACTGCGGTGGAGATCGGCGCTCGCCTTGTGACGAAGGACGGCCCGCTGCAGGTGGACGTGGGCAGCGTTACACGTCTCTTCCGAGCGCCTCATCCAATCATCCACCGCAGGGGCCTCGATCTGGCTCTGCTGCCACGGTGCCAGAACCGGCTGGTAAACTAATACACATTGAAAAGGGGTTAGGTTAGTAGAGGAGTGGCGGAGAGAGTTCTGGGCCATCTCGGCCCAGGGAATGTAACGCGCCCACTCCTCAGGCCGGTCCTGGCAATACGACCTCAGAAACCTACCCACATCCTGGTTGACACGTTCCACCTGCCCGTTACTCTCCGGGTGGTACCCCGAGGTAAGGCTAACCGAGACCCCCAAACGCTCCATAAACGCTCTCCACACACGGGAGGTAAACTGGGGGCCTCGATCAGACACTATATCCTCGGGGACCCCGTAATGCCGGAAGACGTGGGTAAATAGGGCCTCAGCGGTCTGTAGGGCAGTAGGAAGACCCGACATAGGGAGAAGACGACAGGCCTTAGAGAACCGGTCCACAACGACCAGGATGGTGGTATTCCCCTGAGAGAGGGGAAGGTCTGTTACAAAATCCACCGAGAGGTGGGACCATGGTCGTTGTGGAACGGGTAGGGGCTGTAACTTACCCCTGGGCAGATGTCGGGGCGCCTTACACTGGGCGCACACCGAGCAGGAGGAGACGTAAACCCTCACATCCCTAGCCAAAGTAGGCCACCAGTATTTAGTGCTAAGGCAATGCACTGTCCGGCCAATACCCGGATGTCCTGAGGAGGGTGACGTGTGAGCCCAGTAGATGAGTCGATCCCGAATCTCGAGCGGAACGTACCTCCGACCCTCAGGACATTGTGGAGGGCTGGGGTCGGTACGCAACGCTCGCTCGATCTCGGCATCGACCTCCCACACCACCGGTGCCACAAGGCAAGACTCCGGTAGTATGGGAGTAGGCTCAACGGACCTCTCCTCCGTGTCATACCGCCGGGACAGTGCATCTGCCTTGCCATTCTGGGACCCAGGGATGTACGTGATTTTAAATACGAACCTGGTGAGAAACATACTCCATCGAGCCTGGCGAGGGTTCAGTCTCCTCGCTGCCCGGATGTACTCCAGGTTCCGATGGTCAGTCAAAATGAGGAAAGGGTGTTGAGCCCCCTCAAGCCAATGCCTCCACACCTTAAGGGCCTGAACTACAGCTAACAGCTCCCTGTCCCCAACGTCATAGTTACGCTCCGCCGGGCTGAGCCTTTTGGAGTAAAAAGCACAGGGGCGGAGTTTAGGTGGCGAGCCGGACCGTTGAGAGAGCACGGCCCCTATACCAGCCTCAGACGCGTCCACCTCAACCTGAAAGGGAATTGTGGGATCCGGATGCGCCAGCACCGGAGCCGACGTAAACAGGTCCTTCAGTCTCCCAAAGGCCCTGTCCGCATCAGCTGACCACTGCAGGCGCACCGGACCCCCTTTCAGAAGGGACGTGATGGGAGCTGCCACCTGTCCAAAACCCCGGATAAACCTCCGGTAGTAATTCGCAAAGCCCAAGAACTGCTGCACCTCTTTTACAGTGGTTGGAGTTTGCCAATTACGCACAGCGGACACACGATCCACCTCCATACTCACCCCTGACGCGGACAACCGATAACCCAAAAAGGAGACCGATTCCTGGAAAAACAGACATTTCTCTGCCTTGACATATAGGTCGTGCTCCAACAGCCTCCTCAATACACGTCGCACCAGGGTTACATGCTCGGCTCGGGTAGACGAGTACACCAGAATATCATCAATGTACACGACCACCCCTTGTCCCTGCATATCCCGGAAAATGTCATCTACGAAGGATTGAAAGACTGATGGAGCATTCATCAACCCATATGGCATGACAAGATATTCTAAATGACCTGACGTGGTACTAAACGCTGTTTTCCATTCATCGCCCTCCCTAATGCGCACCAAGTTATACGCGCTCCTGAGATCCAATTTTGTGAAAAACCGCGCCCCATGCAATGACTCCGTCATGGTCGCAATCAGAGGGAGTGGATAACTGTATTTCACAGTAATCTGATTGAGACCACGGTAATCAATGCACGGGCGCAACCCTCCATCTTTCTTTTTCACAAAAAAGAAACTCGAAGAGGCGGGGGAAGTGGAAGGCCGAATGTATCCCTGTCTCAAAGATTCGGCTATGTAGGTCTCCATAGCTTTTCTCTCCTCTTGAGACAAAGGATACACATGGCTCCGTGGGAGCGCTGCTCCTGCCTGGAGATCAATCGCACAATCCCCCTGTCTATGGGGAGGCAACTGCGTCGCCCTAGTTTTGCTAAACACAAGAGCTAAATCCCCATATTCAGGCGGAATGTGCAATGCGGGCACTTGGTTTGGACTTTCCACCGAAGTCGCCCCCACGGAAACACCCAGACATCGCCCCTCACACTGAGCAGACCACCCATCGAGAGCCCTCTGTTGCCACGAAATAGCAGGGTTATGGGTGCTTAACCAGGGAATCCCCAGCACCACTGGGTACGCAGGAGAGTCGATCAGATACAGCTGTATAGTCTCTTCTTGACCCCCCTGCGCACACATCCTAAGTGGCGCTGTGACTTCCCTGATCAACCCCGACCCCAACGGACGGCTATCTAAGGCATGAACGGGAAAAGGTTTGTCAACGGGTAGGAGAGGGATCCCTAACTCTAAACAAAACTTTCGATCAACAAAATTCCCAGCTGCGCCTGAATCTACTAGCGCCTTATGCTGGGAATGAGGTGCAACCTGTGGAAAACCAACAGGTATACAAAAGTGCGCAACAGAAAGCTCTGGGTAGGTGGGGCGTCTACTCACCTGGGAGGCCCCCCCAGTGCGTGGCCTGTTGTCTTCTCCCCCGGAGAACCCTCCCCAGCACCTGGCCGCAGTGTGCCCTCCACGACCGCACTTGGTGCAGGAGACAGGCCCCCTCGGGCTCCTACTACTCCGTTCTCTAGCGCCGGCACCCCCGAGCTCCATAGGGCTCGGCTCGGAGGTGCCGGAGGGCGGAATGGACGGACCCCCCTCGGAACGTCCACGGGTGGCCAGCAGGGTGTCTAAACGGATGGACATATCAACCAACTGGTCGAAAGTCAGATGGGTATCCCTGCATGCCAACTCTCGTTGAACGTCCTCCCGGAGGCTACACCGAAAATGGTCAATGAGAGCCCGTTCATTCCACCCTGCATCCGCCGCTAGAGTCCGGTACTCCAAAACAAACGCCTGTGCGCTCCTCCTCCCCTGTCTCAAGTGGACTAGCCGCTCCCCCGCCGCTTTGCCCTCAGGTGGATGGTCAAACACGGCCTTGAAGCGGCGGGAGAACTCGGCGTAGGAGATGGTGTTGGCGTCCATCTTCCTCCACTCAGCGTTAGCCCACTCCAACGCCTTTCCCGAGAGACAGGAGATGAGGGCGGAAACGCTCTCGTGTCCCGAGGGCACCGGGTGTACAGTGGCCAGGTAGAGCTCCACCTGCAGGAGGAACCCCTGACACCCGGCAGCTGTTCCGTCATACGCCCTCGGGAGCGAGAGCCGAATCCTCCTGGGTTCCGGACCTGGGGCTGGTGGACCGGCCGATGGGGTGGACAGGGTAGGTGGAGGTGTGGGTACCCTGCTGGCCTCCCATCGGTGCAGGGTGTTGATCACGTCCTGTAGAGCGGTCTCCAGTTGTCTTATCTGGCCCTCCTGCCAATGAATATGCTCCTCGAGCGACACAGGTGTCACAGCCGATCCTGCTGATTCCATAATGGTGTGTTATTCTGTCAGTGGGTGCTGTAGGTGGGTGTGGTGCAGGAATCAGATGCAGGACGCAGAAAGATAAGTCCAATAGACTTTAGTGAACAGCACACTCAAAATCACGAGTAAAACGCCCGGAGGCGAGAAAGTCCGCACACAGGCGAAAACCAAAAGGCGCACAAAACAGTGCGTAAATAACCTCCTAACACAGAGGAGGAAAAATACGAAATGCACAAGGCAACAGTAGCGCACAAACACGACAGCGAATCAATAACACACAAACACAGACACACACAACGAGAACTAAATAGAACACTAACGAGGACTAACTAGACACAGGTGTACAACATCAAGACCAAACCAAACGAACATGAAACATAGATCGGTGGCAGCTAGTACTCCGGAGACGACGACCGCCGAAGCCTGCCCGAACCAGGAGGAGGAGCAGCCTCGGCCGAAACCGTGACACCATGGGACAACGCAGCCGTCATACCGCTCAGGAAGGAGACGCATTCTGTCTCCTAGAGATGAACGTACTTTGGTGCGAAAAGTGCAAATCAATCGCAGAACAACAGCAAAGGACCTTGTGAAGATGCTGGAGGAAACAGGTACAAAAGTATCTATATCCACAGTAAAACGAGTCCTATATCGACATAACCTGAAAGGTCGCTCAGCAAGGAAGAAGCCACTGCTCCAAAACCGCCATAAAAAAGCCAGACTACGGTTTGCAACTGCACATGGGGACAAATATCGTACTTTTGGAGAAATGTCCTCTGGTCTGATGAAACAAAAATAGAACTGTTTGGCCATAATGACCATCGTTATGTTTGGAGGAAAAAGGGGATGGCTTGCAAGTCGAAGAACACCATCCCAACCGTGAAGCACAGGGGTGGCAGCATCATGCTGTGGGGGACTGGTGCACTTCACAAAATGGATGGCGTCATGAGGAAGGAAAATTATGTGGATATATTGAAGCAACATCTCAAGACATCAGTCAGGAAGTTAAAGCTTGGTCGCAAATGGATCTTCCAAATGGACAATGACCCCAAGCATACTTCCAAAGTTGTGGCAAAATGGCTTAAGGACAACAAAGTCAAGGTATTGGAGTGGCCATCACAAAGCTCTGACCTCAATCCTATAAAATGTGTGGGCAGAACTGATAAAGCGTGTGTGAGCAAGGAGGCCTACAAACCTGACTCAGTTACACCAGCTCTGTCAGGGGGAATGGGCCAAAATTCACCCAACTTATTGTGGGAAGCTTGTGGAAGGCTACCCGAAACGTTTGACCCACGTTAAACAATTTAAAGGCAATGCTTCCAAATACTAATTGAATGTATGTAAACATCTGACCCACTGGGAATGTGATGAAAGAAATTAAAGCTGAAATACGTAATTCTCTCTACTATTATTCTGACATTTCACATTCTTAAAATAAAGTGGTGATCCTAACTGACCTAAGACAGGTAATTTTACTAGGATTAAATGTCAGGAATTGTGAAAATGTATTTGGCTAAGGTATATGTAAACTTCCAACTTCAACTGTATACACCTGTTCTGAAAGGCCCCAGAGTCTACAACACCACTAAGCAAGGGGCACCACCAAGCAAGCGACACCATGAAGACCAAGGAGCTCTCCAAACAGGTCAGGGACAAAGTTGTGGAGAAGTACAGATCAGGGTTGGGTTATTAAAAAATATCAGAAACTTTGAACATCCCACGGAGCACCACTTAAATCCATTATAACAAAATGGAAAGAATATGGCACCGCAACAAACCTGCCAAGAGAGTGCCGCCCACCAAAACTCATGGACCGGGCAAGGAGGGCATTAATCAGAGAGCCAACAAAAATACCAAAGATAACCCTGAAGGAGCTGCAAAGCTCCACAGCAGAGATTGTAGTATTTTTCCATAGGACCACTTTAAGCTGTTCACTCCACAGAGCTGGGCTTTACGGAAGAGTGGCCAGAAATAAGCCATTGCTTAAAGAAAAAAATAAGCAAACACATTTGGTGTTCGCCAAAAGGGAGACACTCCATACATATGGAAGAAGGTACTCTGGTCAGATGACACTAAAATTGAGCTTTTTGGCCATAAAGTAAAACGCTATGTCTGGCGCAAACCCAACACCTCTCATCACCCCGAGGACACCATCCCCACAGTGATGCATGGTGGTGGCTGCGTCATGATGTGGGGATGTTTTTCATTGGCAGGGACTGGGAAACTGGTCAGAATTTAAGGAATATGGATGGCGCTAAATACAGGGAAATTCTTGAGGGAAATCTGTTTCAGTCTTACAGAGATTTGAGACTGGGACGGAGGTTCACCTTCCAGCAGGACAATGACCCTAAGCATACTGCTAAAGCAACACTCGAGTGGTTTAAGGGGAAACATTTAAATGTCTTGGAATGGCCTAGTCAAAGCCCAGACCTCAATCCAATTGAGAATCTGTGGTATGACTTAAAGATTGCTGTACACCAGCGGAACCCATCCAACATGAAGGAGCTGGAGCAGTTTTGCCTTGAAGAATGGGCAAAAATCCCAGTGGCTAGATGTGCCAAGCTTATAGAGACATACCCCAAGAGACTTGCAGCTGTAATTGCTGCAAAAGGTGGCTCTACAAAGTATTGACTTTGGGGTGGTGAATAGTTATGCACCCTCAAGTTTTCTTTTTTTTTGTTCACAATAAAAAATATTTTGCATCTTCAAAGTGGTAGGCATGTTGTGTAAATCAAATGATACAACCCCCAAAAAAATCTATTTGAATTCCAGGTTGTAACGCAACAAAATAGGAAAAATGCCAAGGGGGGTGAATACTTTCGCAAGTCACTGTAGCTGCCCAAATAGGCTCTCTCATGATTGGTCAGTGCTTTCCAGGATCCCTGGGACATCCATACCCTAAACCCTAACCTTAATCCAGACCCTAACCTTAACCCTTACTAGTGGAGGCTCCTCAGAGGAGGAAGGGGTGGACCATCTAAAAAATCATTTTTAGATAAAACTATACTAAATATATTAACATGTAAATATATTCATGTCACCAAATAATTGATTAAAACACACTTTTGCAATGAAGGTCTACAGTAGCCTCAACTGCACTCTGTAGGGTAGCACCATGTGTAGCCGGAAGACAGCTAGCTTCTGTCCTCCTCTGGGTACATTGACTACAATACAAAACCTAGGAGGCTCATGGTTCTCACCCCCTTCCATAGACTTACACAGTAATTATGACAACTTCCGGAGGACGTCCTCCAACCTATCAGAGCTCTTGCAGCATGAACTGACATGTTATCCACCCACTCAAAGTATCAGAGAATGAATTTAGTACTGAAAGCATAAGCTACAGCTAGCTAGTGCTGCAGTGCATAAAATGTGGTGAGTAGTTGACTCAAAGAGAGAGAAAGACAATAGTTGAACAGTTTTGAACAAATTCATTTCTTAAATTTAGGAGAAGCGAGAGAGAGTGAGAGTGCTATATTTCTTAGATTTTTTTGTCTCACTTTCACTTAGCTAGAGAATGCAGCTTGCTAGTTTAGCCTACTCAAACACCCCGCTCAAACAGAGAGGGATGCTATGTTAGCTAGCTGGCTATGGCTATCCAACACAACACTGGAACTCTTCCAAGTCAAGGTAAGCTTTAGGTTTTATTAATTTATTCCCACCGGGGCCTGCCGGTGTAACTGCTAAACTGCTTTCTGACTGTACACTGTACTGCATGATTGTAGCGGGTTTACTAACTAATTCTAGTAGCTATGCTGACTATGACGTTAGCTAATATGGTGACAACGATGTAGGCTGTGAGTAATGTTTTGCGGTTATGATATGAAGGTTTGGCTTGGAAAGGTTTTTTTGCCTGGTCACAGACAGCTGATGTGTTGTGCACTGAAGTCCACAAGTGAAGGGAAAAGTTGAGAGGAGGAATACAACGAGCTGTTTGTATGTGGCTGCTATGAAACTCATCTGTTAACGTGTGATCAGGGGTGTATTCATTCGACCGATTCTGTTGAAACACTTTTCTTAAACGGAAGCAAATGGAACGAAACAGGGATAAATATACCTGAATTTGTCCAATAGAAACTCTCATTTGCAACTGTTGGACTAACTGTTACACCCTAGATCAGCTAGATGCAGGCAAGGCGGTATTGAATGTGTCACTGTCTGTCACCTTGATTACTCTAATTTTTCTCTCGACCTGTGCACCTACGTTGTAAACTCTCATTCATAGGCTAGGTTGTAGCAACCTCATGATGGGTATAGGAAGTATCATGTAGTAACCTAAACCTATAGTTGTTAGGGGGGCGGCAGGTAGCTTAGTGGTTAAGAGCGTAGTGCCAGTAACCGAAAGGTTGCTGGTTCTAATCCCCGAGCCGACTAGGTGAAAAATCTGTCAATGTTCGCAAGGCACTCCTGTAAATCGCTCTGGATAAGGGCGTCTGCTAAATAACTAAATTGTTACATTGAGCTGGTTGAATGAAATATGAATGACAGTCATCCAATATGCTGTAATAGAAATAAGGCCATGCTCATAAAAAAAAAATATCAGCCTCCCTCATCTTAAATGTCACTGACCCTTACCTTAACCATTTTTAAATGTCAACTTCAATGGGGGGTAGGGACGTCCCAAGGATCCCGGATAGCACGGACCATTCATAATTTGCAAATAGGAACAATCAGTTATCTGTCAATGTGATTAAAAGTACGACCAGTAGTAAAAGTAATGATTACCTTTTGCTCACAGGTTTATAATAATAATATGCCATTTAGCAGACGCTTTTATCCAAAGCGACTTACAGTCATGCGTGCATACATTTTTGTGTATTGGTGGTCCCGGGGATCGAACCCACTACCTTGGCGTTACAAGCGCTGTGCTCTACCAGCTGAGCTACAGAGGACCATTTATGATAAAGCCCCTGGAGGATCTGTTTTCAACACCACACCTGCAGGTGCAGCACGTATCCATAAAGAAAATTAGGACCTTGTTTATGAGAAATTATCCTCTTTTGTGAGTTTTGGGAAACGTTTTAATTATCATCTGATTCTGTAGAGATCACCCATTTCTAATGTCACCAGGTGGTTGACAACAACACACTCGATGGGCTACAGCGTCTCCAAACAAACTATCATGGACATGGAGCTGACGATCTTGAAAACACTTGACTTCAGGCTAAACACTTCCTCTGGTTTATGTACAGATTCTCCTGGAGGTGCTTGGTAAGTCACATTCTGTAGCCTTTATAACCACAATAATAGTCAATAATTATTTACATAAAACAAGATACATGTTTCTGTAATGAGGGGCTACATTTCAGTACAAAGAGCTTTAATACAGTAAAATGCCTCTTGGTGTTAGGGTATGCAGCTATCTATTTATTCACTACCCACCACATCCTATAGGGCACAATGACTCCTCTATCCCTGTGGAGCACCTGCATCACCTCAGCAGACACGTGCTCCAGTTCACCTACCTCCAGAGGACAGCCTTCTACAACTCCCTGCTCGTGGCCACCACTCAGGGCCTGAGCCATCTGACGGACAGAGGTAGGCTGCGTCCCAAAAGGCACTGTATTCCCTATAGTGTACTACTTTTGACCAGGGCCATTAGCAGCCGTAGTCTTCCTCTCTCAATGTTAGTTACTGTAGGCCATGTGTCCTCTGTGAAAACCAACAGAAAGACGTTTGTCTCCGTGACTGAAGGCTGCACGCTCCTTGGTGTTGGTGTCATTGCTGTGGGCGCATACATCCTCAATGTCACTAACTGGCAACAGGTGAATAGTTACTATAATATATCCTTCTTGTAAACTGTAATTTATTTATTTATTTGTAAGGTTGAAGTTGGATTAGAACCTTTAGCAGAAAACAAGTTTGGTTACCACAATGCATGCTGCTCAGTGAACTAGTAACGATTCAACCATTGATCACCAGGTAATGGTGTATCACATCACAGGGATCTCAGTGAAGAGCATCAGTGATTTCACACACATCACACTGATACACATTACCAAGAACTCTCTGTGCACCTCTGTGATTCAGAGGGGTTGGGTTAAATGTGGAAGACACATTTCAGTTGAATGCATTCAGTTGTACAACTGAATAGGTATCCCCCTTTCCCTTTTCCCATAGTCTCAGCAACTTGAGCCAAGTCCGAACAATACACTATTTGATTGATATAGATTGGATTTACTCTAAAGCATAATTAAAAAGCCTTCTTCCATCTATCAACTCATGTTTTTATTTTTTATATTGTTTTTTTTATTTTGTTTCCCTTTTTGTGATATCCAATTGGTAGTTACAGTCTTGTCCCATCGCTGCAACTCCCGTACAGACTCGGGAGAGCAGAAGGTCGAGAGCCATGCGTCCTCCGAAACACGACCCTGCCAAGCCGCACTGCTTCTTGACACACTGCTCGCTTAACCCGGAAGCCAGCCGCACCAATGTGTCGGAGGAAACACCATACAACTGGCGACCGTGTAAGCGTGCATGCGCCCGGAGTTGCTAGAGCGTGATGGGACAAGGACATCCCGGCCGGCCAAACCCTCCCCTAACTCGGACGACGCTGGGCCAATTGTGTGTCACTTCATGGGTCTCCCGGTCGCAGCCGGCTGCAGCACAGCCCGAGGTCAAACCCGGATCCGTAGTGACACCTCAAGCACTGCAGTGCCTTAGACCGCTGCGCCACTCGGGAGGCTCTATCAACTCATTTCTGTTTAAATGTCACAGTGTTCAATATAAAAGCAAAGTTGCTGTTAAAATCCTAATAATTAAAATATAATAAATCACTGCTTTACCCACCACCTCTCTGTCAAGTTTATTTATCCTCTGTCCAGATGGTACCATTGAACAAGATGCACTGCATCGTGTGTTAAAATCATTTCACCCAGGATTTAAAAAGAGGAAGGGAGAGGGGTGAAGATGTCAGGTGGTGTCCCTGGTGTGTTATTTCCTCTCTGGCTCCCTCTGCTGGCTCTCACCCTCAGTGTGCGGTAGAAGAGGAAGCCTAAAAAACCTGGGGGTAAATACAACAGCATTTAGTTTAAAAAAAGGGGCAATCAGCAGTTCAAACAATAACAAAGTATTTTCCAAGCAACTGTTTTGGTAAAAAGCTGAGAAATGGGGCTGGAGATATGTAACCACTCTCAAATTCATAGACAGGGTTATGATTTCAAGGACTGACCATGATATCAAAATGATAGTTTTAACTATGTTATGAGGCTGCAGTGTCTGCTTACATTTACATTGTTTACAAACATTGGAGTAAAACAAGCTTCTATTTTGGGTTCTGATGGGGTACGACAGTTAAACTAAACTCATGAGGAATTTATAAGTTATATTCTTCAAGAATCAATGGGTACATACAATTTATAGGTCAAAAAAGTTATGTAGCAACTGAAGAGTGGCCCTTTAACCGCTGTTTTTCAACTGTAGATAGATATTCAGAGAATGTGGCTTTGGGTCCTAAAAAAGGTCCATAAACACAGCAGGTTCCATTCATCAATCATAGTTGTCCTTTAAACCTAACAGTTTGAGATGATTTCAAATCAGATCAATACTGTCATCACCTACTGTTAGCCCCTTCCACTCTCTGAATCAGGTTTTATTTAACCAGGTAAGTTGACAGAGAACACATTCTCATTTATAGCAATGACCTGGGGAATAGTTACAGGGGGAGGAATGAGCCAATTGGAAGCTGGGGATGATTAGGCAGCCATGATGGTATGAGGGCCAGATTGGGAATTTAGCCAGGACACCAGGGTTAACAACCCTACTCTTATGATAAGTGCCATGGGCTCTTTAGTGACCACAGAGAGTCAGGTCACCCGTTTAACATTGTATCCGAAACACGGCACCCTACACAGGGCAATGACCCCAATCACTACCCTGGGGCATTGGGATCCAGTGGTGTGAAAAAGTGTTTGCCCCCTTCCTGATTTGTTAGTTTGTCACACTTAAATGTTTCAGATCAAACAAATTTAAATATTAGTCAAAGATAACACAAGTAAACACAAAATGCAGTTTTGAAATGAAGGTTGTTATTATTAAGGGAAAACAAAATCCAAACCCCCATGGCCCTGTGTGAAAAAGTGATTGCCCCCTACAACCTAATAACTGGTTGGGCCACCCTTACAGTGAGGGAAAAAGGTGTTTGATCCCCTGCTGATTTTGTACGTTTGCCCACTGACAAAGAAATGATCAGTCTGCAATTTTTATGGTAGGTTTATTTGAACAGTGAGAGACAGAATAACAACAAAAAAATCCAGAAAAACGCATGTTAAAAATGTTATAAATTGATTTGCATTTTAATGAGGGAAATAAGTATTTGACTCCCTCTCAATCAGAAAGATTTCTGGCTCCCAGGTGTCTTTTATACAGGTAACGAGCTGAGATTTGGAGCACACACTTAAAGGGAGTGCTCCTAATCTCAGTTTGTTACCTGTATAAAAGACACCTGTCCACAGAAGCAATCAATCAGATTCCAAACTCTCCACCATGGCCAAGACCAAAGAGCTCTCCAATGATGTCAGGGACAAGATTGTAGACCTACACAAGGCTGGAATGGGCTACAAGACCACCGCCAAGCAGCTTGGTGAGAAGGTGACAACAGTTGGTGCGATTATTCGCAAATGGAAGAAACACAAAAGAACTGTCAATCTCCCTCGGCCTGGGGCTCCATGCAAGAACTCACCTCGTGGAGTTGCAATGATCATGAGAACGGTGAGGAATCAGCCCAGAACTACACGGGAGGATCTTGTCAATGATCTCAAGGCAGCTGGGACCATAATGACCAAGAAAACAATTGGTAACACACTACGCCGTGAAGGACTGAAATCCTGCAGCGCCCGCAAGGTCCCCCTGCTCAAGAAAGCACATATACAGGCCCGTCTGAAGTTTGCCAATAAACATCTGAATGATTCAGAGGAGAACTGTGTGAAAGTGTTGTGGTCAGATGTACAAAATCAGCAGGGGATCAAATACTTTTTCCCCTCACTGTAGCAGCAACAACTGCAATCAAGCGTTTGCGATAACTTGGAATGAGTCTTTTACACCGCTGTGGAGGAATTTTGGCCCACTCATCTTTGCAGAATTGTTGTAATTCAGCCACATTGGAGGGTTTTCGAGCATGAACTGCCTTTTTAAGGTCATGCCACAGCATCTCAATAGGATTCAGGTCAGGACTTTGACTAGGCCACTCCAAAGTCTTCATTTTGTGGACTTGCTGGTGTGTTTTGTATCATTGTCCTGCTGCAGAACCCAAGTTTGCTTCAGCTTGAGGTCACGAACAGATGGCCGGACATTCTCCTTCAGGATTTTTTGGTAGACAGCAGAATTCATGGTTCCATTTATCACAGCAAGTCTTCCAGGTCCTGAAGCAGCAAAACAGGCCCAGACCATCACACTACCACCACCATATTTTACTGTTGGTGTGATGTTTTTTTTCTGAAATGCGATGTTACTTTTACGCCAGTCCACAGAGTATTTTCCCAAAGGTCTTAGGGATCATCAATATGTTTTCTGGCAAAAATGAGACAAGCCTTAATGTTCTTTATGCTCAGCAGTGGTTTTCGTCTTGGAACTCTGCCATGCAGGCCATTTCTGCCCAGTCTCTTTCTTATGGTGTAGTCATGAACACTGACCTTAATTGAGGCAAGTGAGGCCTGCAGCTCTTTGGATGTTGTTGTGGGGTCTTTTGTGACCTCTTGGATGAGTCGTCGCTGCGCTCTTGGGGTAATTTTCCTCCTGGGAATGTTCACCACTGTTCCATGTTTTCGCCATTTGTGGATAATGGCTCTCACTGTGGTTCGCTGGAGTCCCAAAGCTTTAGAAATGTCTTTATAACCTTTTCCAGACTGATGGATCTCAATTACTTTCTTTCTCATTTGTTCCTGAATTTCTTTGGATCTCGGCATGATGTCTAGCTTTTGAGGATCTTTTGGTCTACTTCACTTTGTCAGGCAGGTCCTATTTAAGTGATTCCTTGATTGAGAACAGGTGTGGCAGTAATCAGGCCTGGGTGTGGCTAGAGGAATTGAACTCAGGTGTGATAAACCACAGTTGAGTTGTGTTATAACAGGGGGGACAAACACTTTTTCACACAGGGCCATGTAGGTTTGGATTTTGTTTTCCCTTAATAATAACAACCTTCATTTCAAAACTGCATTTTGTGTTTACTTGTGCCTCCTACTGGCACTCCAACACCACTTACAGCAGCATCTTGTCTCCCATCCAGGACCAACCCTACTTAGCTTCAGAGGCAAGGCAGCAGTGGGATGCAGGGTGGTATGATGTTGGTGCCATCTAAGATAAAATAAACATGTCTGCCCTTCAATCTATCTCATACTGTAGCAGTTAATCATGAATGTACCAATTAGGTATACTGGAATATTTAGAGTTAGCCTTTTGAGTCATCTTGTTGTAAATCCCACAGGGATGCTGGCCCATGTTGACTACTTCCCATAACTTTCACCTGGATGCACCTGGTCAGTCTGTAATGGAAAGCGTTCCTAATGTTTTGTACACTCAGTATACCTCACCTTAGCCCATATCTAAACCTGTACTTTTAAAGTCTATGGGAGAGTCTACAAGATAATCTATAGGAGAATCTATGGGAGTCTATGGGAGAGTCAATGTGCTTGAATGAAATGAGACTCCTTCTTCACTAGCGCGTGATCATGCAAATTACGTTTATAGGGGTGGAATCCCAAAATAAATGTGTAAAGTAGTAAAAAGACATTTAGCTAGTTTTGCT
This sequence comes from Coregonus lavaretus, assembly GCF_964263955.1. Classification (NCBI taxonomy): domain Eukaryota; kingdom Metazoa; phylum Chordata; class Actinopteri; order Salmoniformes; family Salmonidae; genus Coregonus; species Coregonus lavaretus. The sequence goes on from NC_139988.1 coordinate 10,236,238, forward strand.
AGACATTTCATAGATAAAATGATAAGTAGCCTATTGTTCTAAATATGTGTATGCTTTTCTATTCCGAGAAAACAGCTGTTTCAAAGGGGCGTGACTGGTTTAAAAATATCCCTGATAGCTCCAGGTAGGATACTCCTGTGCATCCTCTGCTGAAGGAGGTAATCAAGGAGGGGAGGATCCTCCTGTGCATCCTCTGCTGAAGGAGGTAATCAAGGAGGGGAGGATCCTCCTGTGCATCCTCTGCTGAAGGATGTAATCAAGGAGGGGAGGATACTCCTCCGTTAGCCAACTAGTGAATTGACCATCTCCTCGACCACTTATCGGTTTCCGGGTGGCGTAGGAGTTGAAGAGAGGACAGACTTTTCCCCATTGAGAATCTCCCTATCTTCTTTCTGATGGAGTAACAACAGCATTAACTTGCGATAATAAATGGATAGCAGCTGAGTAGTCTACACCATTGAGGAACAGGACGTTAGTCCCCCACCATTTGATTTAGGCATGGAACAGTTCCTCCTTACCCTAGAGATGGAGTTGCTATGGGATTGAGCCACCTGCAGCAGCTCTGAGAACCTCTGCTGAAGGATCATGTAGAGCTCTGGACTGGTCTGCTCCACCTGGGACGGCATGGAAGTCAGAGTAGGGAAAGAGATTATAGGTGAGACAAACAGCCTACTAATACTTACTGCTACTAGCATGCCATATCACACAGATCAGCATTTATATTGACACAACAACAGACTGATCCAGTTATTGGACAGCTGGGCAGTATGCTGTAGGGATATACAAATGAAGGGATGTGTACCTGTGTCTGGGCATGCCTTTGGTAAAACTCCTCAACGTCAAAGTCGTCCAGATCCAGTGTTAGGCTCCCCTTTCACAACTCACAGGATTTGACCTAGACAGTGTGTTCCCTGGAAACACACACACACATATTTAATTCCTTCGATCAGTTCAGTGTCAGACCGTCATGATTCCTTTAAACAGCGTAACCACCTCTTGTCAGTAGCAGGGGCTGGTGGTCATTCGACCTGAACTGACCTGACTGTATCTTAGTCTGGTTCCACCTCTTCAGGCAGTCGTGGTGGATGTCCTGCAGGCTGCCAGAGCACAGACAGGGTGAGCAGGCGGTTGGTGGGGGAGCTGCACCATACTGACCCCCTTCCCCCTTCCTCCTCATCAGACGACTCCTCCAACAGACTGGTGGTTAGAAGATTACAAATGCCAGTAAGAATCTAGAATGATTTCATGCTACTTTATAAAGCTAGATATAAAAGACCTGTAAGTCAAACTTGATCAAGGGATGAGCAACTGCAGTATATCTAGAGAGGACACCCATCACAGGCGGCTGGTGGCACCTTCATTGGGGAGGACGGGCTCATAGTAATGGCTGTAACGGAATACATTGAATGGTATCGAACACATCAAACACATTTTTTCCATGAGGTTGACACCATTCCATTCACTCCATTCCAGCAATTATTATGAGCCGTCCTCCCCTCAGCAGCCTCCTGTGGTACCCATCATTCCCATTCTCCAGCTCCTCTCACCTTTCTTTGATTTTGCGTAATGTCTCTGGGTTGGTAGCCGGTGCTAATTGGGCCTCCTGATATGCCATAGCACCGCTCCTCTCCTGTGCGTTGCTCATCTGAATGTGAGTCACCTCCCTGAGGATGTCATGGAAGGCCATCAGGGCCATGTTTAGGTGATCCATCAGCCCAGAGGTCCCAGGGCGCGAGGCTTCGCTGGACGACGGACTGTCCGCTGTACTACTGTCACTACTACTTGCCCCTCCTCTGACGTTCTCTGACCTCTTCTGACCTCCTCTGACCTCCTCTGACCTCCTCTGGTTCCTCCTGCTGGGTCCTACTGACCAGCTTGGCCCCTCTGGTTCCTCCTACTGGGTCCTGCTGACCAGCTGGGATTGCCTCCGGGTGCAGCTGGTCCTGGGTGGTGAGGCCTCCAGCCCCAGCCAGATGGGGTTAGCTCTCCTGGGGCTGATGGGGTTGAGGTGTTCATCCAGCTGCTCTGGGTTAGTGAGAGTCCCCCTGTTGGTGATATGGACAACGGTGATATGGACAACGGTGATATGGACAACGGTGATATGGACAACAGTGATATGGACAGTCGACCTAATTGCATCAGTGAAGGCATGGGACTGTATCCTCCTCCTCCAGTGTATGAAGCTCTACTGCTGAGTGATTCTTCAGGGGTGATGGTTGACTCCATACTCAGCTAGGACTGCAGGCCCCTGGGACTCCGGACAGCACGGACACTGGGAGACGGGCAGATGACGTCATGTGAACTAGACTGAGAGGCCGTCCACCTCACAGGGATGTAGTAGCTCTCTCTAGCAGCATCCTGCCATGGATGGCCGTTGTCTTCCCATCCAACTCAGACTAGGAGGACAGAACATCCAGGGCGCAGAAGTGGCTGCTGAGGGGGCCGGTGAAGGAGCGGATGAATGGCACAACAATGGGCCTCGGGATCTCATCACGGTATCTCTGTGCATTCAAATTGCCATCGATAAAATGCAATTGTGTTTGTAGCTTATGCCTGCCCATACCATAACCCCACCGCCACCATGGGGCACTCTGTTAACAACATTGACATCAGCAAATCACTCACCCACATGACGCCATGTCTGCCATCTGCCCGGTACAGTTCAAACCGGGATTCATCCGCGAAGAGCACACTTCTCCAGTGTGCCAGTGGCCATTGAAGTTGAGCATTTGCACACTGAAGTCAGTTACGACGCCGAACTGCAGGCAGGTCAAGACCCTGGTGAGGATGACGAGCACGCAGATGAGCTTCCCTGAGACGGTTTCTGACAGTTTGTGCAGAAATCCTTCGGTTGTGCAAACCCACAGTTTCATCAGCTGTCCGGGTGGCTGGTCTCAGACCAGGTGAAGAAGCCGGATGTGGAGGTCCTGGGCTGGCGTGGTTACACGTGGTCTGCGGTTGTTAGGCCGGTTGGACGTACAGCCAAATTCTCTAAAACGTTGTTGGAGGCGGCTTATGGTAGAGAAATGAACATTCAATTCTTTGGCAACAGCTCTGGTGGACATTCCTGCAGTCTGCATGCCAATTGCACACTTCCTCAAAACTTGAGACATTTGTGGCATTGTGTTGTGACAAAACTGCACATTTTAGAGTAACCTTTTATTGTTCCCAGTACAAGGTGTACCTGTGTATTGATCGTGCTGTTTAATCAGCTTCTTGATATGCCACAGATGTCAGGTGGATGGATTATCTTGGCAAATGAGAAATGCTCACTAACAGGGATGTAAACAAATTTGTGTACAACATTTGTGAGAAATAAGATTTTTGTGCTTATGAACAATTTCTGGGATCTTTTATTTCAGCTCATGAAACATGGGACCAACACTTTACGTGTTGCGTTTATATTTTTGTTCAGTATAGTTGCAAATGAGCTAAAGTTGTCTGTGATGATATTTGAACACGCAACCTTTGGGTTGCTAGACTTTCTCCTTAAATGTGGACCAACCACCCTGCCTACTCCCAAAATGTTTTGCATGTCAGCAATCAAGTTTTCAAGATAAAAAACTTTCAAAATACAGAAATACAGCTGGTATGATGAATTTTGCTCGTTCATCACCAAAATGATGTAATTTTTTGCTTTTCTTATACAGTCAGTAGGTAGGACGAGACAGGTGGATTGGTCCAATCGTGATGGCAGATGCTTAAGCACATGCCCTACAATTCTGTTAACATTTGAACAAGTGACTTTATAGCTAAATGATTATCATCTCCTATTACTTACTATTCAATCGAATCCATTTTCAGTCAGTCAGTGAGCTGCTAGCTAGCTAGCTACTTCCCCAACTTCTGCGTTTCCCCCCACGTCTCTTCGTCTCCATAGAGATGAGGCGCACTCTCAAAACTTCAGGTAGAGTTGTGTGTGGGGGTTTCAGACGCGCGCATGCTGTATTCTTTTCCACCCTGTCCCTGGTGCATGGAAATGTTTCCCAAAAATGATACAACAGGTCAGACCTGAGTGCATTCATGATGGTATAGGATACCCCTAGCCCGTCCAAACTACAGCTCCATCACTCCCCGTATGGTCACCTTGGAAACACTGCAGTCGTAAGAAAGTCATTGGGGGATTTATTTTTTATGGCTCACTTGCCAAATAAGCAAGTTGGCTCTTTAGGGGCCTGCCTTTTGCTTCTCCCTAGCAACTGGTTGCTATGCTGCTACTGTTTCCATGATGTTGTTGATGCAGTGTATGAGATTCATAACTAGGCCTAATCAACCTCCCCCCTGCTGTGCACTGACATGTCAAACATGCTTGCTGTTCATCATATGGTCACACCTATAGGCTACAGTTCAGTCTAGTTCACAGTAATGCACTGGTTTCCCTGCTCGCTGAAAATAATTGTACCTGCTTTGAATGTGTGAAAATAATATTTACTGGTATCTCTACTTACTTCAATAATATCAGTGCCTGTTCAAGGTGGCCTTCACTTGCCCGGTACAAACACAATTAGGCCTAAAACTAAAGTACTGAAAATTATTTCAAGTTAAAATCAGCAGTAGAAACAATAAGATGGTTGAACTAATGTCATGAGGCATTTCTCAATTATATTCTTCAAGAATCAATGGGTACATATCATGTAGCTACTGCTGAATTCCCCTTTAATGGAAAATGAACTGCATGTCAAATTGTTGTTGTGCTTAACTTACAGCCTGAGAATATGCCTGCCTACCCCAACTCCAGTAGCAGATGGTATATCTGCTATGGAGAGATCATGGGAATAGAGAAAAAATAATCTGCACTCCATGATCCTCCAGGAGTCTCACAGGCAGCACAACATCTGAGCGCAGAGCGCAGCGGTGTGACAGATTACAGCTGCCTGAAGCACCTGAGGGAAGGAAGGTGTGTGCGGTATGCGGTGTGTGTGTGTGAATGTGATGTGTGCAGGGGAGCCGCTGTGTGTGAGGGAGGCTTTGCTTTGGCAGAGAAAGAGAGATCAAGGGTTAATCCCCAATATGACCCTATTCCCTATTTAGTGCACTACTTTTGGCCAGGGTTCATTGATCCCAGGTCAAAAGCAGTGCATTAAATAGGGAAGAGGAGGCCATTTGGGATGTAGTCAGAGAGAGGTGCTGGAGTATCAGTGGATTAGCAGTGGATCCAAGGGCCAGACCTCTCTCTCTGGCATAACACTGCTTCAGCTCTGCATGACTCTGCTGATCGTTCCACATCAAACTTAACCCTCATTAATCTCTCCTCCTGCCTCTCTCTGGATGCTTCCCAAATGCCATGATCCCTATACCCTGCATAGTGCACTACATATAACTGGTCAAAAGTAGTGCACTATATAGAGAATAGGGTGCCATTTAGGACAAAGCCCACACACTGAAACCAGCAGCCCTGGGTTTGGCACACAGCTGGCTGGGGCATTTCTCACTGCCATCCTTTAGCCCCAGCCTTCCTACTGTAATATAGTAGGCTGCAGCACAGATACATTGTATGAGGATACATGCACCAGTTTACACCGACGCTACAGATCACATTTGAAATGACAATAAAATAATAATTTGAATACAATTTACATTTCGCATAGCAGTATGTAGTATGCACGTATTATTTTTTTTACTACAAGAGTATTCAATTAGTAATGTTTTATAGATCCTCTAAACCGGACATGATCAATCTGTTGACCCTTCTTCCCCCCAAGAGAATAGACCTACAAAATCTGCAGTCTCCTGAATGAGTCTCCTGCAGACCGCACATTTTTATAACATAATTCCCTTACATTGAATGTCAAATGCTTTGACCCTGGGGGGAATGGACTGAAGATTTGATTGACTTCGACCTTGTCCCCTCTTGAATAATTATGACCGGTTTAGACATTAGTGCCTCCCATTTTCATGATTTATGCATTGGCTTCTACCGCGCTGTGCACTGCCCGCTGCCAGTCAGAGGTTGCACCAGTAGGCGTCCTAGCGCTCCATACGTACTGTGGCTGTGGAACATATGACTTTTTGTTATGAATCGGTCCGTCCTACACTTGGGATATTTTCTAGGATGAAGTGACCCGCGGCGATAAAATTGGTTACTACGGAGTGTCGCGCGCTGCATGAACACGTAGACAGTGTTCTTTTTTTAAACCTGTATTTATCCTTCCTTATATTATGGGTGCATTTCTATTGGAAATAGAAAGTCGATAGACACTTCAGTTTAATATATTTGGCTAGACAGTGTAGACCATATTTATTCGCTCTGTGACGGTAGTAGGCTATTGATAACGTCAGCTGTAGCGAGCAATTTCGCTTGAGGATCTCAAAGAAACCGGCTACCAGTATTTGCTGCAACTGATGCCAACTGGCTAGTGAGGCTGGAGAGACAAAGTTAACCAAGGTAAGGATACTGTAGGTTATGTCTTTACTTAGGCAGTAGGCTTGACATTAATTAGGCTGCATGACGTGTGAGAAATCACATTTAAAAACAGACACATACATGATAGATATCGCCTTCCTTAAATCAAAATAGCCAACTGTCAACACCGTAGCCACCCTCCCCAGTCCCCACCTCCTACAAAAAACAATGATAGATATCTCCACCCTGATCAAAATAGCCAACTGTCAACGCTGTAGCCACCTCCCCTGTCCCCATGTCCTACAAAAAACAATTGTCTACATTGTATCATGCAGGCAAGCACACATGGATACAGTATCCAATTTGCATGTGCATTTTAACCATGTGAAAATAATCCATGATTGGCATTATTCCACTGAAGAGGAATAACACTGACTTTAACTCAGCTAGCAAGGTAAGTTCTAACACTAGGTCATAATCAGTTAGGCCTATTGCCAAGGTAACTGCACAAACTTCAACAGGCATCATCTGATATGAGCTACAGTATCATCTGATTTTTTAAGTAGCTACCCTACTGCTTGTCTCTGTACTTGACTATAAGCCATACTGCTTGTCTCTGTACTTGACTACAAGTACAGAAACAACTTTAGTGTGCATGTACAGTGGGGAGAACAAGTATTTGATACACTGCCGATTTTGCCGAAAAATCCAGAAAATCACATTGTATGATTTTTAAGTAATTAATTTGCATTTTATTGCATGACATAAGTATTTGATCACCTACCAACCAGTAAGAATCCCGGCTCTCACAGACCTGTTAGTTTTTCTTTAAGAAGCCCTCCTGTTCTCCACTCATTACCTGTATTAACTGCATCTGTTTGAACTTGTTACCTGCATAACAGACCCCTGTCCACACACTCAATCAAACAGACTCCAACCTCTCCACAATGGCCAAGACCAGAGAGCTGTGTAAGGACACCAGGGATCAAATTGTAGACCTGCACAAGGCTGGGATGGGCTACAGGACAATAGGCAAGCAGCTTGGTGAGAAGGCAACAACTGTTTGGCGCAATTATTAGAAAATGGAAGAAGTTCAAGATGACGGTCAATCACCCTCAGTCTGGGGCTCCATGCAAGATCTCACCTCGTGGGGCATCAATGATCATGAGGAAGGTGAGGGATCAGCCCAGAACTACACGGCAGGACCTGACCAATGACCTGAAGAGAGCTGGGACCACAGTCTCAAAGAAAACCATTAGTAACACACTACGCCGTCATGGATTAAAATCCTGCAGCGCACGCAAGGTCCCCCTGCTCAAGCCAGCGCATGTCCAGGCCCGTCTGAAGTTTGCCAATGACCATCTGGATGATCCAGAGGAGGAATGGGAGAAGGTCATGTGGTCTGATGAGACAAAAATAGAGCTTTTTGGTCTAAACTCCACTCGCCGTGTTTGGAGGAAGAAGAAGGATGCGTACAACCCCAACCGTGAAGCATGGAGGTGGAAACATCATTCTTTGGGGATGCTTTTCTGCAAAGGGGACAGGACGACTGCACCGTATTGAGGGGAGGATGGATGGGGCCATGTATCGCGAGATCTTAGCCAACAACCTCCTTCCCTCAGTAAGAGCATTGAAGATGGGTCGTGGCTGGGTCTTCCAGCATGACAACGACCCGAAACACACAGCCAGTGCAACTAAGGAGTGGCTCCGTAAGAAGCATCTCAAGGTCCTGGAGTGGCCTAGCCAGTCTCCAGACCTGAACTCAATAGAAAATCTTTGGAGGGAGCTGAAAGTCCGTATTGCCCAGCGACAGCCCCGAAACCTGAAGGATCTGGAGAAGGTCAGTATGAAGGAGTGGGCCAAAATCCCTGCTGCAGTGTGTGCAAACCTGGTCAAGACCTACAGGAAACGTATGATCTCTGTAATTGCAAACAAAGATTTCTGTACCAAATATTAAGTTCTGCTTTTCTGATGTATCAAATACTTATGTCATGCAATAAAATGGCAGTGTATCAAATACTTGTTACAATGTGATTTTCTGGATTTATGTTTTAGATTCCGTCTCTCACAGTTGAAGTGTACCTACGATAAAAATTACAGACCTCTACATGCTTTGTAAGTAGGAAAACCTGCAAAATCGGCAGTGTATCAAATACTTGTTCTCCCCACTGTATACAAGACACGCCCACCATGGTACAGAGCTGTCCAGGATAATGTCACTAGTTCATGGTAAAGAGCTGTCCAGGATAATGTCACTAGTTCATGGTAAAGAGCTGTCCAGGATAATGTCACTAGTTCATGGTAAAGAGCTGTCAAGGATAATGTCACTAGTTCATGGTAAAGAGCTGTCCAGGATAATGTCACTAGTTCATGGTAAAGAGCTGTCCAGGATAATGTCACTAGTTCATGGTAAAGAGCTGTCCAGGATAATGTCACTAGTTCATGGTAAAGAGCTGTCCAGGATAATGTCACTAGTTCATGGTAAAGATCTGTCCAGGATAATGTCACTAGTTCATGGTAAAGAGCTGTCCAGGATAATGTCACTAGTTCATGGTAAAGAGCTGTCCAGGATAATGTCACTAGTTCATGGTAAAGAGCTGTCCATTATAATGTCACTAGTTCATGGTAAAGATCTGTCCAGGATAATGTCACTAGTTCATGGTAAAGAGCTGTTCTTTCCTTCTGTGTGGCTTCAGGACAGTATCTACCTAATTTTGCCTCTTATCTGACATCTGGTTGGTTCCTCCTGACAGGGTCTTACAGTATGTGCTAATGATGTGGTTCAACATAGCCCTTCATCATGACTCTCAGTTCCATTACATTACACATAAGAGTCATTGGACGAAGGCGTGTTCAATCTGTATGGGGGAGTTTTGTTAAGAGCCCCAACGCTCAGTCTGAACATTAACATGCAACACTTGCGTTACTGTTTTGGGAGCAAAAGGACCTTCTCTCCCAAATCAGCGAGAAACAATTTTCAAAAAACTAAAGGTTAAATTGATACACACCTTTATAGTGTTAGTGTTCCCACACGGCCATATCTCCATGTTACAGTGCATGCTGTGATAATTATCTACAGTTGAAGTCGGAAGTTTACATACACTTAGGTTGGAGTCATTAAAACTCGTTTTTCAACCACTCCACTAATTTCTTGTTAACAAACTATAGTTTTGGCAAGTCGGTTAGGACATCTACTTTGTGTGACACAAGTAATTTTTCCAACAATTGTTTACAGACAGATTATTTCCCTTATAATTCACTGTATCACAATTCCAGTGGGTCAGAAGTTTACATACACTAAGTTGACTGTGCCTTTAAACAGCTTTGAAAATTCCAGAAAATGATGTCATGGCTTTAGAAGCTTCTGATAGGCAAATTGACATCATTTGAGTCAATTGGAGGTGTACCTGTGGATGTATTTCAAAGCCTACCATCAAACTCGGTGCCTCTTTGCTTGACATCATGGAAAAATAAAAATCAATCAGCCAAGACCTCAGAAAAAACATTGTAGACCTCCACAAGTCTGGTTCATCCTTGGGAGCAATTTCCAAACGCCTGAAGGTACCACGTTCATCTATACAAACAATAGTACGCAAGTATAAACACCATGGGACCACACAGCCGTCATACAGCTCAGGAAGGAGACGCGTTCTGTCTCCTAGAGATGAACGTACTTTGGTGCGAAAAGTGCAAATCAAATCCAGAACAACAGCAAAGGACCTTGTGAAGATGCTGGAGGAAACCAGTACAAAAGTATCTATATCCACAGTAAAATGAGCCCTATATCGACATAACCTGAAAGGCCGCTCAGCAAGGAAAAAGCCACTGCACCAAAACCACCATAAAAAAGCCAGACTACGGTTGGCAACTGCACATGGGGACAAAGATCGTACTTTTTGGAGAAATGTCCTCTGGTCTGATGAAACAAAAATAGAACTGTTTGGCCATAATGATCGTCGTTAGGTTTGGAGGAAAATAGGGAAGGCTTGCAAGCCAAAGAACACAAATCCCAACCGTGAAGCACGGGGTGGCAGCATCATGCTGTGGGGGTTCTTTGCTGCAGGAGGGACTGGTGCACTTCACAAAATCGATGGCATCATGAGGAAGGAAAATTATGTGGATATATTGAAGCAACATCTCAAGACATCAGTCAGGAAGTTAAAGCTTGGTCGCAAATGGGTCTTCCAAATGGACAATGACCCCAATCACACTTCCAAAGTTGTGGCAAAACGGCTTAAGGACAACAAAGTCAAGGTATTGGAGTGGCAATCACAAAGCCCTGACCTCAATCCTATAGAAAATGTGTGGATAGAACTGAAAAAGCGTGTGCGAGCAAGGAGGCCTACAAACCTGACTCAGTTACACCAGCTCAGTCAGGAGTAATGGGCCAAAATTCACCCAACTTATTGTGGGAAGCTTGTGGAAGGCTACCCGAAACGTTTGACCCAAGTTAAACAATTTAAAGGCAATGCTACCAAATACTAATTGAGTGTATGTAAACTTCTGACCCACTGGGAATGTGATGAAATAAATTAAAGCTGAAATACGTAATTCTCTCTACTATTATTCTGACATAAAATAAAGTGGTGATCCTAACTGACCTAAGACAGGGAATTTTACTAGGATTAAATGTCAGGAATTGTGAAAAATTGAGTTTAAATGTATTTGGTTATGGTGTATGTGAACTTCTGACTTCAGCTGTATCTAGCATGTTCCAAACACCTGTGTGTAATGGAAGAAGGCCGCCAGAAACTTGTTGTCACTGAAAAATACTATTGGCTGCAACCAATGTTCCCTCAAAAAAATGTAGGCACTGAGCAAATTTCAGGTGTGCTGAGCGCCAACTTGAACGTTGTAAAAATTCTGTGCAACTTCCAGTGTGCGTTTACTGTGAACTCTGAGGTTGTACCTGCTTTAAGTTATAATTTTAACAGTGGCCATATAGGCTACTGTGGCAATTTGATCATAATGTAGGCGGACCAGAGTGGCCTACCATCAAAAACAGTGGAGAAAATTAATCCCATAACATTTTAACATGGAAATAGCTGTTCTATCATTCATCCTACAGTATCAGCCAATGTGTGGTGTTCAATATAGGCCTACATTCCATGAGACTTTTGAAAAAAAAAACATGCAGGGCTTGACATTATCCTGTTTATCCACTTGTCCTTCAGACAAGGAGGTGACTGAACATGTTGTTGTGTTGTTTGATGCAAGAAACCACTACAAAAAGCGTTATTATTCCCATACCATTATTACAGAGAATCATACACATTATGCTACCCTCTGCCTTTTGGCTACTTAGCTTATTCAAGCCTGTCTCAAAATACAACACTGCTAGTTTAAGACAAAAAAAGGCTCTTTACCTGACTCACTTTTCAAAGATGCCTAGAAATGTACACGTTTTGTGCTCTTGTAGGAAGCAATCACTCCCCTATTGCTCACTACAAATTATCTGTAACTGGGCTAATAACTCACTAACAAAGGCTATGAACAAAATGTGCACACGTGGCTACATGCAGCTCTCGCTTTGATCTCAAATCAAGCGCATCTACTCACGACCGCTCATGCTGTAAACACAGTCCAGTTAAAGTAAATGGGACAGATCCATATATGGCAATGGTCTATTTGCAGATACAGTGCCTTCGAAAAGTATTCAGACCCCTTGAGTTTTTCCACATTTTGTTACGTTAGTCTTATTCTAAAATTAATGAATTTTTTCCCCCCTCATCAATCTTCACACAATACCCCATAATGACAATGCAAAAACTGTTTTTTAGAAATTTTTGCTAATTTATTAAAAATTCAAATGGAAATATTACATTTACATAAGTATTCAGACCCTTTACTCAGTACTTTGTTGAAGCATCTTTAGCAGCGATTACAGCATTGAGTCTTCTTGGGTATGACGTTACAAGCTTGGCACACCTGTATTTGGGGAGTTTCTCCAATTCTTCTCTGCAGATCCTCTCAAGCTCTGTCAAGTTGGATGGGGAGCGTCACTGCACAGCTATTTTCAGGTCTTTCCAGAGATGTTCAATCGGGTTCAAGTCCGGGCTCTGGCTGGGCCACTCAAGGACATTCAGAGACTTGTCCCAAAGCCCCAGTCTGAGATCCTGAGCGCTCTGGAGCAGGTTTTCATCAAGGATCTCTCTGTACTTTGCTCCGTTCATCTTTGCCTCGATCCTGACTAGTCTCCCAGTCCCTGCCGTGGAAAAATCATCCCCAAAGCATGATGCTGCCACCACCATGCTTCACCAAAGGGATGGTGCCTGGTTTCCTCCAGACGTGACACTTGGCATTTAGGCCAAAGAGTTCAATCTTGGTTTCATCAGACCAGAGAATCTTGTTTCTCATGGTCTGAGAGTCTTTAGGTGCCTTTTGGCAAACTCCAAGAGGGCTGTCATGTGCCTTTTACTGAGGAGTGGCTTCAGTCTGTTCACTCTACCATAAAGGCCTGATTGGGGGAGTGCTGCAGAGATGGTTGTTCTTCTGGAAGGTTCTCCCATCTCTACAGAGGAACTCTGGAGCTCTGTCAGAGTGACCATCGGGTTCTTGGTCACCTCCCTGACCAAGGCCCTTCTCCCCCGTTTGCTCAGTTTGGCTGGGAGACCAATAGGGCGGCGCACAATTGGCCCAGCGTCTTCCAGCGTAGGGGAGAGAATGGCCGGCAGGGATGTAGATCAGTTGGTAGAGCATGGCGTTTGCAACGCCAGGGTTGTGGGTTTGATTCCCACGGGGGGCCAGTATGAAAAAAAGAATAATAAATGCACTCACTTAACTGTAAGTCGCTCTGGATAAGAGCGTCTGCTAAATGACTAAAATGTAAAATGTAAAATGTAAGAATGATGGTCCCCAGATCTGTGCCTCGACACAATCCTGTACTTGATGGTTCGTCTCAGCAGAGGGAGAGAGCAGCAGACTGACGGTCCGCCTCTCAACATCCCTCCACTCTCCCTTTCCTCCACTGACACTGATCAAAAGCTGAGGGGGGACCTCGAGTCTGGCACCGCATTATTTCTGCATCATGCACAAATTCATGTTGTTACTCAAATGAACAGAGAAAGTGAAATATTCCTCGATATTAAAGACCCAAGCCTCTAATAATAACAACAACTCAAGCCTATAGATACGCTTTCCTATTCATTCATTACTGCTGCAGTGCTTGTTGAAGCGCTGAGTGGAAATAGGAAGAACACACATTTTATGCCTTATAATAGTGTTGAATACAAAGTGTTGACAGTGCTGAGTATGAACTTAAACATGAACTCACTCATAAAAACAGCATCTCTTTGCTGTATTCGTTGACAGTCTCTCTCTAGTCATGGTTTTAAACGTTTTGAAATCTCACAGTATCAACTTTGCTGTGGCTTTCTTTTATGCCTGCTACGTTACTGCCGACACGGTAATCTGAGCCATCCGATTGGCCAGCGGTAGGCCTATAGTGCACTTGATTTGCTCTCTGGGCCTGCTGGGAATGCAGAGTTTGCACCTTCAGACACATGAAATGGTTCAAAATGGCAACAGTTTGCCTACCCCCGTGCAGGGCAGCTGAATCGGGTGCACCTACTGTCAACAGCGGGAGACCAATAAAAACTAATAGGAGCTCAAGGCTTTATCGTTGGGTTTTTTACAGAAATGTTTGGTGATCGACTAGGAATGCCTTGGAGATCAACCGGTTGGTGACCACTGCTCTAGAAAGTTTAGTGAAGTTCAATCTCCTGCTTCTCTCTGTGTGCTGATATTTCTGAGATGCGAGACAGTCTCAGGGCTACTCTGCGCGTGGTTTAGAGGGAACATTGGCTGCAACTGAGATAAAGACGGTTAAAATGGTGTACAGTAAGTGTGTATTTTGCATTTGTGAAATTATTTTGATGTAATATGAAAGTAAAGGGCTTTATGTTTCTAGAACCGTATCGCAATTGAGAATCGATTCACGTATAGATGGAGTATTTGTCTGATTTGGCTTCCAGAGCCAGTCTGTAAATAACATATAAGGTCCTTGGACCTTAAGGAGTAACAGTAACTTTAGGCTATGTTCAACACAGACTTTCGTCTATACTACATTGTAACGCCTGTTGTTAACAAACTGAACATGATAAGTCCGTTGTTTTATCCTCTGTGATTTTTATCAATACTGCAGATAAATCTCTAATATTTGTGGAATGCAGAGATTTGTTAGATTTAATAGATTTGGTTTAAAATAAAAAAATACACTTTTTTTTTTGTTAGGCTATTTAGTTAATGAACTCTACCCCCAAACAAAACCACATTTGATTGGTCCAGTGTTACAGGAGTGGGTCGCAGTTCCGGAGCGACCCACTAGGTGTCATCCTCCGACAACCTTAGGCACCTCCTCACTCACAGTCTGGACTAATCATCATCCTATTGGTGTCACCTGTGTCTACCTGTTCACCTGTGTATTTATGCCCTCACTTCCCTATGTTCCCTTGCTCAGTTTTCTCTGCTAGTTTCTCTATGTCCTGCAGTACTACTCAGTGTCTGATCGGAAATCTATGTACAGGTACTTGAGAAGTGTTCTCCCTGTTTCGTTATTTGTTTCAGTCTTAGGTAGTATTTCACATTTTGGCTGTCAGATGGTTTTTGGAGACCTATTTGCTCCGCCTTTCTTTTATCATGATAAGTCCGTTATTTTGTAATTTGGCTTCGGGACCACCAGTAAAGATCCTTGTTTCACCATCTCTGCCTACTGCCTACTGTATAGCCTGCACCGCACCTGGGTCACACCTCACCCCAACCCTTACAGTCCAGACCGGACCAAATCGTAAAAAATCATAGACGTCTGTGTTTCACAAGTTTGGACATCGCAGTGGAGTGCAGTACAGCACAGTAGATATGTTCAGTAGAGTACAATATAAATGTTCATCAGTAGAGTACAGTAGATATGCTCAGTAGAGTACAGTAGATATGTTCAGTAGAGTACAGGAGATGAGTACAGTAGATATGTTCAGTAGAGTACAGTACAGTAGATATGTTCAGTAGAGTACAATTAAGTGATAATGCCTGAGAAGCTGGTGTTTAGAGGATATATTGGCACAGGTGTTCGTCAAACACCTGCTTCAAGGGCATTATCACAAATTTGGTTTTGTTTGGGGGTAGAGTTCATTAAACTAATAGCCAGTGTGTAGAATATTACCCAAGTATGCAAAGAAGGATAGTACATATTTCTACCTTTGTGTACCTATTCAGGATAACCATGAGGAGAATGACATTCATATCCATAATCATGCATTTATGTGTAGTACAGATCAGGGACCCATGATGTAATTATGTTACCGTAATTCTGTTACTGGATGTAAATCCACTTCACCTACTGTACAGTCGTGGTCAAAAGTTTTGAGAATGACAAAAATATTAATTTTCTCAAAGTCTGCTGCCTCAGTTTTTATGATGGCAATTTGCATATACTCCAGAATGTTACAGTGAGGGAAAAAATTATTTGATCCCCTGCTGATTTTGTACGTTTGCCCACTGACAAAGACATGATCAGTCTATACTTTTAATGGTAGGTTTATTTGAACAGTGAGAGACAGAATAACAACAACAAAATCCAGAAAAATGCATGTCAAAAATGTTATAAATTGATTTGCATTTTAATGAGGGAAATAATTATTTGACCCCTCTGCAAAACATGACTTAGTACTTGGTGGCAAAACCCTTGTTGGCAATCACAGAGGTCAGACGTTTCTTGTAGTTGGCCACCAGGTTTGCACACATCTCAGGAGGGATTTTGTCCCACTCCTCTTTGCAGATCTTCTCCAAGTCATTAAGGTTTCGAGGCTGACGTTTGGCAACTCGAACCTTCAGCTCCCTCCACAGATTTTCTATGGGATTAAGGTCTGGAGACTGGCTAGGCCACTCCAGGACCTTAATGTGCTTCTTCTTGAGCCACTCCTTTGTTGCCTTGGCCGTGTGTTTTGGGTCATTGTCATGCTGGAATACCCATCCAAGACCCATTTTCAATGCCCTGGCTGAGGGAAGGAGGTTCTCACCCAAGATTTGACGGTACATGGCGCCGTCCATTGTCCCTTTGATGCGGTGAAGTTGTCCTGTCCCCTTAGCAGAAAAACACCCCCAAAGCATAAAGTTTCCACCTCCGTGTTTGACGGTGGGGATGGTGTTCTTGGGGTCATAGGCAGCATTCCTCCTCCTCCAAACACGGCAAGTTGAGTTGATGCCAAAGAGCTCAATTTTGGTCTCATCTGACCACAACACTTTCACCCAGTTCTCCTCTGAATCATTCAGATGTTCATTGGCAAACTTCAGACGGGCCTGTATATGTGCTTTCTTGAGCAGGGGGACCTTGCGGGCGCTGCAGGATTTCAGTCCTTCACGGCGTAGTGTGTTACCAATTGTTTTCTTGGTGACTATGGTCCCAGCTGCCTTGAGATCATTGACAAGATCCTCCCATGTAGTTCTGGGCTGATTCCTCACCGTTCTCATGATCATTGCAACTCCACGAGGTGAGATCTTGCATGGAGCCCCAAACCGAGGGAGATTGACAGTTATTTTGTGTTTCTTCCATTTGCGAATAATCGCACCAACTGTTGTCACCTTCTCACCAAGCTGCTTGGCGATGGTCTTGTAGCCCATTCCTGCCTTGTGTAGGTCTACAATCTTGTCCCTGACATCCTTGGAGAGCTCTTTGGTCTTGGCCATGGTGGAGAGTTTGGAATCTGATTGATTGATTGCTTCTGTGGACAGGTGTTTTTTATACAGGTAACAAACTGAGATTAGGAGCACTCCCTTTAAGAGTGTGCTCCTAATCTCAGCTCGACACCTGGGAGCCAGAAATCTTTCTGATTGAGAGGGGGTCAAATACTTATTTCCCTCATTAAAATGCAAATCAATTTATAACATTTTTGACATGCATTTTCCTGGATTTTTTTGTTGTTATTCTGTCTCTCACTGTTCAAATAAACCTACCACTAAAATTATAGACTGATCATTTCTTTGTCAGTGGGCAAACGTACAAAATCAGCAGGGGATCAAATACTTTTTTCCCTCACTGTATGAAGAGTGATCAGATGAATTGCAAAATCCCTCTTTGCCATGAAAATGAACTTAAAAGAGAGGTTCAATTGTTGTGAAGAAGGCTTCAGGGCGCCCAAGAAAGTCCAGCAAGCGCCAGGACCGTCTCCTAAAGTTGATTCAGCTGCGGGATCAGGGCACCACCAGTGCAGAGCTTGGTCAGGAATGGCAGCAGGCAGGTGTGAGTGCATCTGCAAAGAAGACTTCTGGAGGATGGCCTGGTGTCAAAACATCAGGGACAGACTGATATTCTGCAAAAGGTACAGGGATTGGACTGCTGAGGACTGGGGTAAAGTCATTTTCTCTGAGGAATCACCTTTCCGATTGTTTGGGGCATCCGGAAAAAAGCTTGTCCGGAGAAGACAAGGTGAGCGCTACCATCAGTCCTGTGTCATGCCAACAGTAAAGCATCCTGAGACCATTCGTGTGTGGGGTTGCTTCTCAGCCAAGGGAGTGGGCTTACTCACAATTTTGCCTAAGAACACAGCCATGAATAATAATGGTACCAACACATCCTCGAGAGCAACTTCTCCCAACCATCCAAGAAAAGTTTGGTGACGAACAATGCCTTTTCCAGCATGATGGAGCACCTTGCCATAAGGCAAAAGTGATAACTAAGTGTCTCGTGCAACAAAACATCAACATTTTGGGTCCATAACCAAAAGTGTTCTACCCAGAACCAAAAAGGGTTCTACCTGGAACCAAAAAGGGTTATCCTATGAAGACAGCCGAAGAACACTTAGGTTCTAGATAGCAACTTTTTTTCCTAAGACTGTGGGAGTCTCTCTCTGGATGCATTCCAAATGGTAAAAGTATTGCACTATATAAGTAGGGTGTTATTTGGGACGCAGGCTCTCTCTCTCACGCTCTCTCACTCTCCCTGTCTCTTTCTCTCTTTCTGTCTCTCTCTGAATGTTATCAGCAGTGAAAATGTGAGGCGTTTTCCTGGCAAGGTATTAAAGGTGCTGTTCTCTGGGATGTTGTGATTCATATCCCTCAGCTCTGAGGTAAATGGCAACACTTTATGCTCCTTTAATCAGGAAGAGCAGTCATGGAAATCAGAGAGAAAGGACGGTCGGCTGTCATGGAAATAATGTCAGATGGGTGCTTTATAGTTAATCATATCAGATAGAAAATGTTAAAGATATGATTTCTGATATGATAGCCATGTGTGTGGATTAGACACTGATCTGAACTCCTTTAATGAGCTAAGGATTCTCCACAGGCTTTACCACACACATTCAGACGTTCTGCTTTGATTCTGTAAAGTGTCCTTACAGCACCTTAGTCGTCCTGTTATAGAGATCCTGGGTGCATCCAAATTGGCACCTATTCCATATATAATGCGCTATTTTAGACCAGGGCTCAAAGGGCTCTGGTCAAAAGTAGTGCACTATATAGGGAATAGGATGCTATTTGGGACACACCCATAGAGATTCTAACAGAGATAAACAACAAGGCTTTTTTGCTCAGCCTCTGTGAGCTGTGTGTCTGTCAGTCTGCTGTGGGCTGTGTGTCTGTCAGTCTGCTGTGGACTGTGTGTCTGTCAAAGGCTGCTGTGGGCCGTGTGTGTCAGTCTGCTGTGGGCTGTGTGTCTGTCAGTCTGCTGTGGGCTGTGTGTCTGTCAAAGGAGTTTGTGGCTGGCTGCTGTGGGCTGGCTGCAAGCCATGACACCCACAATCTCAGATAGTTCTGAAATCATTTCTGTAGTTAGAAACGGATAAGATTAGCATTCCTGAAACATTATTTCGTTGACATCTAATTTGATCTCTGAAGAATTAAGCTAATTGATTGCACCCAAATTGGCCCTTTTAATTTATAGGATTTGCATAATATTCCACCAATATAGTACCCAACATCCGATTTGAGCCAAACTTCTTCCTACCATTGAGTAAGACATGAAGAATCCAATAAAATTGTCAAAAGCCACCCACAGACTCCCCACACCCTACCCCAACAACCAGTATACAGTATCAGTTCTCTATTTTTATAAAGATGCGGTTTGGAGTATTGCTTCTTCATTGTTATGTATTTCTTGTGAATCTGGTGATGTTTTTTCCCCCTGTTTAGAGAAATTAGCCATTGAAGTCGCTTGCTTATTTACCATAAATTAGTGTGAAAGTTTTTTTGTGAGAAAAAAGTGTTGGTTTATTTCATTCCATTTATGAGTTGTCCATTTATTCATTTTATTTTGTTTGGAGCGCTCTTGTCAATCTTCAGTAAGGAAACGCACCTGATTACGCATAGAAGTAGGTCTAGGCTACCTGGCCTGCGCGCAAATGTAGGCCTATAAATATGCCCATTTGGAGATCTGATACTATTTCTGATTGTCCATCACCGTGTAGCTTCTCAAAGTAATGTTTTCTTCGCCTCAAACAGCAAGTAAACTAAGTCTGTTTTTACATCCATTGAGAATGACAACAGTTCCTCAGTGTAGCCTTTTGATAACCACTCAGCATGAAAGGGGAAAATGTCACGCTCTGATCCAAAGGAAACGTCATAAAATAGGCCTGATTACTTCTTATCCCTACAGCTGTGTCTGTCTGTCCGGAGCTCACTGGCGCGGGAAACTCTGAGGGCCCAGAATATTTTATACCAAGTTGCAAGTTTGCTAGCACCAGCTTGGGCCAGACCAAGTTAATAGTTGATACAATGTTTCACGTTCCTTGCAGACAGGCCTTGCGTAGCCAATGTGATTTATAGGATATTTATTTTTATCAGGATATTTTCTACCTGCATGCTGCAATGTTTTTATTTGTTGGTTTATGTAGGCTATGTTTACATATTGGCAATGGTAATAGAAGTTACTTTTAGATTTGTATCATTTTCATAGAATTTTGATCAACCACATGACATTGATTTTGAGATATGAATACTTTATTATAAATGAAATGAAACTGTTAATTGAAAATGTGCATATGAAAATCATAACTGGCACACAGATCAGTAGACATGGTACGATAACTTGGCACTCTAAATGGAAAAGGTTGCCGACCCTGGTGTAGCCTATTACCGGCAACTTTAGGAGCATAATGGCAGAATCTGCGAAGACCAGCAGCAGTGGGCAGTGGGAGAAGGAGGGTCGAGAACAGTTTTTTTTCTTCTGGTTAGGCTATATTGATCTCTGGCTCCCTCTTTAGTAATTTGTGTGTCTTCATTTTTAATGGCAGTGCTTAAAGCATCAGACATGCTCAGTAGCCTACATATAGTTGATTTTATTAAAACATAGGGTGTGTCTATATTGGTCGACCAAGATGTTTTGTAGTTGGGGACTGTCCTATTCTTGTGCTCTTTGAAGTGGAACAACTCTTTTAAGTCCTGATGGATGGAACTGGTCTGACAGTGATATTGCTGTGTTCTAGTTGTAGAGCTTTTAGCCAGTTGGACCAGAGGCCACAGAGCATCTGAGAATGATATTTTCTATGTCTCAAATAGCACCCTGTTTCCTATATAGTGAGCCCATAGTGTTCTGGTCAAAAGTAGCATCTATAGGGAATAGGATGCCATTTGACATGCAGACATCCTGTCGCTATGTTTAACCTTGAAGGACATATTATCTTCAAATCACAACTAGCACATAGTAGCTAATTTCTTTGACAGCAGTTGAGTGGTTGCAGTCCGTCCATATCTCAACTATCAACAAAATACTGGATATAGCTCCTTTTAATGTGGAAAAGTGTAATGTAGTTTCAATAGTTGTCAAATCAAATCAAATTGTATTTGCCACATGCTCCGAACACAACAGGTGTAGACCTTACAGTGAAATGCTTACTTACAAGCCCTTAACCAACAATGCAGTTTTTAAGAAAATAAAAACAGTGTTAAGTAAAAAATAGGTAAGTAAAAAATAGCAAATAATTAAAGAGCAGCAGTAAAATAAAATATCAGTAGGGAGGCTATATACAGGGGGGTACCGGTACAGAGTCAATGTGCGGGGGCACCGGTTAGTCGAGGTAATTGAGGTAATATGTACATGTGGGTAGAGTTAAAGTGAATATGCATAGATAATAAACAGAGTAGCAGCAGCGTAAAAGAGGGGGTTGGGGTGTGGTGGGGGTGCAATGCAAATAGTCTGGGTAGCCATGATTAGCTGTTCATGAGTCTTATGGCTTAGGGGTAGAAGCTGTTGTGAAGCCTTTTGGACCTAGACTTGGCGCTCCGGTACCGCTTGCCGTGCGGTAGCAGAGAGAACAGTCTATGACTAGGGTGGCTGGAGTCTTTGACAATTTTTAGGACCTTCCTCTGACACCGCCTGGTATAGAGGTCCTGGATGGCAGGAAGCTTGGCCCCAGTGATGTACTGGGCCGTACGCACTACCCTCTGTAGTGCCTTGCGGTCGGAGGCCGAGGAGTTGCCATTCCAGGCGGTGATGTGAGACAGCGACTGACATCAGACTGGTTTTGTATGAGAACAGATGCTGCTTATCTTTCTTCAAAGGACCAGGCTCTGCACCCTTAAAGGGAGAATCCAGCAGTACAACCAAATATTACAACACATGATCAAAGCACTTCAGTGGTTCACCCTGAAACACAGCTGAGGCCATACGCACATGTAATTACTGTTGTGTAAAAAATATGATCATAGTTCCTGTAATGGTAGAGTAACTGAGGCTAGTATTTCTACAGTATGTGGGTAGAGATTGTATACTGCAGTAGAGCACAGTAAAGTGCATCATGCAGCGTTGACTGAGTGAGTGTGAGTGGCGTGCTGCACATCTCGGTGATGCCTCATGCCAGGCCTGACATATCCAGTGTTCCGTTCATACTCTCAGCCCCCTGTCCTCCTGTCCATCTCAGCCCCCTGTCCTCCTGTCCCTCTCAGCCCCATGTCCTCCTGTCCCTCTCAGCCCCCTGTCCTCCTGTCCCTCTCAGCCCCCTCTCTTCCTGTCCCTCTCAGCTCCCTGTCCTCCTGTCCCTCTCAGCCCCCTGTCCTCCTGTCCCTCTCAGCCCCATGTCCTCCTGTCCCTCTCAGCCCCCTGTCCTCCTGTCCCTCTCAGCCCCCTCTCTTCCTGTCCCTCTCAGCTCCCTGTCCTCCTGTCCCTCTCAGCCCCCTGTCCTCCTGTCCCTCTCAGCCCCCTCTCTTCCTGTCCCTCTCAGCTCCCTGTCCTCCTGTCCCTCTCAGCTCCCTGTCCTCCTGTCCCTCTCAGCCCCCTGTCCTCCTGTCTCTCTCAGCCCCCTGTCCTCCTGTCCCTCTCAGCCCCCTGTCCTCCTGTCCCTCTCAGCCCCCTGTCCTCCTGTCCCTCTCAGCCCCCTGTCCTCCTGTCCCTCTCAGCTCCCTGTCCTCCTGTCCCTCTCAGCTCCCTGTCCTCTTGTCCCTCTCAGCCCCCTGTCCTCCTGTCCCTCTCAGCCCCCTGTCCTCCTGTCCTCCTGTCCCACTGTCCACTCCTCCTGTCCCACTGTCCACTCCTCCTGTCCCACTGTCCACTCCTCCTGTCCCACTGGCCCCTCCACTCCTCCTGTCCCACTGGCCCCTCCACTCCTACTGTCCCACTGTCCCCTCCACTCCGCTTGTCCCCTCCACTCCTCCTGTCCCACTGTCCCCTCCCCTTCTTTGTGTGTCCACTAGTATCACCAGGGTGAAACTAGGGCTGTGGCGGTCATGAAATTGTGGCGGTCATGAAAATTACATAAAAAAAAGTATGATAAATCAAATGAATACACACCATTACAATAAATCCATTATTTATTTTTGGCAGGTCTAAAGAAACATTATTGTATGAAGAAAATGTATTTCAGAAGAACAGAATATGAGTTGGCCTACTGTATGTTATCTGGCTATGCTCCATGCTGTAGGCTTGTTCATTTAACAGACAAGATATAGTTATAAGTCCCGTGCCATTATTTTATAATATAGTATTTGATAGAAATAATAATATTTTTCCCATTCCGGAGCGAGAGTGAAGTGGCTATGTTGAGCTAAAAGTGATCATTTGAAACAGGTCCTATACGCTAGATTTAGAGTTATTTGGCTACTTTAGTTGTGAATGATACAGCCGTTTAGAATGCCTTAGAAATCAAAAGATATATGGGCTGCATGTCTATAGGCTATTCATGATTTGAGAAAGTCGCAAAAAAAGCTTGCGCTCTGTTCCTTGCCTCAGGCTGCACACACTGCTCTCTCATCACAGTGAGACCGATCCTGCAGACATTTGGAGAGGCTGCCAGCCCAGTCCCCTAATTCCTTCAGACAGCCAGACGTCACCTTTCTGCTGTGGTACAGGGCAGACTTCTGCTCTCAGTAGAGTCTGTTTTAGATGTGCAGCGTAGTACACTGCAGCCAGTAGGCCATATCCCTAAAATAGACAACCAGTGATAGCAGTTATATTTCCAGTCAGTCAGTGACTAAAGTGATTAGAGCAGGGCCTGTGTTGCTGCAGCCTGATGTAATGAAATTGAATTTCTTCTGGACAAGCGTGAGTGTGAGTGTGTAACTGTGAGTGTGTAATTGTGTGTGTGTGTGTGTGTTTGTATCTGTGCCTATGTGTGGCTGTCTACATGACAGAGCTCTCTGATTCTGTCTGATTCTGAAGTTGATGGCCATGCATCCAGGATGTTGTTGTGTAAACAAAGAGGAGTTAAAAGATCGTAGCCAATCAATCTGCTGCTCCAAAGCCTCTTCTGGGGGACCTGGGATCCCTGTTAGCCAATTAGGCAGCTGCATGTGCTGTGTGTGCCGGCCCCAGCTGCTGATGGCAGATAAATAGCAGACTGTGGATTCATCAGGGCTGAGAGCTCTGACTTTGTCTGGCCGCGTCCCAAATGGCAACCTATCCCTATTTAGTCAAATTCTTTTGACCAGAGCCCAGGGACGCCTTTGGGACACCTCCTCTGTCTCTCTTCTCGGTTTCCCACTCTGCATGGACAGCAGCCAATGTCCGTCCCGCCTCCTCCTCAGTGTCAGGAGCACCCGCTGACCCCTGACCTCCCAGTGCAACAGCACTCCTATATTTCCATTGACTTGGCAGGGCAGTTATTTCACCTCTCTGCTTTCTGTCTTTCTTTTCCTCTCCCAACAGGGGACATAACTCCGCTCCTCTTTTCCTCTCCTCATTCACACCATCTGTTGCCTTCGTCAGCACATTACCAGGGACATCAGTCTTAAAGCATCTGATAAAGAATGATAGCGTATCAAGTGGTACTGCAGTTGTCTCAGTCAGAATGTAATCGTACAGGGGACTAAGAAAGGGACTAAGAAGAGGACTAAGAAGAGAGCTGTCGGTGTCAGTATGTATAGGAGCATTTCCATGTAAAAGGACCCATGAGCACTAATGTGAAGTTCATAGGAGCATGTCAAATTGGGTGTCAAATGAAAGCTAAAAGTCTACAGTGAGGGAAAAAAGTATTTGATCCCCTGCTGATTTTATACGTTTGCCCACTGACAAAGAAATGATCAGTCTATAATTTTAATGGTAGGTTTATTTGAACAGTGAGAGACAGAATAACAACAACAAAATCCAGAAAAACGCATGTCAAAAATGTTATAAATTGATCCTTGCAATTGTTACAAACAAGCGAAGGATAAAAAGATGCTTAAATGAAAACCGAGATGACTGCATTAAAATATAAATAGTCTACCTAGAGGATAGGCTACATAGGCCTCTATAGTATTTAATTATATTTAAATCAATTTAATCTTCATTCAATTTAGTTTTCTTTTGCTATTTGGCTACTGTCTGTAATTTTTGTCTCAATATATTTCATGTGTAGCACAATGATGTGCCAAATCTTGATTTAGTGCATTATTATAGGGTAAGCATTAGAATAAACCGCATCAATATTTGCAGCCATAGTTGATCATATCTCTTTAGAAGCTGATCCATCATCAGTTTTGTGAAATAAGTTTAATGTTAAGGTAAGATTTGAATGGAGAAATCTGATCCTAGAGCAGCGCTGCCTTTCTTTTGATCCTGTCAGTATCTACATGCTCCAACAACGCACTTAGTGACCGTTCTCTCTGCGTGGTGTTTTGGGAAACGCATGTTACATCTTCCGCCGTTGTAGGAAAGATGCATCGTTAAAACACTTGTAAACATAAGTTCCATTGCTATCGGGAAACCGGGCCCTGGACAGCCCCTCCCTCTCTCTATTACCTCTCCCTGCTCCTATTGACACCTACCAATAAGCCCCTTCTCTTTCCATTTACTGTAACTAGCTCTCTCACCCACTGAGCACCGACCGACACCGGTCCAAATCTGAACAAATCATAGACGTCTGTTTCACAAGTTTGGACTGCACAGTACAGTACAGCACAGTAGAGTTCAGTACAGTAGAGTACAGCAGAGTAGAGTACATCACAGTACAGTAGAGGACAGTACAGCAGAGAACAGTACAGTAGAGGACAGTACAGCAGAGAACAGTACAGTACAGTAGAGAACAGCACAGCAGAGAACAGTACAGTAGAGAACAGTACAGTAGAGAACAGTACAGTAGAGTAGAGAACAGTACAGTAGAGGACAGTACAGCAGAGAACAGTACAGTAGAGAACAGTACAGCAGAGAACAGTACAGCAGAGAACAGTACAGTAGAGAACAGTACAGTAGAGTAGAGTACAGCAGAGAACAGTACAGTACAGCAGAGAACAGTACAGTAGAGTAGAGTACAGCAGAGAACAGTACAGTACAGCAGAGAACAGTACAGTACAGCAGAGAACAGCACAGTAGAGAACAGTACAGTAGGGTAGAGAACAGTACAGTACAGTACAGTACAGTAGAGGACAGTACATCAGAGGACAGGACAGTACAGTAGAGAACAGTACAGTACAGTAGAGAACAGTACAGTAGAGAACAGTACAGTACAGTAGAGAACAGTACAGTACAGTAGAGGACTGTACAGTACAGTAGAGCACAGTAGAGTAGAGAACAGTACAGCACAGTAGAGGACAGTACAGTAGAGGACAGTGCAGTAGAGGACAGTACAGTAGAGTGCAATACAGTACAGTAGAGTACAGAACAGTAGAGAACAGAACAGTACAGTAGAGAAGAGTACATTACAGTAGAGAAGAGTACAGTACAGTAGAGAAGAGTACAGTACAGTAGAGAACAGTACAGTACAGCAGAGGGCAGTACAGTACAGCAGAGGGCAGTACAGTAGAGAACAGTACAGTAGAGAACAGTACAGTAGGGTAGAGTACAGCAGAGAACAGTACAGTACAGCAGAGAACAGTACAGTAGAGTACAGTACAGCAGAGAACAGTACAGTACAGCAGAGAACAGTACAGTACAGCAGAGAACAGTACAGTACAGCAGAGAACAGCACAGTAGAGAACAGTACAGTAGGGTAGAGAACAGTACAGTACAGTACAGTAGAGGACAGTACATCAGAGGACAGGACAGTACAGTAGAGAACAGTACAGTACAGTAGAGAACAGTACAGTACAGTACAGTAGAGAACAGTACAGTACAGTAGAGGACTGTACAGTACAGTAGAGCACAGTAGAGTAGAGAACAGTACAGCACAGTAGAGGACAGTACAGTAGAGGACAGTGCAGTAGAGGACAGTGCAGTAGAGTGCAATACAGTACAGTAGAGTACAGAACAGTAGAGAACAGAACAGTACAGTAGAGAAGAGTACAGTACAGTAGAGAAGAGTACAGTACAGTAGAGAAGAGTACAGTACAGCAGAGAACAGTACAGTACAGCAGAGGGCAGTACAGTACAGTAGAGAACAGTACAGTAGAGAACAGTACAGTAGGGTAGAGAACAGTACAGTACACCAGAGGACAGGTCAGTACAGTAGAAAACAGGACAGTACAGTAGAGAACAGGACAGTACAGTAGAGAACAGGACAGTACAGCAGAGAACAGTACAGTACAGTACAGTAGAGGACAGTACAGTACAGTAGAGGACAGTACAGTAGAGAACAGGACAGTAGAGTAGAGAACAGGACAGTACAGTAGAGAACAGTACAGTAGAGAACAGTACAGTACAGCACAGTACAGTAGAGAACAGTACAGTACAGTAGAGGACAGTACAGTACAGTAGAGGAGAGTACAGTACAGTAGAGAACAGCACAGTACAGTTGAGGACAGCACAGTACAGTAGAGAACAGTACAGTAGAGAACAGTACAGTACAGCACAGTACAGTAGAGAACAGTACAGTACAGTAGAGGACAGTACAGTACAGTAGAGGAGAGTACAGTACAGCAGGGAACAGTACAGTACAGCAGAGAACAGTACAGTACAGTAGAGATCAGTACAGTACAATAGAGGACAGTACAGTAGAGGACAGTACAGTAGAGTAGAGAACAGTACAGCAGAGAACAGTACAGTACAGTAGAGGACAGTACAGTACAGTAGAGAACAGCACAGTACAGTTGAGGACAGCACAGTACAGTAAAGAACAGTACAGCAGAGAACAGTACAGCACAGTAGATGACAGTACAGTACAGTAGAGAACATTACAGCAGAGAACAGTACAGCACAGTAGAGGACAGAACAGTAGAGGACAGTAAAGCAGAGTACAGTAGAGTACAGTAGAGGACAGTACAGTAGAGGACAGTACAGCAGAGAACAGTACAGTAGAGAACAGTACAGTACAGTAGAGAACAGTACAGTAGAGAACAGTACAGTAGAGGACAGTACAGCAGAGTACAGTACAGTAGAGTACAGTACAGTAGAGTACAGCAGAGAACAGTACAGCACAGTAGAGAACAGTACAGTAGAGGACAGTACAGCAGAGTACAGTACAGTAGAGTACAGTACAGTAGAGTAGAGTACAGCAGAGAACAGTACAGCACAGTAGAGGACAGTACATCAGAGGACAGGACAGTACAGTAGAGAACAGTACAGTAGAGGACTGTACAGTACAGTAGAGAACAGTACAGTAGAGGACTGTACAGTACAGTAGAGCACAGTAGAGTAGAGAACAGTACAGCACAGTAGAGGACAGTACAGTAGAGGACAGTGCAGTAGAGGACAGTACAGTAGAGTGCAATACATTACAGTAGAGTACAGAACAGTAGAGAACAGAACAGTAGAGGACAGTACAGTACAGTAGGGAAGAGTACAGTACAGTAGAGAAGAGTACAGTACAGTAGAGAAGAGTACAGTACAGTAGAGAAGAGTACAGTAGAGAACAGTACAGTAGGGTAGAGAACAGTACAGTACAGTACAGTAGAGGACAGTACATCAGAGGACAGGACAGTACAGTAGAGAACAGTACAGTACAGTAGAGAACAGTACAGTAGAGAACAGTACAGTACAGTAGAGGACTGTACAGTAGAGTAGAGAACAGTAGAGGACAGTACAGTAGAGTGCAATACAGTACAGTAGAGTACAGAACAGTAGAGAACAGAACAGTACAGTAGAGGACAGTACAGTACAGTAGAGTACAGTACAGTAGAGAAGAGTACAGTACAGCAGAGAAGAGTACAGTACAGCAGAGAAGAGTACAGTACAGCAGAGAACAGTACAGTACAGCATAGGACAGGTCAGTACAGTAGAAAACAGGACAGTACAGTAGAGAACAGGACAGTACAGTAGAGAACAGGACAGTACAGTAGAGAACAGTACAGGAGAGGACAGGACAGTACAGTAGAGAACAGTACAGTACAGTAGACAGTACAGTAGAGAACAGTACAGTAGATGACAGTACAGTACAGTAGAGAACAGTACAGCAGAGTACAGCACAGTAGACAGTACAGTACTTTAGAGAACAGCACAGTACAGTTGATGACAGCACAGTACAGTAAAGAACAGTACAGCATAGTAGAGGACAGTACAGCACAGTAGAGAACAGTACAGTACAGTAGAGGACAGTATAGTACAGTAGAGGACTGTACAGTAGAGGACAGTACAGTACAGTAGAGGACAGTACAGTACAGTAGAGGACAGGACAGTACAGTAGAGGACAGGACAGTACAGTAGAGAACAGTACAGTACAGTAGAGGACAGTACAGTACAGCAGGGAACTGTACAGTACAGCAGAGAACAGTACAGTACAGTAGAGATCAGTACAGTACAATAGAGGACAGTACAGTACAGTAGAGGACAGTACAGTACAGTAGAGGACAGTACAGTAGAGAACAGTACAGTACAGTAGAGTACAGTACAGTAGAGAACAGTACAGTACAGTAGAGGACAGTACAGTAGGGGACAGTACAGCAGAGAACAGTACAGTACAGCAGAGAACAGTACAGTACAGTAGAGGACAGTACAGTACAGTAGAGGACAGTACAGTACAGTAGAGGACAGTACAGCAGAGAACAGTTCAGTACAGTAGAGGACAGTACAGTACAGTAGAGAACAGCACAGTACAGTTGAGGACAGCACAGTACAGTAAAGAACAGTACAGCAGAGAACAGTACAGCACAGTAGAGGACAGTACAGTACAGTAGAGAACATTACAGCAGAGAACAGTTCAGTACAGTAGAGGACAGTACAGTAGAGAACAGTACAGTACTTTAAAGAACAGCACAGTACAGTTGATGACAGCACAGTACAGTAAAGAACAGTACAGCACAGTAGAGGACAGTACAGCACAGTAGAGAACAGTACAGTACAGTAGAGGACAGTATAGTACAGTAGAGGACTGTACAGTAGAGGACAGTACAGTACAGTAGAGGACAGGACAGTACAGTAGAGGACAGGACAGTACAGTAGAGGACAGGACAGTACAGTAGAGAACAGTACAGTACAGTAGAGGAGAGTACAGTACAGCAGAGAACAGGACAGTACAGCAGAGAACAGTACAGTACAGTAGAGATCAGTACAGTACAATAGAGGACAGTACAGTACAGTAGAGGACAGTACAGTACAGTAGAGGACAGTACAGTAGAGAACAGTACAGTACAGTAGAGTACAGTACAGTAGAGAACAGTACAGTACAGTAGAGGACAGTACAGTAGAGGACAGTACAGTAGAGGACAGTACAGTATAGTAGAGTACAGTACAGCAGAGAACAGTACAGTGCAGTAGAGGACAGTACAGTACAGTAGAGGACAGTACAGTACAGTAGAGGACAGTACAGTACAGTAGAGGACAGTACAGTACAGTAGAGGACAGTACAGTACAGTAGAGGACAGTACAGTACAGTAGAGGACAGTACAGCAGAGAACAGTTCAGTACAGTAGAGGACAGTACAGTACAGTTGAGGACAGCACAGTACAGTAAAGAACAGTACAGCAGAGAACAGTACAGCACAGTAGAGGACAGTACAGTACAGTAGAGAACATTACAGCAGAGAACAGTTCAGTACAGTAGAGGACAGTACAGTAGAGAACAGCACAGTACAGTTGAGGACAGCACAGTACAGTTGAGTACAGCACAGTACAGTAAAGAACAGTACAGCAGAGAACAGTACAGTATAGTACATTTACATTTACGTCATTTAGCAGACGCTCTTATCCAGAGCTACTTTTTTTTTTTTTTTTCATACCCCCCGTGGGAATCGAACCCACAACCCTGGCGTTGCAAACGCCATGCTCTACCAACTGAGCTACATCCCCTGCCGGCCATTCCCTCCCCTACCCTAGACGACGCTGGGCCAATTGTGCGCCGCCCCATGGTTCTGTACAGTTGAGGACAGCACAGTACAGTTGAGGACAGCACAGTACAGTTGAGGACAGCACAGTACAGTTGAGGACAGCACAGTACAGTAAAGAACAGTACAGCAGAGAACAGTACAGTATAGTAGAGGACAGTACAGTACAGTAGAAAGCAGTACAGCACAGTAGAGTACAGCACAGCACAGTAGAGTACAGCACAGTAGAAAACAGTACAGTACAGCAGAGAACAGTATAGTACAGTAGAGGACAGTATAGTACAGTAGAGGACAGTACAGTAGAGAACAGTACAGTACAGCAGAGAACAGTACAGTACAGTAGAGGACAGTACAGCAGAGAACAGTACAGCACAGTAGAGGACAGTACAGTAGAGTACAGTACAGTAGAGTACAGTACAGTAGATGACAGTACAGTAGAGGACAGTACAGTACAGTACAGTAGAGTACAGTACAGCAGAGAACAGTACAGTAGAGAACAGTACAATAGTTTTTTTGTGTTTTAATAATTTTAACCGTATTTTAACACAGGCTTAACACCTAACAAATACTTTATACTTTTTAAAACACTTTTAACATAGGCCCTGTTGTTTCCTCATATCCCAGCAATAATGCATTGCATTCTTCCTGGGGAAAAAAACACTTCAATTTGCTCAACTTGCTATTGGCTCAACCATTGGCTCAATTTACCCCATAGCCATTGGCTCAACATACCCTGAGGCAAACATTTTGACTATATTAACCCACACAGCTACTTTCATGCTAGGTGTAAGACCTCAGATTGAAGCTTATAGAGACCCCAACTGATGTATAGAAATATCTTAAAATTATCTAATTTGGTTTAGATACAAGCATCCATGAAACCTCAACACAATAAATTAATTTCACTTGGTAAAAATCTGTTTTTTGGACATAAGTTGCTTACCACGTTTTCCATGTGGTTTCTGCCTTCACATACTCCATGATCTTCCTAAATATTTGGTCACATAATACATTTTGTGTATGGTTTCCTAAAAACAAGGGTGGCTCAACTAACCCCACTCTCCCCTACCTCATATGCACTGTTCTTCATGTAAATGTGTTTTTAGATTTTTTTTCCCAGTGGAAATTGTTCAAAGTAGTCCTTGTGCATAGTTTTATGGTTTAACTTTGCAATCAATGGTTTTTGGTAGGCGTACTTTTAAAGTGAAAAATGGTAGTCTCAGTGACATTCTGTGTCGGTGGAATTGCCCTATGCTATATGCTTGCGTTGCATAGTGACATCTGATTGTACAGAGAAGGCGCAGCCTGGGCTGTGTTGTGCTGTGCAGCAGCAGGCCAGTGGGGTGTGAAGTTAACACTGAGGCAGTTACTGCCCCTTACAGAAATAGCCAGGCTAGTATCTGTCCTTCATGCTCACACTGGGCTCAGTAGCAGGAGGTGTTCGTCCCAAATGGCACCCTATTCTATAGTGCAACTATGTAGGGAATAGAATGCCATTTGGGACGCGGCTTGGGTCTTGTTAAGTGTTTTATTGAAATATCCTGAAGAAGCCAGTCACCAAAACTAAGGGTTTTAACAAAAGTTTCTGAATATGGTTTAATATGGTTTCATCTATTTAAGTATTTTATCAGGCTAACTTAATTGCTATGGTGTTTTGGCTGACACACCTGTGTTTGTAGAGGATGAAGGGAATGTATTGTCATTCCCACAGCTGGTGTTATGATGAGCTGAGAGGAAATAAAGGGTGTGACTGACAGTGTAGGAGTAATCTAGGCTAGGGGACGAGCATCCTAACTACTCCTGCCTGAACTAGTGTAGGAGTAATCTATGCTAGTGGACGATCATCCTAACCACTCCTGCCTGAACTAGTGTAGGAGTAATCTATGCTAGTGGACGATCATCCTAACCACTCCTGCCTGAACTAGTGTAGGAGTAATCTATGCTAGTGGACGATCATCCTAACCACTCCTGCCTGAACTAGTGTAGGAGTAATCTATGCTAGTGGACGATCATCCTAACCACTCCTGCCTGAACTAGTGTAGGAGTAATCTATGCTAGGGGACGATCATCCTAACCACTCCTGCCTGAACTATCAAGCAGCACAGTTATTATAAACAGTAGCATTGTTTGACACAGCAAATATTCTCTATTTTCTAGCGATACATCTCCAGAGGAAACAAGTTATTGATTGAGATAATACAAATAACATTGAGTTGTGGATTGTGATTGTTTAGGGAAATACTTTGTGTTGTTTTTTTAATTAGCTGTGGAGTGCAGATATAATTATGCTGCAGGTTGACGTAGGGGGACATGGGAAATGGAATGGCAGCAAGCCTACTAAGTGAACTGTTCTTTGCTAGTATTAGTATCCAAGAGGGGAGTGAGTAGTAGTAGGTTACGTCGGGAAATGTCACCCTATTCCCTATATAGTGCACTACTTTTGACCAGGGCCCATAGGGAAATGGAGTGCAATTTAGGACACAGACGTAGTCAGCTGCCCTGCTGCTTCCAGTCCAGTTACCAAATTGTGTTAACAGTTCGCACAGACAGAGAGACTTCTGAAGCCAGCTATAAATACCCTGCTGCCTCTGGACCAAAATACACATGAAGGGGCAGGAATAAAGGGTAGGCAGCTAGCTCAAAGCTACATTCTTCAGAAACACACTGGGAGAATATCAATTGCAAAGTCCTCATCTCCTTCTCAAAACCCATTGGAAGAGAAGGTCAGAGGGGAGGAACCAATGGGTTTTGAGGAGGTGAAGAGAGAGGACGCAATGAGTATGCAATTGAGATTCTCCCAAAGATGCCACATACATACATTGGCCTATAGCAAAAGTACCAATGGATATGCTGGCTCCCACACAATAGTTCTAGCAGGGCATTTCCATGTAAAAGGACCCATGAGCACCAACATGTGAAGTGATGACCTCTTCCTAAATATTTTATCAGATAATACATTTTGTGTATGGTTTCCTAAAAACAAGGGTGGCTCAACTAACCCCACTCTCCCCTACCTCATATGCACTGTTCTTCATGTAAATGTATTTTTAGATTATTTTTTTTCAGTGGAAATTGTTCAAAGTAGTCCTTGTGCATAGTTTTATGGTTTAACTTTGCAATCAATGGTTTTTGGTAGGCGTACTTTTAAAGTGAAAAATGGTAGTCTCAGTGACATTCTGTGTCGGTGGAATTGCCCTATGCTATATGCTTGCGTTGCATAGTGACATCTGATTGTACAGAGAAGGCGCAGCCTGGGCTGTGTTGTGCTGTGCAGCAGCAGGCCAGTGGGGTGTGAAGTTAACACTGAGGCAGTTACTGCCCCTTACAGAAATAGCCAGGCTAGTATCTGTCCTTCATGCTCACACTGGGCTCAGTAGCAGGAGGTGTTCGTCCCAAATGGCACCCTATTCTATAGTGCAACTATGTAGGGAATAGAATGCCATTTGGGACGCGGCTTGGGTCTTGTTAAGTGTTTTATTGAAATATCCTGAAGAAGCCAGTCACCAAAACTAAGGGTTTTAACAAAAGTTTCTGAATATGGTTTAATATGGTTTCATCTATTTAAGTATTTTATCAGGCTAACTTAATTGCTATGGTGTTTTGGCTGACACACCTGTGTTTGTAGAGGATGAAGGGAATGTATTGTCATTCCCACAGCTGGTGTTATGATGAGCTGAGAGGAAATAAAGGGTGTGACTGACAGTGTAGGAGTAATCTATGCTAGTGGACGATCATCCTAACCACTCCTGCCTGAACTAGTGTAGGAGTAATCTATGCTAGTGGACGATCATCCTAACCACTCCTGCCTGAACTAGTGTAGGAGTAATCTATGCTAGGGGACGATCATCCTAACCACTCCTGCCTGAACTATCAAGCAGCACAGTTATTATAAACAGTAGCATTGTTTGACACAGCAAATATTCTCTATTTTCTAGCGATACATCTCCAGAGGAAACAAGTTATTGATTGAGATAATACAAATAACATTGAGTTGTGGATTGTGATTGTTTAGGGAAATACTTTGTGTTGTTTTTTTAATTAGCTGTGGAGTGCAGATATAATTATGCTGCAGGTTGACGTAGGGGGACATGGGAAATGGTATGGCAGCAAGCCTACTAAGTGAACTGTTCTTTGCTAGTATTAGTATCCAAGAGGGGAGTGAGTAGTAGTAGGTTACGTCGGGAAATGTCACCCTATTCCCTATATAGTGCACTACTTTTGACCAGGGCCCATAGGGAAATGGAGTGCAATTTAGGACACAGACGTAGTCAGCTGCCCTGCTGCTTCCAGTCCAGTTACCAAATTGTGTTAACAGTTCGCACAGACAGAGAGACTTCTGAAGCCAGCTATAAATACCCTGCTGCCTCTGGACCAAAATACACATGAAGGGGCAGGAATAAAGGGTAGGCAGCTAGCTCAAAGCTACATTCTTCAGAAACACACTGGGAGAATATCAATTGCAAAGTCCTCATCTCCTTCTCAAAACCCATTGGAAGAGAAGGTCAGAGGGGAGGAACCAATGGGTTTTGAGGAGGTGAAGAGAGAGGACGCAATGAGTATGCAATTGAGATTCTCCCAAAGATGCCACATACATACATTGGCCTATAGCAAAAGTACCAATGGATATGCTGGCTCCCACACAATAGTCCTAGCAGGGCATTTCCATGTAAAAGGACCCATGAGCACCAACATGTGAAGTGATGACCTCTTCCTAAATATTTTATCAGATAATACATTTTGTGTATGGTTTCCTAAAAACAAGGGTGGCTCAACTAACCCCACTCTCCCCTACCTCATATGCACTGTTCTTCATGTAAATGTGTTTTTAGATTTTTTTTCCCAGTGGAAATTGTTCAAAGTAGTCCTTGTGCATAGTTTTATGGTTTAACTTTGCAATCAATGGTT
Source organism: Coregonus lavaretus (assembly GCF_964263955.1). Lineage (NCBI taxonomy): Eukaryota > Metazoa > Chordata > Actinopteri > Salmoniformes > Salmonidae > Coregonus > Coregonus lavaretus. The sequence continues at coordinate 10,272,016 of NC_139988.1, forward strand.
TTTGTTAGGCGTACTTTTAAAGTGAAAAATGGGAGTCTCAGTGACATTCTGTGTCGGTGGAATTGCCCTATGCTATATGCTTGCGTTGCATAGTGACATCTGATTGTACAGAGAAGGCGCAGCCTGGGCTGTGTTGTGCTGTGCAGCAGCAGGCCAGTGGTGTGTGAAGTTAACACTGAGGCAGTTACTGCCCCTTACAGAAATAGCCAGGCTAGTATCTGTCCTTCATGCTCACACTGGGCTCAGTAGCAGGAGGTGTTCGTCCCAAATGGCACCCTATTCTATAGTGCAACTATGTAGGGAATAGAATGCCATTTGGGACGCGGCTTGGGTCTTGTTAAGTGTTTTATTGAAATATCCTGAAGAAGCCAGTCACCAAAACTAAGGGTTTTAACAAAAGTTTCTGAATATGGTTTAATATGGTTTCATCTATTTAAGTATTTTATCAGGCTAACTTAATTGCTATGGTGTTTTGGCTGACACACCTGTGTTTGTAGAGGATGAAGGGAATGTATTGTCATTCCCACAGCTGGTGTTATGATGAGCTGAGAGGAAATAAAGGGTGTGACTGACAGTGTAGGAGTAATCTAGGCTAGGGGACGAGCATCCTAACTACTCCTGCCTGAACTAGTGTAGGAGTAATCTATGCTAGTGGACGATCATCCTAACCACTCCTGCCTGAACTAGTGTAGGAGTAATCTATGCTAGTGGACGATCATCCTAACCACTCCTGCCTGAACTAGTGTAGGAGTAATCTATGCTAGTGGACGATCATCCTAACCACTCCTGCCTGAACTAGTGTAGGAGTAATCTATGCTAGTGGACGATCATCCTAACCACTCCTGCCTGAACTAGTGTAGGAGTAATCTATGCTAGGGGACGATCATCCTAACCACTCCTGCCTGAACTAGTGTAGGAGTAATCTATGCTAGGGGACGATCATCCTAACCACTCCTGCCTGAACTATCAAGCAGCACAGTTATTATAATCAGTAGCATTGTTTGACACAGCAAATATTCTCTATTTTCTAGCGATACATCTCCAGAGGAAACAAGTTATTGATTGAGATAATACAAATAACATTGAGTTGTGGATTGTGATTGTTTAGGGAAATACTTTGTGTTGTTTTTTTAATTAGCTGTGGAGTGCAGATATAATTATGCTGCAGGTTGACGTAGGGGGACATGGGAAATGGAATGGCAGCAAGCCTACTAAGTGAACTGTTCTTTGCTAGTATTAGTATCCAAGAGGGGAGTGAGTAGTAGTAGGTTACGTCGGGAAATGTCACCCTATTCCCTATATAGTGCACTACTTTTGACCAGGGCCCATAGGGAAATGGAGTGCAATTTAGGACACAGACGTAGTCAGCTGCCCTGCTGCTTCCAGTCCAGTTACCAAATTGTGTTAACAGTTCGCACAGACAGAGAGACTTCTGAAGCCAGCTATAAATACCCTGCTGCCTCTGGACCAAAATACACATGAAGGGGCAGGAATAAAGGGTAGGCAGCTAGCTCAAAGCTACATTCTTCAGAAACACACTGGGAGAATATCAATTGCAAAGTCCTCATCTCCTTCTCAAAACCCATTGGAAGAGAAGGTCAGAGGGGAGGAACCAATGGGTTTTGAGGAGGTGAAGAGAGAGGACGCAATGAGTATGCAATTGAGATTCTCCCAAAGATGCCACATACATACATTGGCCTATAGCAAAAGTACCAATGGATATGCTGGCTCCCACACAATAGTCCTAGCAGGGCATTTCCATGTAAAAGGACCCATGAGCACCAACATGTGAAGTGATGACCTCTTCCTAAATATTTTATCAGATAATACATTTTGTGTATGGTTTCCTAAAAACAAGGGTGGCTCAACTAACCCCACTCTCCCCTACCTCATATGCACTGTTCTTCATGTAAATGTATTTTTAGATTATTTTTTTTCAGTGGAAATTGTTCAAAGTAGTCCTTGTGCATAGTTTTATGGTTTAACTTTGCAATCAATGGTTTTTGGTAGGCGTACTTTTAAAGTGAAAAATGGTAGTCTCAGTGACATTCTGTGTCGGTGGAATTGCCCTATGCTATATGCTTGCGTTGCATAGTGACATCTGATTGTACAGAGAAGGCGCAGCCTGGGCTGTGTTGTGCTGTGCAGCAGCAGGCCAGTGGGGTGTGAAGTTAACACTGAGGCAGTTACTGCCCCTTACAGAAATAGCCAGGCTAGTATCTGTCCTTCATGCTGGCTCCCACACAATAGTCCTAGCAGGGCATTTCCATGTAAAAGGACCCATGAGCGCCAACATGTGAAGTTCATAGGAGCATATCAAATTGGGTGTCAAATGAAAGCTAAGAGTCTATATTTTTGGGAAGTGAAGGCATAGATAAATTTTTCAACCATTGTCCATCTAAATAATTAGGCATAAGTAAAGGCTTTGATTTCAGTACAAGTACACCAGCACAATAATGTTGAAGTAAGGACCTCTGCCAACTAGTACCAAAACTTAGATTTCGTTTTGGTGAAATTGTCTACCTTCTAAAAGTTTAAGAAAGATTGCCTTGTGCCTTGAAAACCCATATCTTTAAGAAAAAACAAGAGGGAGGATAATGAAAGTTCACAGAAGTAACATCTAACGATAGACCTATCAATTAGTTACAGTGAGGGAAAAAAGTATTTGATCCCCTGCTGATTTTGTACGTTTGCCCACTGACAAAGAAATGATCAGTCTATAATTTTAATGGTAGGTTTATTTGAACAGTGAGAGACAGAATAACAACAAAAGAATCCAGAAAAACGCATGTCAAAAATGTTATAAATTGATTTGCATTTTAATGAGGGAAATAAGTATTTGACCCCCTCTCAATCAGAAAGATTTCTGGCTCCCAGGTGTCTTTTATACAGGTAACGAGCTGAGATTAGGAGCACACTCTTAAAGGGAGTGCTCCTAATCACAGCTTGTTACCTGTATAAAAGACACCTGTCTACAGAAGCAGTCAATCAGATTCCAAACTCTCCACCATGGCCAAGACCAAAGAGCTCTCCAAGGATGTCAGGGACAAGATTTTAGACCTACACAAGGCTGAAATGGGATACAAGACCATCGCCAAGCAGCTTGGTGAGAAGGTGACAACAGTTGGTGCGATTATTCGTAAATGGAAGAAACACAAAATAACTGTCAATCTCCCTCGGCCTGGGGCTCCATGCAAGATCTCACCTCGTGGAGTTGCAATGATCATGAGAACGGTGAGGAATCAGCCCAGAACTACACGGGAGGATCTTGTCAACGATCTCAAGGCAGCTGGGACCATAGTCACCAAGAAAACAATTGGTAACACACTACGCCGTGAAGGACTGAAATCCTGCAGCGCCCGCAAGGTCCCCCTGCTCAAGAAAGCACATATACAGGGCCGTCTGAAGTTTGCCAATGAACATCTGAATGATTCAGAGGAGAACTGGGTAAAAGTGTTGTGGTCAGATGAGACCAAAATCGAGCTCTTTGGCATCAACTCAACTCGCCGTGTTTGGAGGAGGAGGAATGCTGCCTATGACCCCAAGAACACCATCCCCACCGTCAAACATGGAGGTGGAAACATTATGCTTTGGGGGTCTTTTCTGCTAAGGGGACAGGACAACTTCACCGCATCAAAGGGACGATGGACGGGGCCATTTACCGTCAAATCTTGGGTGAGAACCTCCTTCCCTCAGCAAGGGCATTGAAAATGGGTTGTGGATGGGTATTCCAGCATGACAATGACCCAAAACACACGGCCAAGGCAACAAAGGAGTGGCTCAAGAAGAAGCACATTAAGGTCCTGGAGTGGCCTAGCCAGTCTCCAGACCTTAATCCCATAGAAAATCTGTGGAGGGAGCTGAAGGTTCGAGTTGCCAAACGTCAGCCTCGAAACCTTAATGACTTGGAGAAGATCTGCAAAGAGGAGTGGAACAAAATCCCTCCTGAGATGTGTGCAAACCTGGTGGCCAACTACAAGAAACGTCTGACCTCTGTGATTGCCAACAAGGGTTTTATCACCAAGTACTAAGTCATGTTTTGCAGAGGGGTCAAATACTTATTTCCCTCATTAAAATGAAAATCAATTTATAACATTTTTGAAATGCGTTTTTCTGGATTTTTTTTATTGTTATTCTGTCTCTCACTGTTCAAATAAACCTACCATTAAAATGATAGACTGATCATGTCTTTGTCAGTGGGCAAACGTACAAAATCAGCAGGGGATCAAATACTTTTTTCCCTCACTGTATAGTGATTTTACTGATACACATTTTGTTAATTAATTATTAAGTGATTCAAACTCATAATTCCATTACCCCAAAATCTGTAACGGAATTGGCTACAATGGAAAATCATAATAAGTCAAACCAAGAGTGTTAAAACAGTCTGTCTGGACAACCCCTCCCTCTCTCTGTGCCTATTTCTCACTTTCCAATTAATGTAAACTTTCCCAGATCATACTGGCACCGACCTACACATGAGCCCCCTCTCTTTCCATTTTCTGTAACCAGCATCCTCACCCATTGAGCACCGACTGACACCGGACATCCATGGACGTTGAAAAGTAGTTGACATTTGGTCAGTTCACCCTGGCCATGATGTTCACGTCCACAGACGGACCGGACTGGACCAGTTTACACCGTTACCGGGTGTAAATCCACGTCACATACTGTAGTTCAATAACCAAAAGAGATTTGTCAAATTCAAGGTGTCATTTCATAGCTGACACCCCATTCTTTCTGTAGACACCTTTTAATCTTAATTCGGAGCAAATATTTAAGAGTTTTTGGAAAATGTGGTCGCATAAAAACCTGAGGGAGATTTTACTGTAATTCCGTTACCAAACTTTACACAGTTGTTCCACTAAATTCGTTTTTGTAAATTGAGACTTTCGGCATCTTTAAATGCTTCCTATCAAAACATCCAAGAGGATCATAATGGGACCTTCCTGGACTATGATCAATTTCCTCCACTGCAACCCTCAACTAGCTTGAACCAGAAAATGGCTGCTCATTGTTCGACTCCTGGTGAGCGTAAATGGACGCGTGTCGGAACCAGAAAGAAAGAGAAGAATCGTTCTCGGCACGCCTGCCTTCTTCTCCCGTGTCCGGACTTAAGACTTTAAAATCACTTTGAGCCCCTGTACCAGCTGTCTTCTGCCGGGGACTTTGGTGTTCCCGCCATGGCTGTGGATGTCCCTCCAGCTACCTTTCCCAGTCCTAGTCAATCAACTGCCTGGGCACAGCCTAGACCACCACGGCCCCCCTCCACTGGCCGTGTTCTCTGGATTAGAGCTCTGTCCCTTTGGCTGTTGTGGCCTGTACGCAGCCGACGTCTCAGCAGCTCTCTTCTCAGGTGAGTTCTCTGGCTCTGGCCTCGCAATCAGCTTCGAGACACGGCAGAGGCCAGATCATTCCGGCTATTGTGATAGGGAGTTCGATGGTGAGGCATATATCTGTACCTGGGGCAAACAGTTCAGGATATCACCAGGTTGCTTCCCGAGGCTGTGCGTCAGTCACCGGGGGCTGATACTGTCATGGTTCATGTGGGGTCTAATTACATTATGAAGGGCAGCTCAGAACAGCTGAAGATAGAGTTTAAAGAACTGATTGGGTCACTACTTGACACCAACAAACGCCCCATAATATCTGTCCCTCTGCCCTCCCTAAATCGTGGCATTGAACGGTTCAGCAGACTTTTAGCCCTCCATAACTGGCTATGAGACTATTGCAGCTCTGTGGGTGTAACATTTATTGACAATTTTGATACCTTCTGGAATCAAAGCTCGTATTATAAGGAAGATGGGATCCACCCAAATCATTTGGGTTCCTGGATCCTTTCACAGCATTATAAGGCTGCGTTAAGACAATGACTTATCAGTGACCCAAGCCCAGCTCATTTAATCCCTACCATTGTATCGCTGAGTTGTCATAATGCTTCAGCAAATGTACATTATCCCAGGGGCGTTGGAAGACACAATGTAAGTAACCTAATTTATGTCCCTCTTACTGCCCTGAATGCCTCTGTGGATCCTACAGCTATTATATGAAGTAATCATATGCCTATGAACCAGAGTTATACTGTTAGCACTGAGGTGGTGTGCCCAAGCAGGAAATCCACAGTGTGCAGCTCACCCTGCACTGACAGAAATAATCTGACCATGTCTATCTCTGCTAATCTTCCCAGTAAAGCAAGAAACATATTCAAGCATCCCAGAAAAGTGTTAAAAATAGCCCACGTTAACATATGTAGCTTAAGAAACAAGGTTCATGAAATCAATAATTTGCTACTAACAGATGACATTCATATTCTGACAATCTCTAAAACTCACTTAGATAATACCTTTGATGATACAGTGGTAGCAATACATGGTTATAACATCTACAGAAAATACAGAAATGCCAACGGTGGAGGTGTGGCTGTTTATATTCAGAACCACATTCCTGTAAAGCTTGGAGAGGATCTCATGTTAAATTCTGTTGATGTAATATGGCTACAGGTTCATCTGCCTCACCTAAAGCCCATTTGGTGGGAAGCTGCTATAGACCACCAAGTACTAACAGTCAGTATCTGGATAACACGTGTGAAATGCTTGATAATGTATGTGATATCAATAGAGAGGTATATTTTCTGGGTGATTTATATATTGACTGGCTTTCATCAGGCTGCCCACTCGAGGAAGCTTCAAACTGTAACTAGTGCCTGCAACCTGGTTCCGGTTATCAATCAACCTACCAGGGTAGTTACAAACAGCACAGGAATGAAATCATCAACATGTATTGATCACATCTTTCCTAATGCTGCAGAAATTTGTTTGAAAGCAGTATCCAAATCCATTGGATGTAGTGATCACTATATAGTAGCCATATCTAGGAAAACCAAAGTTTCAAAGGCTGGGCCTAATAAGTATGTATGTATAAGAGGTCATACAATACGTTTTGTAGCGATTCCTATGTTGTTGATGTAAAGAATATTTGTTGGTGTGTAATGAGGAGCAACCAGACACTGCACTTCACACATTTATGAAATTGCTTATCCCAGTTACTAATATGTATTCACCCATTAAGAAAAGGACTGTAAAAACGGTTAAATCCCCGTGGATTAATGAGGAATTGAAAACTGGTATGGTTGAGAGGGATGATGCAAAAGAAATGGCAAATAGGTCTGGCTGTACAACCGATTGGCAAACGTACTGCAAATTGAGAAATCATGTGACTAAAATGAATAAAAAGAAGAAGAAACTACACTATGAAACAAAGATTAATGACATAAAGAATTATGGTAAAAATCTGATTCATTCATTGAATCAGATGGCTCATTCATCACAAAACCCACTGATATTGCCAACTACTTTAATTATTTTTTCATTGGCAAGATTAGCAAATCTAGTTATGACCTGCCAGCAACAAATGCTGACACTACACATCCAAGTAAATCTGACCAAATTACGAAAGACAAGCATTGTAATTTTGAATTCCATAAAGTGAGTGTGGAAGAGGTGAAAAACGTATTGTTGTCTATCAACAATGACAAGACACCGGGGTCTGACAACTTGGATGGAAAATTACTGAGGATAATAGCGGACGATATTGCCACTTCTATTTTCCATATGTTCAATTTAAGCCTACTAGAAAGTGTGTGCCCTCAGGCCTGGAGGGAAACAAAAGTTATTTCCCTATTTAAGGATAGTAAAGCCCCCTTTACTGGCTTAAATAGCCGACCAATCAGCCTGTTACCAACCCTTTGGAAACATTTGGAAAAAATGGTGTTTGACCAGATACAATGCTACTTTGCAGTAAACAAGTTAGGGAAGGACATTCAACAAGCACAGCGCTTACACAAATGACTGATGATTGGCTGAGAGAAATGTATGATACAAATATTGTGGGGGTTGTTTTGTTAGACTTCAGTGAGGCTTTTGACATTATCGATCATAGTCTGTTGCTGGAAAAAATGATGTGTTATGGCTTTACACCCCCTGTTATATTGTTGATGAAGAGTTACCTGTCTAACAGAACACAGAGGGTGTTCTTTAATGGAAGCCTCTCCAACAAAATCCAGGTAGAATCAGGAATTCCCCAGGGCAGCTGTCTCGGCCCCTTGCTTTTTTCAATCTTTGCTAATGACATGCCACTGGCTTTGAGTAAAGCCAGTGTGTCTATGTATGTGGTGACTCAACACTCTACACGTCAGCCACCACAGCGACTGAAATGACAGCAACACTTAACAAAGAGCTGCAGTTAGTTTCAGAATGGGTGGCAAGGAATAAGTTAGTCCTACATTTTTCAAAAACTAAAAGCATTGTATTATGTAGAAATCATTCACTAAACCCTGAACCTCAACTAAATGTGGGGCGGCAGGTAGCTTAGTGGTTAAGAACGTTGTGCCAGTAACCGAAAGGTTGCTGGTTCTAATCCCCGAGCCGACTAGGTGAAAAATCTGTCTGTGCCCTTGAGCAAGGCACTTAACCCTAATTGCTCATGTAAGTCGCTCTGGATAAGAGCGTCTGCTAAATGACTAAAATGTAAATATGAATGTAAATATTGTAATGAATAATGTGGTAATTGAGCAAGTTGAGGAGACTAAACTGCTTGGAGTAATCCTGGATTGTAAACTGTCATGGTCAAAACATATTGGGGAGAAGTCTGTCCATAATAAAGCGCTGCTGGCCTTTTGATGTACACAGATAGCTAACATTAATAATATGCATGTCAATCTCTCCTGGCTCAAAGTGGAGGAGAAATTGACTTCCTCACTACTTGTATTTGTGAGAGGTATTGACATGTGGAGTGCACGAGCTGTCTGTTTGAACTACTGGCACAGAGGTCGGACACCCATGCATATCCCAGAAGACATGCCACCAGAGGTCTCTTCACAGTCCCCAAGTCCAGAACAGACTATGGGAGGTGCACAGTACTACATAGAGCCATGACTACATGGAACTCTATTCCACATCAAGTAACTCATGCAAGCAGTAAAATGTAGATTTAAAAAACAAATGAAAATACACCTTATTGAACAACGGGGACTGTGAAGCAATACAAACATAGGCACAGACACATGCATACACGCACACAATAACATACGCACTATACACACACGTACACATGGATTTTGTGTTGTAGATATGTGGTTGTAGAGTAGGGGCCTGAGAGCACACACTTGATATGTTGTGAAATCTGTTGTAAATGTATTGTAATGTTTTTTTTAAATTGTATAACTGCCTTAATTTTGCTGGACCCCAGGATGAGTAGCTGCTGCCAAGGCAGCAATGGTGGCGTTGGCGGTCCGCTTGCCAATGGGGATCCATAATAAATACAAATACATATTACTAAGTCTTTACAGGTCATTACTAGGTCATTACCAGGTCATAGGTTTGGTCTTTTTATCATGTTTCAGGAGAAGACCCAGATGAAGACAGTGTCGAAGTAACAAAAATTTATTACAAAAACAGGGGGCAGGCAAAACCGGGAAAACTCGAAAACAGGAACTTGAAAAAGACAGGAACAAGGGGAAAAACGCTGTTAAGTTTGATGAAACAGGAGACAAAGGGCTGTGAGACATGGGTTTGATCCTAGACACATGAAAAGTGGGATGTATACGGAGGGTACGGGGCAACAGAAGACGAACAGCAGAGGGGCTAATGATCTTGGAGATGAGGAAAGGGCCGATTAACCGGGGGGAAAGTTTGCTGTACTCCACCCGGAGGTGCAGATCTCGTGTGGACAGCCATACCTTCTGCCCGAGACAATACTGGGGAGCCAGGGTCTGGTGGCAGTCTGCTTGTCGTCGATACCTGGAGGTGGTCTTGAGAAGAGCCGACCGGGCTCTCCTCCAGGTACGACGACAGCGGCGGACAAACCTCTGGGCCGAGGGTATGCCAACCTCTTCCTCTTGCTCCGGGAAGAGCGGAGGCTGATAACCCGGGGAACACTCAAAGGGCAAAAGACCCTTGGCAGAGTAGGGAAGGGCATTGCGGGCATATTCGACCCACACTACTTGATGGCTCCAGGTGGTAGGGTTGGCAGAGACCAGGCAGCGCAGAGTAGTCTCCAGGTCTTGGTTGGCTCGCTCCGACTGGCCATTGGACTGAGGGTGGAAACCGGAGGACAGGCTGGCCGACGACCCAATGAGTGTGCAGATCACCTTCCAGAACCGGGACGAGAACTGAGGACCCCGGTCGGCGACCATGTCCACTGGGAGTCTATGGATCCGGAAGACCTGCTGCACCATGAGCTGGGCCGTCTCTTTGGCGGAGGGTAGCTTGGGGAGAGGAATGAAGTCGGCGCCTTTGGAGAACTGGTCCACAACAGTCAGGATGATGGTGTTGCCATCAGACAGGGGAAGACCGTGACAAAGTCCAGGGATATGTGAGACCAGGGACGGTGAGGAACAGGCAGAGGTTGGAGGAGACCACACATTGTCCACACAATGAACAGATGTCCTGCCCCCTCCAGCCAGTGCCTCCACTCCTCCAATGCCATCTTCACAGCGAGAAGCTCACGATTCCCTACATCGTAATTCCTCTCCGTGGTGTTGAGGCGTTGGGAGAAGAAGGCGCAGGGATGTAACTTGAGGTCCAGGGCCGAACGCTGGGACAGGACCGCCCCCACTCCGAAATCAGAAGCATCGGCCTCCACCACGAACTGGCGGGACGGGTCAGGATGACCCAAGATGAGAGCTGTGGTGAAATGGTGTTTGAGGTCCTGGAGCACCCGGTCAGCGGCTGGAGATCATGTGAACGGAACCTTGGGAGAGGTGAGTGCAGACAGGGGGGAAGCCAGGGTGCTGTAACCCCGGATAAAGCGCTGATAAAAGTTGGCAACTCCTAGGAAACGTTGCAGCTGCACTCTGGACGAAGGCTGGGGCCAATCCACCACCGCTCTCATCTTCCCGGGATCCATCTGTACACTCCCTGCAGCGATGATGTAGCCCAGGAAGGAGATGGTGGAGCGATGGAATTCACAATTCTCTGCTTTCACAAAAAGTTGGTTCTCCAGGAGGCGTTGGAGGACCTGTCGGACGTGGAACACATGTTCTTGGGTGGAGCGGGAGAAGACGAGGATGTCGTTGAGGTAGACGAAGACGAAACGGTTCAACATGTCGTGGAGAACATCATTAACCTGGGCCTGGGACACAGTTGGAGCACTGGTAAGGCCAAATGGCATGACCAGATACTCGTAGTGACGCTGGCCATGTTGAAGGCTGTCTTCCACTTGTCCCCCTCCCGTATCCGCACCAGGTGATAGGCGTTCCGTAGGTCCAGCTTGGAGAACACGTTGGCCCACTGGAGCGGCTCGAAGGCAGAGGAGATGAGTGGTAGCGCGTAGCGGTTCTTCACCGTGATGTCGTTGAGGCCCCGGTAGTCGATGCATGGGCGCAGGGTTTTGTCGTTCTTCTCCACAAAGAAGAACCCTGCGCCGGCGGGGGAGTCAGAAGGACGGATGAACCCGGCAGCTAGGGAGTCCTCAATGTAGGTCTCCATAGCCTTGGTCTCCGGACCCGACAGCGAGTACAGTCGTCCCCGGCGCGGAGCAGTGCCTGGGAGAAGGTCGATTCCGTAGTCATAGAGTCGATGCGGCGGAAGCGAAGTGGCCCGTGCCTTACTGAACACCTCCCGGAGGTCCTGGTACTCCGCCGAGATGTCCGAGGCATCTTCCGAGCCCCCAGGAAGACGTCCCGGGACAGGCTGCGCTGACTTCAGGCAATGAGCGTGGCACCAGTAGACCAGTCAATAAAGGGGTTGTGTCGCTGGAGCCAAGAGAAACCCAATACCACAGGAACCTGAGGAGACTTAATTAGCAGGAATTGGATCGTGGTATTGTGGGTGACCCGGCCTATAGAGTGCCCGTCCAGCGCTCTAACGTCCATGGGAATGGAGAGGAGCTAAGTGGGGATGCCCAGCTCGGACGCCAGGGTAGCGTCCATATAGCTCTCATCAGCCCCACAGTCGAGTAAGGGGAGAGGAAAAGTACTCGCTTCTACCGGTGAGCCTGGTCTTTTAGTGGACAGGTGGACACAAAATGACAAGTAGTCCCGCAATACAGGCAACTCTTTGTGTGAAGCCTGTATTGCCTTTTGGCTGGAGACAGCCTAGCTCTGCCTAGTTGCATCGGCTCAGAAAGAGGTGAATCGACAGACTTCGGAGAATCTCGAGGGAACTTGGGTAGCCTCGGGTTCTCTCGGCAACGGAGCCGTCGGGGACTTCCGGGATGCCTCGGTGGCGAGGTGGAATCGTTCCTCTCCTTCCTTCCTTCCTGTAGTCGCCCATCAATCCGAATGGTCAAAGCGATGAGCGAGTCAAGATCCGTCGGTAGTTCCCAGGCTGCAAGCTCGTCCTTTACTTCCTCCGATACTCCGTGCAGGAACGTGTCGAGCAGCACTTCAAGGTTCCAGGCACACTCAGCTGCCAACGTGCGGAAATCCACTGCATAGTTTGCCACACTGCGGGATTTTTGCCGAAGCTGGAGTAACTTCCGGGCAGCCTCTCTCCCGGACAATGGAGCATCAAAAACGTTCTTTACCTACTGCATGAACTCTTCCAGACTGAAGCGTACGGCCGACTGTTGTTCCCACACTGCCGTAGCCCAGGCGAGAGCCCTCCCGAACATCAGCGTGATGAGGTACACTATCTTAGAGCGGTACGAGGGGAAGGAGGAGGGCTGCAGTTTGATGATGAGCGAACACTGAGCGAGAAATGCCCGACAAGTTCCAGACTCTCCAGCGAAGCGTTCCGGGGGAGGTAAGCGGGGTTCTCAGGAAACTGGGGTAGCCGGGGAGGCCGCGCTGCTAACAGATGGGTTACTGAGTGGCTGGGAGGTTACCGTCGTGGTAGGCTGCCTAACAGACAACCTGCGGAATTGCTCCAGCAATGTGTTAAACGCTCGGTCATGGCGTTCGGCCAAGGTCTGGAACCCTTCCAAGAGACCACGAAGCAACTCCTCGTGCCTACCAATGGTGGCTCCTTGGGAGGAGATGGCGTTGCGGAGCTGATCCGAGTCTGCTGTGTCAGTCATGGCCAGTTCGTACTATCACGTTTCAGGAGAAGAACCAGATGCAGACAGTGTCGAAGTAACAAAAGTTTATTACAAAAACAGGGGGCAGGCAAAATGGTCAAAACCGGGAAAACTAAAAAACTGGAACTTGAGAAAGACATGAGGAAGGGGAAAACCGCTGGTAGGCTTGACGAAACAAAACTAACTGGCAACAGACAAACAGAGAACACAGGTATAAATACACTGGGGACAATGGGGAAGATGGGCGACACCTGGAGGGGAGTGGAGACAATCACAAAGACAGGTGGGCTACACATTTCATGTGAGTGAACTGCATGTACAGTAAGCTGTCCCTATCTTGAAAGTCCCAGAGTACCATACAATGGACTGATTAGTAAGTTGCTTTCAGGAAGTCTCTTTCTGCCTTCCCTCAGTGCTTTTATTTGGTCTAGCCAAATCTTAATGGTCTCTCAGACACAGGGTGGTCATTCTGTACTTCACCCTTTGAAGTCAGGTGGTTATCTTTCGGCTGCTGTTTCTCATAGCTCACTGCCTCACTCGGGGACAATGTGTTTTCCTCAAATTAGATTTGAGACCAGCTACAGTGTTGTTTTGATAATGGGATTATTTCAGGGCAGAGTGTGTGTGTGTGTGTGTGTGTGTGTGTGTGTGTGAGAGAGACAGAGACTAAAGAGAACTCCTCCTCCTAGGTCAGGGTCAATGAGACTTTGGGCTACAGGAAGCCATGAGGACTGTTGCTGTTCTAATGCTTCTAATGAGCTGCTAATTGATATCCAGCAGTACACAGAACACCCCATGGAATCTCACTGGGAAGTCCATGGAAGGGAAAATATCCCCTTTTGAAGAGGAACACCATAGGAGTCCCTTAACATGCTGTGCATTTTTTAGTTGAGTGAGTGGGGTTTATGATACTGTCAGTGCTGGATTTACACTGTGTGTGCAGAACCATGTAGGAAAGGGCTGCCTGTTTCCATTACCACAGAGCACTCCATGTGGATCCATCTCTAATTTTTACTATCTGGACTGTAATGCAATACAATTCCATCAAATATATTTTATAAAGCGCTTTTTACATCAGCAGTTGTCACAAAGTGCTTAATACTGTATGTTTTGATGTTGAGGGTGTTTGTGTTGACACACTGGAATACTTAGTGCCCTGGCAAACACCTGTAGTAATACAACTCGTCGCTTGGCCAGTAGAACCTGTACTTGTCAATGTAGAGACTGAGGCACCTGTCACTCAAGCATCCCATCTTAGGAAAGAAAAGCAATAGGGTGCCTTTTCATTTGAGTCATTTAGCAGATGCTCATATCCAGAGCGACTTACAGGAGCAATTAGGGTTAAGTTCCTTGCTCAAGGGCTCATCGACTGGCCCAACGCTACCTGCCTCCAGGCTGCAAAACAACAACATGTGTAAAAATTCAAGGGGTGTGAATATTTTCTGAAGGCACTGTATGTATGTATGTATGTATGTATGTATGTATGTATGTATGTACAGCGCCTTCAACGTTAGACCGGTAAGCATAGAAATAGTGCACATAGAACAGCTCTACCACTTCTTAGACTTGCTTTCAATGACAGATCTATAACTCACATTTCTATGTGAATTTGGTTGGGTCGGCCAAAAATTTACATATTGCCGTTTTAAGTCAGTTTTGATGAAATCTTGGCTACTGACTGATCTCTGGGTAAGCAAATACCTCAGTCAGTGTTCTAACTTCTGAAGTCCCCCCAGTGCTCCTATAATTATTTGTAAATAAATAATTTATATTTGTTCATGTTGTGCTTTTTCTTGTGTTCTCTAGTTCCTGTTCAGTATTGATTGAGTCTGTCTCTGTCTGTCTCTCTGTCTGTCTGTCTGTCTGTCTGTGTCTGTCTGTCTCTCTGTCTGTCTCTGTGTCTGTCTCTGTGTCTGTCTCTGTGTCTGTCTCTGTGTCTGTCTCTGTGTCTGTCTGTCTCTGTCTGTCTGACTGTCTGTCTAGCTCTGTTGTGATGTCATTATGAGATGTTCAGTTAGTAGAATGCTGAGTGACTACATTGATTTACGTCACTGTTCTTCTTGGTGCAACAGTATGTCTTTGTCTCAAATAGCACCCTATTTCCCCATAGGGCTCTGGTCAAAATTAGTGCACTATATAGTGTATAGGGTGCCATTTTGGATATACCCTGTGTCAGTCCGTCCACAGTTTGAGCAAGTTTTCCCATCAACACGTGGGATCTTGCCTGCCTGTGAACAATTTAACAACATACTCTTTCAGATAGACATCCCACTCCACAATGCAGACTGACTGTCTGTCTCTCTCTCTCTATCTCTCTGTTTCAGGTTATGTCACCATAGAGATATGTAGCACCTCACTGCCTCAGCATCCGGACACCTGCCTAGCCTGCTGCCTACTCATGGTGAGTCATCATCTCTTTCAAGTTTCGCACAACTAAGACTACACCTGTATGGCTGGCTCTACAGTAATTTAGGTCTAAACCAATGTCACTCATTGTCCGCAGTTCTCAACAGAATCAGGTCGTTATTGTAAAAGAGAATGTGTTTTCTTTCTCAATAACGTACCTGGTTAGATAAACGCACACACAAAGTGTTCAGAGATGTTTAACACATCAATAAGCTGTACCTGTTTTGACATACTGAATGAATAGCGGATCTGTCAGTCAGGGAATGTGTTTCAGTGGTATACTAAATGAATAGAAGATCTGCCAGTCAGGGAATGTGTTTACATTTACATTTACATTTTAGTCATTTAGCAGACGCTCTTATCCAGAGCGACTTACAGTTAGTGAATACATATTTTTTTATACTGGCCCCCCGTGGGAATCGGACCCACAACCCTGGCAACCCTGGCGTTGCAAACACCATGCTCTATCAACTGAGCTACATCCCTGCCGGCCATTCCCTCCCCTACCCTGGACGATGCTGGACCAATTGTGCGCCGCCCATGAGTCTCCCGGTCGCGGCCGGCTGCGACAGAGCCTGGATTCGAACCAGGATCTCTAGTGGCACAGTTAGCACTGCGATGCAGTGCCTTAGACCACTGCGCCACTCAGGAGTCTGTTTCAGTGGTATACTGAATGAATAGCAGTTCTGTCAGTCAGGGAATGTGTTTCAGTGGTATACTGAATGAATAGCAGTTCTGTCAGTCAGGGAATGTGTTTCAGTGGTATACTGAATGAATAGCAGTTCTGTCAGTCAGGGAATGTGTTTCAGTGGTTTACTGAATGAATAGCAGTTCTGTCAGTCAGGGAATGTGTTTCAGTGGTATGTATACTAAATGAATAGCATATCTGTCAGTCAGGGAATGTGTTTCAGTGGTATGTATACTGAATGAATAGCAGTTCTGTCAGTCAGGGAATGTGTTTCAGTGGTATACTGAATGAATAGCAGTTCTGTTAGTCAGGGAATGTGTTTCAGTGGTATACTGAATGAATAGCGGATCTGTCAGTCAGGGAATATGTTTCAGTGGTATACTGAATGAATAGCAGTTCTGTCAGTCAGGGAATGTGTTTCAGTGGTATGTATACTGAATGAATAGCAGTTCTGTCAGTGAGGGAATGTGTTTCAGTGGCATACTGTAGCTAGCTCGAACTGAATATTCTGCTTTTCTAATCAGGGTGGAAGACATTGAATACTGTGCTTTTATAATCAGGGTGGAAGACATATTGAAAACTGTGCTTTTCAAATCAGGGTGGAAGATGTATTGAATACTGTGCTTTTCTAATCAGGGTGGAAGACATATTGAATACTGTGCTTTTCTAATCAGGGTGGAAGACCATATTGAATACTGTGCTTTTCTAATCAGGGTGGAAGACGTATTGAATACTTGAATACTGTGCTTTTCTAATCAGGGTGGAAGACTAATTGAATACTGTGCTTTTCTAATCAGGGTGGAAGAAGTATTGAATACTGTGCTTTTCTAATCAGGGTAGAAGACATTGAATACTCTGCTTTTCTAATCAGGGTGGAAGACGTGTTGAATACTGTGCTTTTCTAATCAGGGTGGAACACATATTGAATACTGTGCTTTTCTAATCAGGGTGGAAGACATTGAATACTGTGCTTTTCTAATCAGGGTGGAAGACATTGAATACTGTGCTTTTATAATTAGGGTGGAAGACGTATTGAATACTTTGCTTTTCTAATCAGGGTGGAAGACTTATTGAATACTTGAATACTGTGCTTTTCTAATCAGGGTGGAAGACTCATTGAATACTGTGCTTTTCGAATCAGGGTGGAAGAAGTATTGAATACTGTGCTTTTCTAATCAGGGTGGAAGACATATTGAATACTGTGCTTTTCTAATCAGGGTGGAAGACGTATTGAATACTGTGCTTTTCTAATCAGGGTGGAAGACATATTGAATACTGTGCTTTTCTAATCAGGGTGGAAGACATATTGAATACTGTGCTTTTCTAATCAGGGTGGAAGACATATTGAATACTGTGCTTTTCTAATTAGGGTGGAAGACGTATTGAATACTGTGCTTTTCTAATCAGAGTGGAAGATGTATTGAAAGCTATTTTGCATACTGAATGAATAGTGGTTCTGTCAGTCAGGGAATGTGTTTCAGTGGCATACTGTAGCTAGCTCCAACTGAATACTGTGCTTTTCTAATCAGGGTGGAAGACATATTGAATACTCTGCTTTTCTAATCAGGGTGGAAGAGGTGTTGAATACTGTGCTTTTCTAATCAGGGTGGAACACATATTGAATACTGTGCTTTTCTAATCAGGGTGGAAGAAGTATTGAATACTGTGCTTTTCTAATCAGGGTGGAAGACATATTGAATACTGTGCTTTTCTAATCAGGGTGGAAGAAGTATTGAATACTGTGCTTTTCTAATCAGGGTGGAAGACATTGAATACTGTGCTTTTCTAATCAGGGTGGAAGACGTATTGAATACTGTGCTTTTCTAATCAGGGTGGAAGACGTATTGAATACTTGAATACTGTGCTTTTCTAATCAGGGTGGAAGACTCATTGAATACTGTGCTTTTCGAATCAGGGTGGAAGAAGTATTGAATACTGTGCTTTTCTAATCAGGGTGGAAGACATATTGAATACTCTGCTTTTCTAATCAGGGTGGAAGACGTATTGAATACTGTGCTTTTCTAATCAGGGTGGAAGACAGATTGAATACTGTGCTTTTCTAATCAGGGTGGAAGACATATTGAATACTGTGCTTTTCTAATCAGGGTGGAAGACATATTGAATACTGTGCTTTTCTAATTAGGGTGGAAGACGTATTGAATACTGTGCTTTTCTAATCAGAGTGGAAGATGTATTGAAATCTATTTTGCATACTGAATGAATAGTGGTTCTGTCAGTCAGGGAATGTGTTTCAGTGGCATACTGTAGCTAGCTCCAACTGAATACTGTGCTTTTCTAATCAGGGTGGAAGATCTATTGAATACTCTGCTTTTCTAATCAGGGTGGAAGATCTATTGAATACTCTGCTTTTCTAATCATGGTGGAAGACGTATTGAATACTGTGCTTTTCTAATCAGGGTGGAAGACGTATTGAAAACTGCCTCTGTCTGAACTGCTTCTGTCAGCTGTTTAAGGGGTGTAGAGCTGTTGTCATGGTGTCCCTGCAGAGCTGTATCTGTAGTGACTGGAGCATGGTGCACTTCTACGCAGTGTGGCCCTAACACCTACTGCAGCAGAGCAGTATATGGAGTAGAAGCATAGGCCCATTAAACCGCAAGCTCTCCTCAGAGGTGACAGAGGCTAACAGACTCTCCAGGTTTTCTTCGGAATAAAAAAATGGATTTTTTGGGTCCCCCATCTTGGAGGGGTAGAGAGATTTGATCATTTTAACCCCAATTCTACAAATTTTGAGAGAGAATTTTGCAGTTTTAAAGCATATTTCCTGCAATTCTGTGCATTTTGCCATGGCTAATGCAATTTTTATTTTTTACCCCTTTTTCTCCCCGATTTCGTGGCATCCAATTGGTAGTTACTGTCTTGTCCCATCTCTGCAACTCCCCTACGGACTCGGGAGAGGCGAAGGTCGAGAGCCATGCGTCCTACGAAACACGACCCTGCCAAACCGCACTGCTTCTTGACACGCTGCTCGCTTAACCTGGAAGCCAGCCACACCAATGTGTCGGAGGGAACACCATCCAGCTGGCAACCGAAGTCAGCTTGCAGGCGCCCGGCCTGCCATAAGGAGTCGCTGGAGCATGATAGGACAACGAAATCCTGGCCGGCCAAACCCTCCCCTAACCCGGACGATGCTGGGCTAATTGTGCGTCGCCTCAAGGGTCTCCCGGTCACGGCCGGCTGTGACACCGGCTGGGATCGAACCTGGGTCTGTAGTAACGCCTCAAGCACTAATGCAGTGGTCTTTTGCTCAAACATAATAACAAAATCAATACTGCTAAATCCATTGTTTTTGGAATTTAAAAGAATCCCTGACTTTCTAGCTTTTATTTTGGTGATTGTTAGTTCTAAAATATTATATTACTTAAAAAATATATACAATGAGGGAAAAAAGTATTTGATCCCCTGCTGATTTTGTACGTTTGCCCACTGACAAAGAAATGATCAGTCTATAATTTTAATGGTAGGTTTATTTGAACAGTGAGAGACAGAATAACAACAAAAAAATACAGAAAAACACATGTAAAAAATGTTATATATTGATTTGCATATTAATGAGGGAAATAAATATTTGACCCCCTCTCAATCAGAAAGATTTCTGACTCCCAGGTGTCTTTTATACAGGTAACGAGCTGAGATTAGGAGCACACTCTTAAAGGGAGTGCTCCTAATCTAATTTTGTTACCTAATATAAAAGACACCTGTCCACAGAAGCAATCAATCAATCAGATTCCAAACTCTCCACCATGGCCAAGACCAAATAGCTCTCCAAGGATGTCAGGGACAAGATTGTAGACCTACACAAGGCTGGAATGGGCTACAAGACCATCGCCAAGCAGCTTGGTGAGAAGGTGACAACCGTTGGTGCGATTATTCGCAAATTGAAGAAACACAAAATAACTGTCAATCTCCCTCGGCCTGGGGCTCCATGCAAGATCTCACCTCGTGGAGT
This sequence comes from Coregonus lavaretus, assembly GCF_964263955.1. Classification (NCBI taxonomy): domain Eukaryota; kingdom Metazoa; phylum Chordata; class Actinopteri; order Salmoniformes; family Salmonidae; genus Coregonus; species Coregonus lavaretus. The sequence continues at coordinate 10,292,094 of NC_139988.1, forward strand.
TGCAATGATCATGAGAACGGTGAGGAATCAGCCCAGAACTACATGGGAGGATCTTGTCAATGATCTCAAGGCAGCTGGGACCATAGTCACCAAGAAAACAATTGGTAACACACTACGCCGTGAAGGACTGAAATCCTGCAGCGCCCGCAAGGTCCCCCTGCTCAAGAAAGCACATATACAGGCCCGTCTGAAGTTTGCCAATGAACATCTGAATGATTCAGAGGATAACTGGGTGAAAGTGTTGTGGTCAGATGAGACCAAAATCGAGCTCTTTGGCATCAACTCAACTCGCCCTGTTTGGTGGAGGAGGAATGCTGCCTATGACCCCAAGAACACCATCCCCACCGTCAAACATGGAGGTGGAAACATTATACTTTGGGGGTGTTTTTCTGCTAAGGGGACAGGACAACTTCACCGCATCAAAGGGACGATGGACGGGGCCATGTACCGTCAAATCTTGGGTGAGAACCTCCTTTTCTCAGCCAGGGCATTGAAAATGGGTCGTGGATGGGTATTCCAGCATGACAGTGACACAAAACACACGGCCAAGGCAACAAAGGAGTGGCTCAAGAGGAAGCACATTAAGGTCCTGGAGTGGCCTAGCCAGTCTCCAGACCTTAATCCCATAGAAAATCTGTGGAGGGAGCTGAAGGTTCAAATTGCCAAACGTCAGCCTCGAAACCTTAATGACTTGGAGAAGATCTGCAAAGATGAATGGGACAAAATCCCTCCTGAGATTTGTGCAAACCTGGTGGCCAACTACAAGAAACATCTGACCTCTGTGATTGCCAACAAGGGTTTTGCCACCAAGTACTAAGTCATGTTTTGCAGAGGGGTCAAATACTTATTTCCCTCATTAAAATACAAATCAATTTATAACATTATTGACATGCGTTTTTCTGGATTTTTTTGTTGTTATTCTGTCTCTCACTGTTCAAATAAACCTACCATTAAAATTATAGACTGATCATGTCTTTGTCAGTGGGCAAACGTACAAAATCAGCAGGGGATCAAATACTTTTTTCCCTCACTGTATATAGCTCCATTATCTTTTCTACATACTTTAAATCTGGTTTTAGTAGTTTAAGTTGACACTGAATGCGTTTTTCCATCCCCAAAATGTTTAGGAGACATTTAAAAAAATTATAATATACATATAAATGTATTACTTTTAAAATAATGTACACACATTTTTGGGGGGTGGAAAAACACTATACAGTACCAGTCAAAAGTTTGGACACAGCTACTCATTCAAAGGTTTTTCTTTATTTTTACTATTTTCTACATTCTATAATAGTAGTGAAGACATCAAAACTATGAAATAACACATTTGGAATCATGTAGTAACCAAAAAAGTGTTAAACAAATCAAAATATATGTTATATTTGAGATTCTTCAAATAGCCACCCTTTGCCTTGATGACAGCTTTGCACACTCTTGGCATTCTCTCAACCAGCTTCACCTGGAATGCTTTTCCAACGGTCTTGAAGGAGTTCCAACATATGCTGAGCACTTGTTGGCTGCTTTTCCTTCACTCTGACGTCCGACTCATCCCAAACCATCTCAATTGGGTTGAGGTCGGGAGATTGTGGAGGCCAGGTCATCTGATGCAGCACTCCATCACTCTCCTTCTTGGTAAAATGGCCCTTACACATCCTGGAGGTGTGTTGGGTCATTGTCCTGTTGAAAAACAAATGATAGTCCCACTAAGCCCAAACCAGATGGGATGGCGTATCGCTGCAGAATGCTGTAGTAGCCATAATGGTTAAGTGTGCCTTGAATTCTAAATAAATCACAGACTGTGTCACCAGCAAAGCACCCCAACACCATAACAGCTCCTCCATGCTTTACGGTGGGAACTACACATGCGGAGATCATCCGTTCACCCACACCGCGTCTCACAAAGACAGGCCTTCAGGTCTCTTCTTCTTATTGGTGTCCTTTAGTAGTGGTTTCTTTGCAGCAATTCGACCATGAAGGCCTGATTCACATAGTCCCCTCAGAACAGTTGATGTTGAGATGTGTCTGTGACTTGAACTCTGAAGCATTTATTTGGGCTGCAATTTCTGAGGCTGGTAACTCTGTTTCATCATAGCGCTTGAAGGTTTTTGCGGCTGCACTTGAATAAACTTTCAAAGTTCTTGAAATGTTCCGTATTGACTGACCTTCATGTCTTAAAGTAATGATGGACTGTCGTTTCTCTTTGCTTATTTGAGCTGTTTTTGCCATAATATGGATTTGGTATTTTACCAAATAGGGCTGTCTTCTGTATACCCCCCCTACCTTGTCACAACACAACTGATTGGCTCAAACGCATTAAGAAGGAAAGAAATTCCACAAATTAACTTTTAAGAAGGCACACCTGTTAATTGAAATGCATTCCAGGTGACTACCTCATGAAGCTGGTTGCGAGAATGCCAAGAGTGTGCAAAGCTGTCATTCTACAATGTAGAAAATAAGCATTCAGGTTAGCAGTGTGGTTAGGGTTAGGATTAAGCATTCAGGTTAGCAGTGTGGTTATGGTTAGGATTAAGCGTTCAGGTTAGCAGTGTGGTTAGGGTTAAGCATTCAGGTTAGCAGTATGGTTAGGGTTAAGCATTCAGGTTAGCAGTGTGGTTAGGGTTAGGGTTAAGCATTCAGGTTAGCAGTGTGGTTAGGGTTGGGTTAAGCATTCAGGTTAGCAGTGTGGTTAGGGTTAGGGTTAATCATTCAGGTTAGCAGTGTGGTTAGGGTTACGCATTCAGGTTAGCAGTGTGGTTAGGGTTAAGCATTCAGGTTAGCAGTGTGGTAAGGGTTAAGCATTCAGGTTAGCAGTGTGGTTAGGGTTAAGCATTCAGGTTAGCAGTGTGGTTAGGGTTAGGGTTAAGCATTCAGGTTAGCAGTGTGGTTAGGGTTAGGGTTAAGCATTCAGGTTAGCAGTGTGGTTAGGGTTAGGGTTAAGCATTCAGGTTAGCAGTGTGGTTAGGGTTAGGGTTAAAATCATATTTTATGACTTTGTGGCTGTGCCACTAGAGCTGCTTCTAAAACAACATTCATGACGAAAAATCCTTACCTGCCTTGTTGTGTTGGGTAGCCCTCAGTAGTAGGGGAGGGAAGACATCTAGTCTACATATCAATTGGTTTTATTGGGTAGTTTGTAAGATATGTAGCAAAAATGTAGGCTTGGAGACGGGGATTGGAACTGGTTCAGGGAACAGACCCGAAAACTGGAAAATAACTACATTTTCTGAGGAACGGAAACAGAACCGGGAACGCAAGTGATCTCTAGTGTTCCAGAACAAAACCATTATTTTCAAATGTTGAGAACCGGTTTATAATGCTAAAATATTCCTAATGTCTGGTATATACAGTGCATTAGGAAAGTGTTCAGACCCCGTGACCTTTTCCACATTGTTTTACGTTACAGGTTTATTCTAAAATTGATTAAATCGTTTTCCCCCCTCATCAATCTACACACAATACCCCATAATGACAAAGCAAAAACAGGTTGTTAGGCATTTTTGCAAACATATAAAAAAGAAAAACTGAAATATTACATTTACATATGTATTCAGACCCTTTACTAAGTACTTTGTTGAAGCACCTTTGGCAGCGATTACAGCCTTGAGTCTTCTTGGGTATGACGCTACAAGTTTGGCACACCTGTATTTGGGGAGTTTCTCCCATTCCTCTATGCAGATCCTATCGAGCTCTGTCAAGATCAGGTTCAAGTCTGAGCTCTGGCTGGGCAACTGAAGGACATTCAGAGACTTGTCCCGAAGCCACTCCTGCATTGTCTTGGCTCTGTGCTTAGGGTCATTGTCCTGTTGGAAGGTAAACTTTCGTCCCAGTCTGAGGTCCTGAGCGCTCTGGGGCAGGTTTTCATCAAGGATCTCTCTATACTTTGCTCCGTTCATCTTTGCCTCGATCCTGACTAATCTTCCAGTCCCTACCCCTGAAAAATATTCCCACAGCATGATGCTGCCACCACCATGCTTCACGGTAGGGATGGTGCCAGGTTTCCTCCAGATATGATGCTTGGCATTCAGGCCAAAGAGTTCAATCTTGGTTTCATCAGAGTAGAGAATCTTGTTTCTCATGGTCTGAGAGTCTTTAGGTGCCTTTTGGCAAACTCCAAGCAGGCTGTCATGTGCCTTTTACTGAGGAGTGGCTTCCGTCTGGCCACTCTACCATTAAGGCCTGATTGGGGGAGTGCTGCAGAGATGGTTGTTCTTCTGGAAGCTTCTCCCATCTCCACAGAGGAACTCTAGAGCTCTGTCAGAGTGACCATTGGGTTCTTGGTCACCTCCTTGACCAAGGCCCTTCTCCCCCCATTGCTCAGTTTGGCCAGTCGGCCAGCTCTAGGAAGAGACTTGGTGGTTCCAAACTTCTTCCATTTAAGAATGATGGAGCCCACTGTGAACTTGGTGACCTTAAATGCTGCAGACATTTTCTGGTACCCTTCCCCAGATCTGTGCCTCAACACAATCCTGTCTCGGAGCTCTAAGGACAATTCCTTCGACTTCATGGCTTGGTTTTTGCTTTGACATACTGTCACGTTCGTTCATAGACGGGTCAGACCAAGGCGCAGCGTGATATGCATACATGTTTATTTGAACCGAATAAACAACGACAAAACAACAAACGAAACGTGAAGTCCAAGGTACACAAAAACATACCTAACACGGAACAAGATCCCACAAGCCACTAGTGCCAATAGGCTGCCTAAGTATGGTCCCCAATCAGAGACAATGAGCGACAGCTGCCTCTGATTGGGAACCACACCGGCCAACATAGAAATACCCATACTAGAATCTATAACATAGAACAACACAACATAGAATATACACACACTGATTCAACAAATAGGAGTCCCCAGAGTCAGGGCGTGACACATACACTGTCAACAGTGGGACCTTATATATACAGTGGGGAAAAAAAGTATTTAGTCAGCCACCAATTGTGCAAGTTCTCCCACTTAAAAGATGAGAGAGGCCTGTAATTTTCATCATAGGTACACGTCAACTATGACAGACAAATTGAGAAGAAAAAAATCCAGAAATTCACATTGTAGGATTTTTAATGAATTTATTTGCAAATTATGGTGGAAAATAAGTATTTGGTCACCTACAAACAAGCAAGATTTCTGGCTCTCACAGACCTGTAACTTCTTCTTTAAGAGGCTCCTCTGTCCTCCACTCGTTACCTGTATTAATGGCACCTGTTTGAACTTGTTATCAGAATAAAATACACCTGTCCACAACCTCAAACAGTCCCACTCCAAACTCCACTATGGCCAAGACCAAAGAGCTGTCAAAGGACACCAGAAACAAAATTGTAGACCTGCACCAGGCTGGGAAGACTGAATCTGCAATAGGTAAGCAGCTTGGTTTGAAGAAATCAACTGTGGGAGCAATTATTAGGAAATGGAAGACATACAAGACCACTGATAATCTCCCTCAATCTGGGGCTCCACGCAAGATCTCACCCCGTGGGGTCAAAATGATCACAAGAACGGTGAGCAAAAATCCCAGAACCACACAGGGGGACCTAGTGAAAGACCTGCAGAGAGCTGGGACCAAAGTAACAAAGCCTACCATCAGTAACATACTACGCCGCCAGGGACTCAAATCCTGCAGTGCCAGACGTGTCGCCCTGCTTAAGCCAGTACATGTCCAGGCCCGTCTGAAGTTTGCTAGAGTGCATTTGGATGATCCAGAAGAGGATTGGGAGAATGTCATATGGTCAGATGAAACCAAAATATAACTTTTTGGTAGAAACTCAACTCATCGTGTTTGGAGGACAAAGAATGCTGAGTTGCATCCAAAGAACACCATACCTACTGTGAAGCATGGGGGTGGAAACATCATGCTTTGGGGCTGTTTTTCTGCAAAGGGACCAGGACGACTGATCCGTGTAAAGGAAAGAATGAGTGGGGCCATGTATCGTGAGATTTTGAGTGAAAACCTCCTTCCATCAGCAAGGGCATTGAAGATGAAACGTGGCTGGGTCTTTCAGCATGACAATGATCCCAAACACACCGCCCGGGCAACGAAGGAGTGGCTTCGTAAGAAGCATTTCAAGGTCCTGGAGTGGCCTAGCCAGTCTCCAGATCTCAACCCCATAGAAAATCTTTGGAGGGAGTTGAAAGTCCGTGTTGCCCAGCGACAGCCCCAAAACATCACTGCTCTAGAGGAGATCTGCATGGAGGAATGGGCCAAAATATCAGCAACAGTGTGTGAAAACCTTGTGAAGACTTACAGAAAACGTTTGACCTGTGTCATTGCCAACAAAGGGTATATAACAAAGTATTGAGAAACTTTTGTTATTGACCAAATACTTATTTTCCACCATAATTTGCAAATAAATTCATAAAAAATCCTACAATGTGATTTTCTGGATTTTTTTTCTTCTCATTTTGTCTGTCATAGTTGACGTGTACCTATGATGAAAATTACAGGCCTCTCTCATCTTTTTAAGTGGGAGAACTTACACAATTGGTGGCTGACTAAATACTTTTTTCCCCCACTGTATGTATATATATATATATATATATATATATATATATATATATATATATATATATATATATATATATATATATATATATATATATATATATATATATATATATATACAGGTCTGTGCCTTTCCAAAACATGTCCAATCAATTGAATTTACCACAGGTGGACTCCGATCAAGTTGTAGAAACATCTCAAGGATGATCAATGGAAACCGGATGCACCTGAGCTCAATTTCGTGTCTCATAGCAAAGGGTCTGAATACTTATGTAAATAATGGTATTTCTGTTTTTTTTTTTTAATACATTTGCAACAGTTTCTAAAAACCTGTTTTTGCTTTGTCATTATGGGGTATTGTGTGTAGATTGATGAGGGGGAAAAAAAACAATTTAATCAATTTTAGAGTAAGGCTGTAACTTATCAAAATGTGGAAAAAGTCAAGGGGTCTGAATACTTTCCAAAGGCACTGTAATTCTGTAATTCAGTGAAGTTATGATGCTAGTAATAGCCTAAACACATTCCAATTCATTTCATGTCATGATATTCTGTGCTTCAAGCCAAGCCCCCTCCATGTCCACCTTTCTCTCTTGCTCTCTCACCACCCGTGAACATGCACTTATCTGACCCATCAAACATGTGAACAACTAGCTTCCTTGTTCCGTAGCAAGCTGCTCTATCTGCAGTAATTGGTGGAGTAAATCAAGGACCTAAATAATAAACTATGTTGATTTCGCAGGTTAAATAATGAACGGAAAGGAACTATATGAACCACAACTTTTTGGTTGTTCGAACCGGTTCAGAACTTTAATATGCTGGTCAGAACACTGGAACGGAACCCCAAAAAATAGGGGTTCTGTTCGGAACAGAACGATTGGAAAATAATTTTGGTTACGACCCCGCTTAGAAAAAACATTTGTTTACTCATAATACCTTTTTCACAACACAGTTTCATCTTAGCAATAATGCAACAATGAGCATCAGTAATGACTGTATTGGATGGTGATGGTCAGCTAACTCGCTGTCACAGATTCAAAAGGTAAAGCCATCAGATTGGCCATCAGGGGATTCTCAGGGTCTTATTTGTCTTTGCAACAATGAGCATCAGTATTGAGGAAAGACTGTCGTGAGACCCAAATGGCACCCTATTCCCTATATAGTGCACTACTTTTGACCAGAGCCCTATGGGACATAGGGTGCCATTTGAGACACACCCCATGTCACAGCTGCAGCAGCTCCTCTTCTCAGTCACTCAGTGGGAATTAAATCAAATCAACACATGAAAGGACCCCAGTAGCTTTTCCTCCTAGTCTCTCTGAGCTGAAGTTGTAGTCCTGTGTGTGCCTAGCCCAAAAATCCCTTATCGCTGCTGCTATTTACTATTAATTTTTTTGGGTCGGGCTCTGGTCAAAGTAATGCACTATATAGGGAATAGGGTGCCATTTGGGACACATCCATTGCCTTTTTATTTTCGATTGGAGTGGTTTTTGCGAATGCCAGGCCAAATGGAGGTACTTACTTTGAAGCTCTCCCTGGGCCGTCCTTCAAAAGGCCTTCATTAAAAACCTAATAATAAAATATCTCCTCTTAGATGAGTTATAGCATTAGGATCATCGTACCTTTTAAATTCATGTTGCTCTCGTTAACCTTTATTCATCAGACATTATTGGATTAGACAATGCATAATAATGAGATTGAGCCAGTGCAATGTCAAACACCAAGGCAGTCTTAGTCTGTCATTATGTAAAATAGTGTGATTATGAACTGGTCAAATCAAACAGCAGAAATCAAGAGCACTGAGACCTGAGACCTGTCTCTCTCTGCTGACCTTTGCGAAATAGCTGTCTGGGCGTGTAAAGCATTGATGTGTCCCAAATGGCAGTTGACTTCCTTTGTAGTGCACTACTTTTGACCAGGGCCCATGGGGCTCGCATCACAAATAGTGCAGTTTATAGTGAATAGGGTGTCATTTGGGACACAGACACTGGGCATGAAAAGCCCAATGTATTCTGCACTAGACTGAGTGCTTTTCTCTGTTCCATTTGTCATTTTCTGTGAGTCTCAGACACTGTCAACAGGGGTGTGAGAAATGGGCTGGTGAGAGATTGTTTTTAATTCATTTTTTCTCTCTTGTTGGAAGAGCTGTTGCCTCCTTCTGTCTCCCTAAATCTTGTCAGATAAATGTTAGGATTCAGTCGGCTTTTATGCCGCAATGTCCTCATGCAATGGGTCAATCACACAGGCTGTAATAGGAAAGGGTCCTGTTTCCATCGTGTAGCAGGGTACTGTATGGTGTCCTCAATACTAAGGTGTATATTGCGTATATTGAAAGCAAATGCTGGAGTTACGCATTAAAGCAGTTGAAGTTGGCCAGGTCAGACCTGTGTCCCCTTCACTTATGGCCTAAACTCACCAAAGGTGAGCATGCCAGGCATGTGTGTGATTTATTTTAGAATGCATTGTTTTGAATTATAATGACCCAACTGAAGCTGGGTGGGCGGGTTGTCCGCTTTGACGCCTCCAATTGAACGGGTCTCTATATTTGCTTTTTATTGCTGGTGCTGTAGTCACACAAAACAATAACAATGTTGTCATTATTCACTTTTTTTCGAGCTCATTTGAATTGGAAGAGGTAGCTAAGGCTTGAGGCTTTACCATGCATGCTAAATTAGACCAATTCATCCACTTACGGAAACACAACATCGCTATCAGCAAAGATGATTGGAGATATGGACTGTCATGCTAGCATACAGTCACTGCTCTGCTTGTCCTTTCCACCTTCCTCACTCTGCTTGCTCCGCCCGCCCACTTCTGGTGAGTTTTTCGCTTTACTGATCAGTATTGGAGTGTAAGCACCCATTTCCAGAACCTTCTCTGGGTCTGCAGATCTACTATCAATGGACGTCATTATCTATTCGGTAAGGGTTTGTTGATTAGTTTGCATGAATGCTATGTTGCAAGTTTGGACTAGCACAGAAACCTTTGCTTGATTTTGTAGGACACTTCCAGGTTCCAACAGCATGTTCCAGGTTCCAACAGCATGTTCCAGGTTCCAACAGAATGTTCCAGGTTCCAACAGAAGGCTCATCATAGTACCTTCTGTTCAGCTGAAGACATCACAGACAGGCTTTCATCTTCACCTTCACATGGCGCAACATTGAGCCTCAGTAATGACTGTATTAGCTGGTGATGAAGAGCTAAACACAGACATCAGATTGTCCACCGGGCTTTTGAGGGATTTCTTCAAGCAGGGAACCAGAATGGATGCACAGGTTTGTTCAGATCCCCCCTTTTCCTCTCCTGTTCCCGTGCCAACCATCATTGCCAGCTGTGCCTCATCATCAGCTGCCTCCTCTCTTCTTTCCTCTCCTCAGATTCAAATAAATTGATTAAAAACAGACAGAGATGTTGCTTGCGATCACAAGCTCCCTCCCTCAGTCGTTCAAGCACACTTTGTAATGATAACGCGTGGTGGCCCCTTGATTATTGCCTTGTGGACACTGCCCGGCAGAGGGACAGAGGGACAGAGGGACAGAGGGACAGAGGGACAGAGGGACAGAGGGACAGAGGGACAGAGGGACAGAGGGAGGAATCTTTTGTTCGTTAGTTCTTTCTTTCTTTCCTATGCTAATATAGCTAAAATTCGCTAGCTAGCTAACCAACAACTGTAATGATGTATTTGAGAGACAACAAGTGCTTATTTTGCAACTTTATTTATGTTTTCGGTCCCGCTTTACATGACGTTCAGCCTAAAAGCTTTCATAATGCTTTCATAAGCAATACATAAATGTGTTACAAAGCATCTATAACTGTATGTCATTCTTTATAAAGGGTTCATAAATGTAGCATAACTGTGTGACATTATCACCAATGTCAAATGTGACATAACCCACTGTCGAATATGATATAAACTTGTGCGCCCCATGGGGCGGCGCACAATTGGCCCAGCGTCGTCCAGGGTAGGGGAGGGAATGGCCGGCAGGGATATAGCTTAGTTGGTAGAGCATGGCGTTTGCAACGCCAGGGTTGTGGGTTCGATTCCCATGGGGGGCCAGTATGATTTTTTTTATTTTTTTTATGTATGCACTCACTAACTGTAAGTCGCGCTGGATAAGAGCGCCTGCTAAATGACTAAAATGTAAATGTAAATGTAATGTGCATTATAAAGGGTGACATGTTGTGCTGAAGGATGACACATGCTCTAGTCACATTACAGCTAATCTCGAAAGGTCTGGTGGACCAACGCATCAAACTTGGCCTTCATTAGTTAGGGTTAAAATCACAATTTCAGAAGATAAATTGTGGAAATGGGCAGGGTTTAGCCATAATAATGATTTTTTTTGACTGTGTTAAGTAGTGACGATGACAAACACTCCCACTAAGGCCAACTTTGAATGGTTGATATCCCAGGCTTATATGTGCTGTGTGTGCAATAGCCTAGGGACGACGTTACACCAAGAAGCACTTACCTTGATGAAGACCCCAACCTAAAGAAATTGAAAGTGTCTTTCTTCTGGAACCAAGTTACATGTTCCTCAGTACACAACAAAAATGAGCTATACCGCGCGGTGCAGCCCGGTCAGGTGTTTGACACATTCACCCACTCACCCGCTGAAAGATCAGCCACAAAATGTTGGCACCATTGTAACATGTTGTAATCAAGCCCTGGTCTCCAGCATGGGAACAAAAGAGGAATACCTGGTGCGGTAGTCTCAGGTTGGGCTACTACAAATCGTCTTGGTTCTGACAAACTCACACACAAACGCAAGGTTTGCAGGTCCATCAACCCATTTCAGTCCCTCTGACACCCTACAGTAACCTGTGGATCATGAGAGAACCTTCATAAATCAGCAGAAAGTTAAAATACTAGTTATTGAAACTTCATGTAATGTCCTGTAATACTTAGTTTGAAGTGAGACCCCTTTGGTCCTTCATAACACATCTATAAATGCCTTGTAACATATCCAGTGTTTAATTTGAGCTGGATACAGCCGGTACAGGATCCAGCACCTGTCCGTTCTGGACTGTTTTGTTCTGGAACCTATTTGGCCGGATCCGGTAACTCTCATGGCATTAATTTCTTTCCACTTTCTATGATCTCTCTACTTTGATAGACATGAGCCTGCAACTCTCATTTCTACAGCATTGAACTTCAGCATTTATTTCCTTGTAGAATCATAACCGTGCGACGGGTTCTGAAGGAACTGCAGCACCCCTGATACATTGAAATACATTTGCCAAAGTTATAGAATTACTGCTGTCTGTTCAGAAATAAATGAAATCATTCAGAATAGCCTGCTACATCATGAGAAGGCCTATAATTTAGCCACAGAGGATCAATAGCTTATTTCTTTTAAATAGCCTAGCTGTGGATTGTAGCCCAATAACATTGAATAGCCTACAGTCGGGAACGCGCGGCAAATCTGTCAGTGAACAAGCAGCATGCAGCCAAAACAGGCCTTTCGCATTCCAGGGTTTTTCTTTATTTTTTACTATTTTCTACATTGTAGAATAATAGTGAAGACATCAAAACTATGAAATAACACATATGGAATCATGTAGTAACCAAAAAAGTGTTAAACAAATCAAAATATATTTGAGATTCTTCAAAGTAGCAACCCTTTGTCTTGATGACAGCTTTGCACACTCTTGGCATTCTCTCAACCAGCTTCATGAGGTTGGTTGAGAGAATGCATTTCAATTAACAGGTGTGCCTTCTTAAAAGTTCATTTGTGGAATTTCTTTCCTTCTTAATCCGTTTGAGCCAATCAGTTGTGTTGTGACAAGGTAGGGGTGGTATACAGAAGATAGCCCTATTTGGTAAAAGACCAAGTCCATATTATGGCAAGAACAGCTCAAATAAGCAAAGAGAAACGACAGCCCATCATTACTTTAAGACATGAAGGTCAGTCAATCCGGAAAATGTCAAGAACACAATGCTCAACCAAGATGCATGACAAGGTTATAAATGCTTTGTGAAGCCTCAATTTAATGTGATTTATAAGGCCTTTATTAAGCGGTGCTTATGCCACCTTTTATAAAGCACAGGTTTATGTCCTCTTTGACAAAGTGGGTTATGTCACACAGTTATGCCACATTTATGAACCCTTTATAAAGCATGACATACGGTTATAGATGATTTGTAACACATGTAGTGTTTATGAAGGCTTTATAAGCTGCACGTCATTTAAAGCGGGACCATGTTTAAAATAAACATTGGAGATGAAATATAGTTTACTTGTTGTCAACAATCTAAGCCAACCCTGTCTGTTTCGCCCCATAGTTGCACGTCGGTTTTGTTGCTAAACAACCAACATGTCTATTATCATACGTGTGTCATCCGACCTTTATATAATTACATGATTCAAATGCATTGCGTCTGACCTCTTAATGGTTCTTACAAAAGGGTCAACTTCTAGGACACTATTAATAATTATGGGTCGTCCATGATAACCTGTTGTCCATCTATATTCGTTATATCATTTATATACCAGAATGTTTTTTTGAGACCCGTCTATCTGTATCGACCAATGTCCTAGGATGAGAAACTGAAAAAGATGTGTATTGCATGACGATCTCTAGTAGAATGATTGATGGTTGTTTATATTGTTTGACCGTCAACTTCGCCAGCTCTGTCCTCTGGCTGATGGTCCTGTCCTGTCCTGTCTGCATGATGGCACATCCTCATCCTCCCCATGTATTCTCTAGCAGCATCGGTCTCACAACATTGGCCAGTCTGGCCAGTGAGCTGTAGTCCAGTGACATTAGCTCACTCTCTACACATTAGTGACGCTCAAATGATCAGAACAACAGTGGGATGGATGGATGGTTGCCTGGTGATAAGGAATGAATATTGGCGTGTTTATTTCTGTGTTTGTTAGTTGGTGTGGTATTAACCTCATTGGATCAGTGTTTCCTCTACCACTGACTGAATTAATCTTCCTGGCTCTGTCCTGTAAAGTGTCATTTATTCAGATATGCATGCTCTGCAGCTCTCCTATCAGTATTTAAATCAGAGGGTCGCTGGGTTACGCTTTGGGGTATTTTCTTCTGCTCATTCACGCACACCCTCCCCTTCTATGCCCCCTGCTCTCTCTCTCTCTCTCTCTCTTTTTCTCTCTCACCCTCCCTTTCTATGCCCTCTGCTCTCTCTCACACCCTCCACTTCTATGCCCTCTGCTCTCTCTCTCTCTCTTTTTCTCTCTCACCCTCCCTTTCTATGCCCTCTGCTCTCTCTCTCTCTCTCTCTCACTCTCTCTCACACCCTCCCCTTCTATGCCCTCTGCTCTCTCTCTCTCTCTCTCTCTCTATCGCACCCTCCCCTTCTATGCCATCTGCTCTCTCTCTCTCTGTCTCTCTCTCTCTCTCTCTCTCTCACACACACCCTCCCCTTCTATGCCCTCTGCTCTCTCTCTCTCTCTCTCACACCCTCCCCTTCTATGCCCTCTGCTCTCTCTCTCTCTCTCTCTCTCTCTCCATCCTCCCCTTCTATGCCCTCTGCTCTCTCTCTCTCTCTCTCTCCCTCTCTCTCTCTCTCTCTCTCTCTCTCTCTCTCTCTCTCTCTCTCTCTCTCTCTCTCTCTCTCTCTCTCTCTCTCTCTCTCTCTCTTCTCACAACCTCCCCCTTCTATGCCCTCTGCTCTCTCTCTCTCTCTCTCTCTCTCTCTCTCTCTCTCACACACACCCTTCCCTTATATGCCCTCTGCGCTCTCTCTCTCTCTCAATTCAATTTCAATTGAAGGGCTTTATTGGCATAGGAATTAATAATAATAATATGCCATTTAGCAGACGCTTTTATCCAAAGCGACTTACAGTCATGCGTGCATACATTTTTACGTATGGGTGGTCCCGGGGATCGAACCCACTACCTTGGCGTTACAAGCGCCGTGCTCTACCAGCTGAGCTACAAAGCAAGCTGCTTGCCAAAGCAAGTGACGTAAATATTAAACTAAATTGAAATAAACAATAAAAATTAACAGTAAACATTACACTCCAAAAGAATAAAGACATTTCAAATGTTGTATTCAATTCTGCTCTGCATGCATTATTTGGTGTTTTACGTTGTACACAGAGGATATTTTTGCAGAATTCTGCATGCAGAGTCTCAATTTGGAGTTTGTCCCATTTTGTGAATGCTTGGTTGGTGAGCGGACCCCAGACCTCACAACCATAAAGGGCAATGGGTTCTATAACTGATTCAAGTATTTTTAGCCAGATCCTAATTGATATGTCAAATTTGATGTTCTGTTTGATGGCGTAGAAGGCCCTTCTTGCCTTGTCTCTCAGATCGTTCACAGCTTTGTGGAAGTTACCTGTGGCGCTGATGTTTAGGCCGAGGTATGTATAGTTTTTTGTGTGCTCTAGGGCAATGGTGTCTAGATGGAATTTGTATTTTGGTCCTGGCAACTGGACCTTTTTTGGAACACCATAATTGTACTATCAGGGTCCAGGTCTAACAGAATCTGTGCAGAAGATCTAGGTGCTGCTGTAGGCCCTCCTTGGTTGGGGACAGAAGCACCAGATCATCAGCAAACAGTAGACATTTTACTTCAGATTCTAGTAAGGTGAGGCCGGGTGCTGCAGACTGTTCTAGTGCCCTCGCCAATTTGTTGATATATATGTTGAAGAGGGTGGGGCTTAAGCTGCATCCCTGTCTCACCCCACGGCCCTGTGGAAAGAAATGTGTGTGTTTTTTGCCAATTTTTTACCGCACACTTGTTGTTTGTGTACATGGATTTTATAATGTCGTATCTTTTTCCCCCAACACCACTTTCCATTAATTTGTATAGCAGACCCTCATGCTGAACGACGACAATGATAACATTCAGCTAGCAGGCTATACGCTACATCGGCAGGACAGAACGGCAGACTCGGGTAAGACGAGGGGTGGCGGTCTCTGTATATTTGTAAACAACAGCTGGTGCACAAAATCAAATACTAAGGAAGTCTCAAGGTTTTGCTCGCCTGAGGTAGAGTATCTTATGATAAGCTGTAGACCACACTATTTACCAAGAGAGTTTTCATCTATATTTTTCATAGCTGTCTATTTACCACCACAAACCAATGCTGGCATTAAGATTGCACTGAATGAGTTGTACAAGGCCATTAATCAACAGGAAAACGCTCATCCAGATGCAGCGCTCCTAGTAGCAGGGGACTTTAATGCAGGGAAACTTAAATCCGTTCTACCTAATTTCTACCAGCATGTTAAATGTGCAACCAGAGGGGAAAAAACTCTAGACCACCTTTACTCCACACACAGAGACGCATACAAAGCTCTCCCTCGCCCTCCATTTGGCAAATCTGACCATAACTCTATCCTCCTGATTCCTGCTTATAAGCAAAAACTGAAGCAGGAAGCACCAGTGATTCGGCTAATAAAAAAGTGGTCAGATGACGCAGATGCTAAGCTACAGGACTGTTTTGCTAGCACAGACTGGAACATGTTCCGGGATTCTTCAGACAGCATTGAGGAGTACACCACATCAGTCACTGGCTTCATCAATAAGTGCATCGATGATGTCGTCCCCACAGTGACCGTACGTACATACCCCAACCAGAAGCCATGGATTACAGGAAACATCCGCACTGAGCTAAAGGGTAGAGCTGCCGCTTTCAAGGAACGGGACTCTAACCCGGACGCTTATAAGAAATCCCGCTATGACCTCCGACGAACCATCAAACAGGCAAAGAGTCAATACAGGTCTAAGATTGAATCATACTACACTGGCTCTGACGCTCGTCGGATGTGGCAGGGCTTGAAAACTATTACAGACTACAAAGGGAAGCACAGCCGCGAGCTGCCCAGTGACACAAGCCTACCAGACGAGCTAAACCACTTCTATGCTCGCTTCGAGGCAAGCAACACTGAAGCATGCATGAGAGCACCAGCTGTTCCGGACGACTATGTGATCACGCTCTCCGTAGCCGATGTGAGTAAGACTTTTAAGCAGGTCAACATTCACAAGGCCGCAGGGCCAGACGGATTACCAGGACGTGTACTCCGAGCATGTGCTGACCAACTGGCAAGTGTCTTCACTGACATTTTCAACATGTCCCTGACTGAGTCTGTAATACCAACATGTTTCAAGCAGACCACCATAGTCCCCGTGCCCAAGAACTCTAAGATAACCTGCCTAAATGACTACCGACCCGTGGCACTGACGTCTGTAGCCATGAAGTGCTTTGAAAGACTGGTCATGGCTCACATCAACAGCATAATCCCAGAAACCCTAGACCCACTCCAATTTGCATACCGCCCCAACAGATCCACAGATGATGCAATCTCTATCGCACTCCACACTGCCCTTTCCCACCTGGACAAGAGGAACACCTACGTGAGAATGCTATTCATTGACTACAGCTCAGCATTCAACACCATAGTGCCCTCAAAGCTCATCACTAAGCTAAGGATCCTGGGACTAAACACCTCCCTCTGCAACTGGATCCTGGACTTCCTGACGGGCCGCCCCCAGGTGGTAAGGGTAGGTAACAACACATCTGCCACACTGATCCTCAACACGGGGGCCCCTCAGGGGTGCGTGCTCAGTCCCCTCCTGTACTCTCTGTTCACCCATGACTGCATGGCCAGGCACGACTCCAACACCATCATTAAGTTTGCCGACGACACAACAGTGGTAGGCCTGATCACCGACAACGATGAGACAGCCTATAGGGAGGAGGTCAGAGATCTGGCCGTGTGGTGCCAGGACAACAACCTCTCCCTCAACGTGACCAAGACAAAGGAGATGATTGTGGACTACAGGAAAAAAAAGAGGACTGAGCACGCCCCCATTCTCATCGACGGGGCTGTAGTGGAACAGGTTGAGAGCTTCAAGTTCCTTGGTGTCCACATCACCAACGAACTATCATGGTCCAAACACACCAAGACAGTCGTGAAGAGGGCACGACAAAGCCTATTCCCCCTCAGGAGACTAAAAAGATTTGGCATGGGTCCTCAGATCCTCAAAAAATTCTACAGCTGCACCATCGAGAGCATCCTGACTGGTTGCATCACCGCCTGGTATGGCAACTGCTTGGCCTCTGACCGCAAGGCACTACAGAGGGTAGTGCGTACGGCCCAGTACATCACAGGGGCAAAGCTCCCTGCCATCCAGGACCTCTATACCAGGCGGTGTCAGAGGAAGGCCCTCAAAATTGTCAAAGACTCCAGTCACCCTAGTCATAGACTGTTCTCTCTGCTACCGCACGGCAAGCGGTACCGGAGTGCCAAGTCTAGGTCCAAAAGACTTCTCAACAGCTTCTACCCCCAAGCCATAAGACTCCTGAACAGCTAATCATGGCTACCCGGACTATTTGCACTGCCCCCCCACCCCATACTTTTTACGCTGCTGCTACTCTGTTAAGTATTTATGCATAGTCACTTTAACTCTACCCACATGTACATATTACCTCAACTACCTCAACTAGCCGGTGCCCCCGCACATTGACTATGCAACGGTACCCCCCTGTATATATAGCCTCCCTACTGTCACTTTATTCTATTGTATATATAGCCTCCCTACTGTCACTTTATTTTTACTTCTGCTCTTTTTTTCTCAACACTTTTTTGTTGTTGTTTTATTCTTACTTTTTT
The DNA here is from genome assembly GCF_964263955.1 of Coregonus lavaretus. Taxonomy (NCBI): domain Eukaryota; kingdom Metazoa; phylum Chordata; class Actinopteri; order Salmoniformes; family Salmonidae; genus Coregonus; species Coregonus lavaretus. The sequence continues at coordinate 10,310,186 of NC_139988.1, forward strand.
TGTTTAAAATAAATGCACTGTTGGTTAAGGGCTGTAAGTAAGCATTTCACTGTAATGTCTGCACCTGTTGTATTCGGCGCATGTGACCAATAAAATTTGATTTGATTTGATTTGATTTGATTTGATTTGAAATTGAGTCAAAAGCTTTTTTGAAATCAACAAAGCATGAGAGGACTTTGCTTTTGTTTTGGTTTGTTTGTTTGTCAATATTTTTTGTCAATATGGGTGTGCAGGGTGAATATGTGGTCTGTTGTACAGTAATTTGGTAAAAAAACAATTTGACATTTGCTCAGTACATTGTTTTCACTGAGGAAATGTACGAATCTGCTGTTAATGATAATGCAGAGGATTTTCCCAAGGTTGCTGTTGACGCATATCCCACGGTAGTTATTAGGGTCAAATTTGTCTCCCCTTTTGTGGACTGGGGTGATCAGTCCTTGGTTCCAAATATTGGGGAGTATGCCAGAGCTGAGGATGATGTTAAAGAGTTTAAGTATAGCCAATTGGAATTTGTGGTCTGTATATTTCATTCATTGTAATTGGAGAATCCAGTGGTTTCTGGTAGTCTTTAATAGTTGATTCTAAGATTTGTATTTGATCATGTATATGTTTTTGCTGTTTGTTCTTTGATATAGGGCCAAAAAGATTGGAGAAGTGGTTTATCCATACATCTCTGTTTTGGATAGATAACTCTTTGTGTTGTTGTTTGTTTAGTGTTTTCCAATTGTCGTGGATGTCACGACTTCCGCCGAGGCTGCCTCCCCTCCTTGTTCGGGCAGGTTTCGGCGTTCGGCATCAACGGCTTACTAGCTACTGCCGATCCATTTATCATCACTCCATTTGTCTTGTCTTCAATCACACACACCTGGTCCTTATTCCCTCATTAGTCATGGTATAAGTGTTCCCTCTGCTTCCTTGTCTGTGTGGGTGATTGTTTATTGTGGAGGTTTGTGTAGCTCGGTGGAGCTCGTGTATTGTGTATCGATGGGAGTATTCTCCCGTGTGCCTTGTATTTTCCAGTGCGCCTGTTTTGTGCCCTGGAGTGTGTTTGACGCATTTCTGCGTAATCCTGTATTTTGCAGATTAAAGCCTATTATTCTGTGATTTACCCTCCTGCGCCTGACGACTTCAACACCACCTGATCACAGTGGACACTCAGGGACACTCAAAGTCAATCTTAAATGAATCACTGTTTATTGTCAGCGTGCTGGAGAAGTTTCAACCAATCAATGCACCATAGTACACATGTCAATCAGGGGCTCTGCTGGGGCCATCCCAGCAGTTGTCTTATAAACGGCTATACACAGACAAGTTATATTTGCATGATTTAGCATAATACATTCATCATTACCGTTTTGTTTCATTCATGTGACCGACCAATACTGGTTCATAACATGTGACAGACTAATACCTCATGAGGTTTCTTCTCTCTAAGCTGAGACCTTTAAACTGAGATATCTTTCGTTCTCAAAACAAGGTCTGGGCGTACTGCCAAATTGCAGATAATGATAAGTGAGGATTCGTCCGATCAGTCACTTGCATGAACACAGAAATTGGTTATTAGAACAGCACATGAATAGAACTTAGAAATGTATAGAATAGAAAAGCACCAACATTAAAATTACCATCACACAATTTTCCCAGAAGAGGTTAGATTCTATGGATTCTTCAATACATTGAGCTGATTTTTGACATGCTGTTCCTTATTTTTCCAGAGTGTATTTCTGTATTGTTTTAGTGTTTCACCATAGTGAAAGCATAGGCTCAGGTTTTCTGAGTCTCTATGTTCTTGGTTGGATAGGTTTCTCATTTTCTTTCTTAGGTTTTTGCATTCTTCATCAAACATTTGTCATTGTTGTTAATTTTCTTAGGTTTTCTGCTTGAAATGTTTAGATTTGATAGGGAAACTGAGTGGTCAAATATACTGTTTAGGTTTTCTACTGCCAAGTTTACACTTTCACTATTACAGTGAAACGTTTTGTCCAGGAAGTTGTCTGAAAGAGATTACATTTTTTTGTTGCGTAATAGTTTTTTGGTAGGTTTCCACACTACTTTCCTTCCATCTATAGCATTTCTTAATATTATTCAGTTCCTTTGGCTTTGATGCCTCATGATTGAGTATTGCTGTGATCTGATAGGGGTGTCAGTGGGCTGACTGTGAACGCTCTGAGAGACTCTGGGTTGAGGTCAGTGATAAAGTAGTCTAGAGTACTACTGCCAAGAGATGAGCTATAGGTGTACCTCGAAACCTACCATTGACTATGTACATATCCAGCATGTGACAGAGCTGCAGGAGTTGTGACCCGTTCTCGTTGGTTATGTTGTCGTAGTTGTCCCTAGGGGGGCATATGGGGGAGGGAATTCTGTCACCTCCAGGTAGGTGTTTGTCCCACTGTGTGCTGAGGGTGTCAGGTTCTTGTCCAGTTCTGGCATTTAGGTCGCCACAGACTAGTACATGTCCCTGGGCCTGGAAAGGATTGATTTCCCCCTCCAGGATGGAGAAGCTGTCTTCATTAAAGTATGGGGATTCTAGTGGGGGGATATAGGTGGCACACAGGATAACATTTTTCTCTGTTGAGATAATATCCTTTTGAATTTCTAGCTAAATGTAAAATGTTCCTGTTTTGATTAATTTAATAGTGAGTTAGGTCTGGTCTATACCAAATTAGCATGCCCCTTGAGTCCCTTCCCTGTTTTATTCCTGGTAGTTTGGTGAATGGGACTACCAGCTCTCTGTAACCTAGAGGGCAACCAGTGGGTCCATCTCCTCTATACCATGTTTTTTCTAGGATGACATTGTCTGTATTTCTGATTTCTTTGGTGAAGTCAAGGTTCCTGCTCTTTAGGCCAAAGGGAGATGACCTCAGGCCTTGGATATTCCAGGAGGCAGTAGTGAAGGCTTTGTTTTCCATAAAGTGTCCAATGTTGTTAGTCGTGTTTTTTGACTTCTCTCTCTCTCTCTCTCTCTCTCTCTCTCTCTCTCTCTCTCTCTCTCTCTCTCTTTCACACCCTCCCCTTCTATGCCCTCTGCTCTCTCTCTCTCTCTCTCTCTCTCTCTCTCGCTCACACCCTCCCCTTCTATGCTCTCTCTCTCTCGCTCTCTCTCACACCCTCCCCTTCTATGCCATCTGCTCTCTCTCCCTCTCTCTCTCTCTCTCTCTCTCTCTCTCTCTCTCTCTCTCTCTCTCTCTCTCTCTCTCTCTCTCTCTCTCACACCCTCCCCTTTTATTCCCTCTGCGGTCTCTCTCTGTCTGTCTCTCCCTACCTCCCTCGTGGTACAGACATGTCCTCTCCTCTCCCCTGCATGTCTCCAGCTAGCTACATTCTATCAGCCCCTGCACCCCGCCTGCAGCTAATGACAACTTCCTTTATTGTGCTGCTGGGCAGGGCTGAGATGTAGCTGTAGCTGTCATTGGGTTCATTTACTCAGAGGGACAGTTTAACATGTCTATCTCTTAAGTACTGTATGAATCTGCCACATTCCGGTACGTATGTACCTGTTTGATTATGCATAATGATTGCTTTGTCACATTGCAGTGCTGCCACCATTATTACTGGTAGAAGTAGCTTAATATATAGTAGGATATTCATGTTTATGTTTTTTGACATACGACTTGATTATAAAATATGACTTAAAGACACTACTTCTTGTGGATAGCAGTTCATTAATACCCAAAGCACAATGCCTCATCAGCTGTGATGGGTTCAGCTCTCTGAATTAATAGTCACATAGGTCTGACTGCTGCAGCAGGATTTGAAAACACTGAAAGGCTAAACATCTCACAAATGACAACAATCTGCCTGATTCAAGCTTTGATTACCATTCAAACTCATTGTTGTCATTGTCACTAAAGAGGAAAGGATGCACTAAATGACTGCTTGTATCTATGAGAGTCCCAGGCCCTCATTTCTTCATAGGGTTTTGGGCTTGTGTCCCAAACTAGTCAAAAGTAGTGCAGTATGTAGGAAATAGGGTGCCATTTGGGACGCATTTCTGGTCTCTGGGTTACAGAAGGAGAGAAAAGGTCTTAATAACTTGTTCTCTCAGTGCAGCCCTCTCTGTCACTCTCCTGACAGGCTGGACTGACTGACTGACTCATAGAGTTATATTTCTATGGATTGACTGACTGGCGTGTGATGGAAAGCTGTGGCCAAATTAAAGCTTGGGAGAGAGAGACCCAATTATGCTGTTATTAACCGCCCACTGACCTCTCTGATGGAGCTTCTACGCCAGAGCCCATTATATCAAAAAATGTCTGTTAGATTACAGCGGCCTGTGTCAATCACATTGAGTGATGTAAGTTTGTTCTCAAACTTCTTTACAATGCAGTGCATATTGTGGCCGACATAAAACCATAAACAGCGTCTCTGAACACAGCCCTGTTAAACAGAGAAAGGTATTACAAGGTTTATCATGTATAGTTGTCCCTTTAATGTGTAGAGACAATGGAGAGAGGAGTATTACAATGTTCGAGTCTGGAATGCAAAACAAACAAAAGTTAAAAGACCTGTAGTCATTTATCACGAAGCTGGGGGAAGTTGGTTATTAAAAAAATTCTGTGTGGCACAAGCAAGACTAATTACACACAAATAACAGCTTTTATTGCCCACAAACTCTCTGTCACCTCCACCTCGTTATTCACTGTTTAAAGTGATAGTTCCTGTAGACTTGTCATTGCACTAACGCTAGTTACTTACTTACTTTATTTTATTGTCCCCATGGGGAAATTTTGTTGCAGTGTCATGTACACATTTAAAGTGGCGTTAAATACAAAACAAGATTGACAATACAACTTTCAATAACAGTCACGCACCAATAAAAGTAAGAAATAAGAAATAAAACATTTAAAACATTTAAAACAAAGACTAGCCTGCTGGCCTTACGGGGTCAATGGGAACATTTGCCCGAGCTATTTAAGAGGGATATCACACCTGGCACAAATGATTGTCTCGTTCTATTTTTCCTGCTGAAGTTAGCATTGGCTCTCGAAACTACCTCTAACTTCTTTCATACTGGACCCCAAAATCCCAAACTATCCCTTTAACATGAATGTTTTTGCATGCTAAAAGTAATCTCATGACACTAAACTATACCAGGGATGTATCCCAAATGGCACCCTATTCCCTCCCTAGTGTACTACTATTCCCTCCCTAGTGTACTACTATTCCCTCCCTAGTGTACTACTATTCCCTATCTAGTGTACTACTATTCCCTATCTAATGTACTACTATTCCCTATCTAGTGTACTACTATTCCCTACCTAGTGTACTACTATTCCCTCCATAGTGTACTACTATTCCCTACCTAGTGTACTACTATTCCTTCCTAATGTACTACTATTCCCTACCTAGTGTACTACTATTCCCTACATAGTGTACTACTATTCCCTATCTAGTGTACTACTATTCCCTATCTAGTCTACTACTATTCCCTATCTAGTGTACTACTATTCCCTACCTAGTGTACTACTATTCCCTACCTAGTGTACTACTATTCCCTATCTAGTGTACTACTATTCCCTACATAGTGTACTACTATTCCCTATCTAGTGTACTACTATTCCCTATCTAGTGTACTACTATTCCCTATCTAGTGTACTACTATTCCCTATCTAGTGTACTACTATTCCCTCCATAGTGTACTACTATTCCCTATCTAGTGTACTACTATTCCCTGCATAGTGTACTACTATTCCCTCCGTAGTGTACTACTATTCCCTACATAGTGTACTACTATTCCCTCCATAGTGTACTACTATTCCCTACATAGTGTACTACTATTCCCTATCTAGTGTACTACTATTCCCTCCCTAGTGTAATACTATTCCTTCCATAGTGTACTACTATTCCCTCCATAGTGTACTACTATTCCCTACATAGTGTACTACTATTCCCTACATAGTGTACTACTATTCCCTACCTAGTGTACTACTATCCCCTATCTAGTGTACTACTATTCCCTACATAGTGTACTACTATTCCCTCCATAGTGTACTACTATTCCCTACATAGTGTACTACTATTCCCTACATAGTGTACTACTATTCCCTCCGTAGTGTACTACTATTCCCTATCTAGTGTACTACTATTCCCTATCTAGTGTACTACTATTCCCAACATAGTGTACTACTGTTCCCTATTTAGTGTACTACTATTCCCTCCCTAGTGTACTACTATTCCCTCCATAATGTACTACTATTCCCTACATAGTGTACTACTATTCCCTATCTAGTGTACTACTATTCCCTACATAGTGTACTACTATTCCCTACCTAGTGTACTACTATTCCCTATCTAGTGTACTACTATTCCCTATCTAATGTACTACTATTCCCTATCTAGTGTACTACTATTCCCTATCTAGTGTACTACTATTCCCTACCTAGTGTACTACTATTCCCTATCTAGTATACTACTATTCCCTACATAGTGTACTACTATTCCCTCCATAGTGTACTACTATTCCCTCCATAGTGTACTACTATTCCCTCCGTAGTGTACTACTATTCCCTACCTAGTGTACTACTATTCCCTTTCTAGTGTACTACTATTCCCTACATAGTGTACTACTATTCCCTACATAGTGTACTACTATTCCCTACCTATTGTACTACTATTCCCTATCTAGTGTACTACTATTCCCTACATAGTGTACTACTATTCCCTATCTAGTGTACTACTATTCCCTACCTAGTGTACTACTATTCCCTATCTAGTGTACTACTATTCCCTACCTAGTGTACTACTATTCCCTATCTAGTGTACTACTATTCCCTACCTAGTGTACTACTATTCCCTACCTAGTGTACTACTATTCCCTATCTAGTGTACTACTATTCCCTACCTAGTGTACTACTATTCCCTATCTAGTGTACTACTATTCCCTCCATAGTGTACTATTATTCCCTCCGTAGTGTACTACTATTCCCTACATAGTGTACTACTATTCCCTATCTAGTGTACTACTATTCCCTACATAGTGTACTACTATCCCCTATCTAGTGTACTACTATTCCCTCCCTAGTGTACTACTATTCCTTCCATAGTGTACTACTATTCCCTACATAGTGTACTACTATTCCCTCCATAGTGTACTACTATTCCCTACATAGTGTACTACTATTCCCTACATAGTGTACTACTATTCCCTACCTAGTGTACTACTATTCCCTATCTAGTGTACTACTATTCCCTATCTAGTGTACTACTATTCCCTACCTAGTGTACTACTATTCCCTATCTAGTGTACTACTATTCCCTCCATAGTGTACTACTATTCCCTGTCTAGTGTACTACTATTCCCTCCCTAGTGTACTACTATTCCTTCCATAGTGTACTACTATTCCCTCCGTAGTGTACTACTATTCCCTACATAGTGTACTACTATTCCCTATCTAGTGTACTACTATTCCCTACATAGTGTACTACTATCCCCTATCTAGTGTACTACTATTCCCTCCCTAGTGTACTACTATTCCTTCCATAGTGTACTACTATTCCCTACATAGTGTACTACTATTCCCTCCATAGTGTACTACTATTCCCTCCCTAGTATACTACTATTCCTTCCATAGTGTACTACTATTCCCTACATAGTGTACTACTATTCCCTCCATAGTGTACTACTATTCCCTCCATAGTGTACTACTATTCCCTACATAGTGTACTACTTTTCCCTCCCCAGTGTACTACTATTCCCTATCTAGTGTAGTACTATTCCCTATCTAGTGTACTACTATTCCCTATCTAGTGTACTACTATTCCCTACCTAGTGTACTACTATTCCCTACATAGTGTACTACTATTCCCTACATAGTGTACTATTATTCCCTCCGTAGTGTACTACTATTCCCTACATAGTGTACTACTATTCCCTATCTAGTGTACTACTATTCCCTACATAGTGTACTACTATCCCCTATCTAGTGTACTACTATTCCCTCCCTAGTGTACTACTATTCCTTCCATAGTGTACTACTATTCCCTCCATAGTGTACTACTATTCCCTACATAGTGTACTACTATTCCCTACATAGTGTACTACTATTCCCTACCTAGTGTACTACTATTCCCTATCTAGTGTACTACTATTCCCTATCTAGTGTACTACTATTCCCTGTCTAGTGTACTACTATTCCCTACATAGTGTACTACTATTCCCTCCATAGTGTACTACTATTCCCTCCGTAGTGTACTACTATTCCCTACCTAGTGTACTACTATCCCCTATCTAGTGTACTACTATTCCCTACATAGTGTACTACTATTCCCTCCATAGTGTACTACTATTCCCTACATAGTGTACTACTATTCCCTCCGTAGTGTACTACTATTCCCTATCTAGTGTACTACTATTCCCTATCTAGTGTACTACTATTCCCAACATAGTGTACTACTATTCCCTATTTAGTGTACTACTATTCCCTCCCTAGTGTACTACTATTCCCTCCATAATGTACTACTATTCCCTACATAGTGTACTACTATTCCCTATCTAGTGTACTACTATTCCCTACATAGTGTACTACTATTCCCTACCTAGTGTACTACTATTCCCTATCTAGTGTACTACTATTCCCTATCTAATGTACTACTATTCCCTATCTAGTTTACTACTATTCCCTATCTAGTGTACTACTATTCCCTACCTAGTGTACTACTATTCCCTATCTAGTATACTACTATTCCCTACATAGTGTACTACTATTCCCTCCATAGTGTACTACTATTCCCTCCATAGTGTACTACTATTCCCTCCGTAGTGTACTACTATTCCCTACCTAGTGTACTACTATTCCCTTTCTAGTGTACTACTATTCCCTACATAGTGTACTACTATTCCCTACATAGTGTACTACTATTCCCTACCTATTGTACTACTATTCCCTATCTAGTGTACTACTATTCCCTACATAGTGTACTACTATTCCCTATCTAGTGTACTACTATTCCCTACCTAGTGTACTACTATTCCCTATCTAGTGTACTACTATTCCCTACCTAGTGTACTACTATTCCCTATCTAGTGTACTACTATTCCCTACCTAGTGTACTACTATTCCCTACCTAGTGTACTACTATTCCCTATCTAGTGTACTACTATTCCCTACCTAGTGTACTACTATTCCCTATCTAGTGTACTACTATTCCCTCCATAGTGTACTATTATTCCCTCCGTAGTGTACTACTATTCCCTACATAGTGTACTACTATTCCCTATCTAGTGTACTACTATTCCCTACATAGTGTACTACTATCCCCTATCTAGTGTACTACTATTCCCTCCCTAGTGTACTACTATTCCTTCCATAGTGTACTACTATTCCCTCCATAGTGTACTACTATTCCCTACATAGTGTACTACTATTCCCTACATAGTGTACTACTATTCCCTACCTAGTGTACTACTATTCCCTATCTAGTGTACTACTATTCCCTATCTAGTGTACTACTATTCCCTGTCTAGTGTACTACTATTCCCTACATAGTGTACTACTATTCCCTCCATAGTGTACTACTATTCCCTCCATAGTGTACTACTATTCCCTCCGTAGTGTACTACTATTCCCTACCTAGTGTACTACTATTCCCTTTCTAGTGTACTACTATTCCCTATATAGTGTACTACTATTCCCTACATAGGGTACTACTATTCCCTACATAGTGTACTACTATTCCCTATCTAGTGTACTACTATTCCCTACATAGTGTACTACTATTCCCTCCCTAGTGTACTACTATTCCCTATCTAGTGTACTACTATTCCCTCCCTAGTATACTACTATTCCCTACCTAGTGTACTACTATTCCCTACATAGTGTACTACTATTCCCTCCCCAGTGTACTACTATTCCCTATCTAGTGTAGTACTATTCCCTATCTAGTGTACTACTATTCCCTATCTAGTGTACTACTATTCCCTACCTAGTGTACTACTATTCCCTACATAGTGTACTACTATTCCCTATCTAGTGTACTACTATTCCCTATCTAGTGTACTACTATTCCCTACCTAGTGTACTACTATTCCCTACCTAGTGTACTACTATTCCCTATCTAGTGTACTACTATTCCCTATCTAGTGTACTACTATTCCCTACATAGTGTACTACTATTCCCTACCTAGTGTACTACTATTCCCTATCTAGTGTACTACTATTCCTTCCATAGTGTACTACTATTCCCTCCATAGTGTACTACTATTCCCTATCTAGTGTACTACTATTCCCTCCATAGTGTACTACTATTCCCTACATAGTGTACTACTATTCCCTACATAGTGTACTACTATTCCCTCCCTAGTGTACTACTATTCCCTCCCTAATGTACTACTATTCCCTATCTAGTGTACTACTATTCCCTACCTAGTGTACTACTATTCCCTCCATAGTGTACTACTATTCCCTATCTAGTGTACTACTATTCCCTACCTAGTGTACTACTATTCCCTACATAGTGTACTACTATTCCCTATCTAGTGTACTACTATTCCCTCCATATTGTACTACTATTCCCTCCGTAGTGTACTAATATTCCCTACATAGTGTACTACTATTCCTTACCTAGTGTACTACTCTTCCCTACCTAGTGTACTACTATTCCCTATCTAGTGTACTACTATTCCCTACATAGTGTACTATTATTCCCTATCTAGTGTACTACTATTCCCTATCTAGTGTACTACTATTCCCTCCATAGTGTACTACTATTCCCTATGTAGTGTACTGCTATTCCCTACATAGTGTACTACTATTCCCTCCATAGTGTACTACTATTCCCTACCTAGTGTACTACTATTCCCTCCGTAGTGTACTACTATTCCCTACATAGTGTACTACTATTCCCTATCTAGTGTACTACTATTCCCTCCATAGTGTACTACTATTCCCTCCGTAGTGTACTACTATTCCCTACATAGTGTACTACAATTCCCTCCGTAGTGTACTACTATTCCCTATCTAGTGTACTACTATTCCCTACCTAGTGTACTACTATTCCCTATCTAGTGTACTACTATTCCCTACCTAGTGTACTACTATTCCCTATCTAGTGTACTACTATTCCCTACCTAGTGTACTACTATTCCCTACCTAGTGTACTACTATTCCCTCTCTAGTGTACTACTATTCCCTACCTAGTGTACTACTATTCCCTATCTAGTGTACTACTATTCCCTCCATAGTGTACTATTATTCCCTCCGTAGTGTACTACTATTCCCTACATAGTGTACTACTATTCCCTATCTAGTGTACTACTATTCCCTACATAGTGTACTACTATCCCCTATCTAGTGTACTACTATTCCCTCCCTAGTGTACTACTATTCCTTCCATAGTGTACTACTATTCCCTCCATAGTGTACTACTATTCCCTACATAGTGTACAACTATTCCCTACATAGTGTACTACTATTCCCTACCTAGTGTACTACTATTCCCTATCTAGTGTACTACTATTCCCTATCTAGTGTACTACTATTCCCTGTCTAGTGTACTACTATTCCCTACATAGTGTACTACTATTCCCTCCATAGTGTACTACTATTCCCTCCATAGTGTACTACTATTCCCTCCGTAGTGTACTACTATTCCCTACCTAGTGTACTACTATTCCCTTTCTAGTGTACTACTATTCCCTATATAGTGTACTACTATTCCCTACATAGGGTACTACTATTCCCTACATAGTGTACTACTATTCCCTATCTAGTGTACTACTATTCCCTACATAGTGTACTACTATTCCCTCCCTAGTGTACTACTATTCCCTATCTAGTGTACTACTATTCCCTCCCTAGTATACTACTATTCCCTACCTAGTGTACTACTATTCCCTACATAGTGTACTACTATTCCCTCCCCAGTGTACTACTATTCCCTATCTAGTGTAGTACTATTCCCTATCTAGTGTACTACTATTCCCTATCTAGTGTACTACTATTCCCTACCTAGTGTACTACTATTCCCTACATAGTGTACTACTATTCCCTATCTAGTGTACTACTATTCCCTATCTAGTGTACTACTATTCCCTACCTAGTGTACTACTATTCCCTACCTAGTGTACTACTATTCCCTATCTAGTGTACTACTATTCCCTATCTAGTGTACTACTATTCCCTACATAGTGTACTACTATTCCCTACCTAGTGTACTACTATTCCCTATCTAGTGTACTACTATTCCTTCCATAGTGTACTACTATTCCCTCCATAGTGTACTACTATTCCCTATCTAGTGTACTACTATTCCCTCCATAGTGTACTACTATTCCCTACATAGTGTACTACTATTCCCTCCCTAGTGTACTACTATTCCCTCCCTAATGTACTACTATTCCCTATCTAGTGTACTACTATTCCCTACCTAGTGTACTACTATTCCCTCCATAGTGTACTACTATTCCCTATCTAGTGTACTACTATTCCCTACCTAGTGTACTACTATTCCCTCCGTAGTGTACTACTATTCCCTCCGTAGTGTACTACTATTCCCTACATAGTGTACTACTATTCCCTATCTAGTGTACTACTATTCCCTCCATATTGTACTACTATTCCCTCCGTAGTGTACTAATATTCCCTACATAGTGTACTACTATTCCTTACCTAGTGTACTACTCTTCCCTACCTAGTGTACTACTATTCCCTATCTAGTGTACTACTATTCCCTACATAGTGTACTACTATTCCCTATCTAGTGTACTACTATTCCCTATCTAGTGTACTACTATTCCCTATCTAGTGTACTACTATTCCCTATCTAGTGTACTACTATTCCCTCCATAGTGTACTACTATTCCCTATGTAGTGTACTGCTATTCCCTACATAGTGTACTACTATTCCCTCCATAGTGTACTACTATTCCCTCCATAGTGTACTACTATTCCCTACCTAGTGTACTACTATTCCCTCCGTAGTGTACTACTATTCCCTACATAGTGTACTACTATTCCCTATCTAGTGTACTACTATTCCCTCCATAGTGTACTACTATTCCCTCCGTAGTGTACTACTATTCCCTACATAGTGTACTACTATTCCCTCCGTAGTGTACTACTATTCCCTATCTAGTGTACTACTATTCCCTCCATAGTGTACTACTATTCCCTCCGTAGTGTACTACTATTCCCTACATAGTGTACTACTATTCCCTATCTAGTGTACTACTATTCCCTCCATAGTGTACTACTATTCCCTCCGTAGTGTAGTACTATTCCCTACATAGTGTACTACTATTCCCTATCTAGTGTACTACTATTCCCAACATAGTGTACTACTATTCCCTACCTAGTGTACTACTATTCCCTATCTAGTGTACTACTATTCCCTCCCTAGTGTACTACTATTCCTTCCATAGTGTACTACTATTCCCTCCATAGTGTACTACTATTCCCTACATAGTGTACTACTATTCCCTACATAGTGTACTACTATTCCCTACCTAGTGTACTACTATTCCCTATCTAGTGTACTACTCTTCCCTACCTAGTGTACTACTATTCCCTATCTAGTGTACTACTATTCCAAACATAGTGTACTACTATTCCCTATTTAGTGTACTACTATTCCCTCCCTAGTGTACTACTATTCCCTCCATAATGTACTACTATTCCCTACATAGTGTACTACTATTCCCTATCTAGTGTACTAATATTCCCTACATAGTGTACTACTATTCCCTACCTAGTGTACTACTATTCCCTATCTAGTGTACTACTATTCCCTATCTAATGTACTACTATTCCCTATCTAGTTTACTACTATTCCCTATCTAGTGTACTACTATTCCCTACCTAGTGTACTACTATTCCCTATCTAGTATACTACTATTCCCTACATAGTGTACTACTATTCCCTCCATAGTGTACTACTATTCCCTCCATAGTGTACTACTATTCCCTCCGTAGTGTACTACTATTCCCTACCTAGTGTACTACTATTCCCTTTCTAGTGTACTACTATTCCCTACATAGTGTACTACTATTCCCTACATAGTGTACTACTATTCCCTACCTATTGTACTACTATTCCCTATCTAGTGTACTACTATTCCCTACATAGTGTACTACTATTCCCTATCTAGTGTACTACTATTCCCTACCTAGTGTACTACTATTCCCTATCTAGTGTACTACTATTCCCTACCTAGTGTACTACTATTCCCTATCTAGTGTACTACTATTCCCTACCTAGTGTACTACTATTCCCTACCTAGTGTACTACTATTCCCTATCTAGTGTACTACTATTCCCTACCTAGTGTACTACTATTCCCTATCTAGTGTACTACTATTCCCTCCATAGTGTACTATTATTCCCTCCGTAGTGTACTACTATTCCCTACATAGTGTACTACTATTCCCTATCTAGTGTACTACTATTCCCTACATAGTGTACTACTATCCCCTATCTAGTGTACTACTATTCCCTCCCTAGTGTACTACTATTCCTTCCATAGTGTACTACTATTCCCTCCATAGTGTACTACTATTCCCTACATAGTGTACTACTATTCCCTACATAGTGTACTACTATTCCCTACCTAGTGTACTACTATTCCCTATCTAGTGTACTACTATTCCCTATCTAGTGTACTACTATTCCCTGTCTAGTGTACTACTATTCCCTACATAGTGTACTACTATTCCCTCCATAGTGTACTACTATTCCCTCCATAGTGTACTACTATTCCCTCCGTAGTGTACTACTATTCCCTACCTAGTGTACTACTATTCCCTTTCTAGTGTACTACTATTCCCTATATAGTGTACTACTATTCCCTACATAGGGTACTACTATTCCCTACATAGTGTACTACTATTCCCTATCTAGTGTACTACTATTCCCTACATAGTGTACTACTATTCCCTCCCTAGTGTACTACTATTCCCTATCTAGTGTACTACTATTCCCTCCCTAGTATACTACTATTCCCTACCTAGTGTACTACTATTCCCTACATAGTGTACTACTATTCCCTCCCCAGTGTACTACTATTCCCTATCTAGTGTAGTACTATTCCCTATCTAGTGTACTACTATTCCCTATCTAGTGTACTACTATTCCCTACCTAGTGTACTACTATTCCCCACATAGTGTACTACTATTCCCTATCTAGTGTACTACTATTCCCTATCTAGTGTACTACTATTCCCTACCTAGTGTACTACTATTCCCTACCTAGTGTACTACTATTCCCTATCTAGTGTACTACTATTCCCTATCTAGTGTACTACTATTCCCTACATAGTGTACTACTATTCCCTACCTAGTGTACTACTATTCCCTATCTAGTGTACTACTATTCCTTCCATAGTGTACTACTATTCCCTCCATAGTGTACTACTATTCCCTATCTAGTGTACTACTATTCCCTCCATAGTGTACTACTATTCCCTACATAGTGTACTACTATTCCCTACATAGTGTACTACTATTCCCTCCCTAGTGTACTACTATTCCCTCCCTAATGTACTACTATTCCCTATCTAGTGTACTACTATTCCCTACCTAGTGTACTACTATTCCCTCCATAGTGTACTACTATTCCCTATCTAGTGTACTACTATTCCCTACCTAGTGTACTACTATTCCCTCCGTAGTGTACTACTATTCCCTACATAGTGTACTACTATTCCCTATCTAGTGTACTACTATTCCCTCCATATTGTACTACTATACCCTCCGTAGTGTACTAATATTCCCTACATAGTGTACTACTATTCCTTACCTAGTGTACTACTCTTCCCTACCTAGTGTACTACTATTCCCTATCTAGTGTACTACTATTCCCTACATAGTGTACTATTATTCCCTATCTAGTGTACTACTATTCCCTATCTAGTGTACTACTATTCCCTATCTAGTGTACTACTATTCCCTCCATAGTGTACTACTATTCCCTATGTAGTGTACTGCTATTCCCTACATAGTGTACTACTATTCCCTCCATAGTGTACTACTATTCCCTCCATAGTGTACTACTATTCCCTACCTAGTGTACTACTATTCCCTCCGTAGTGTACTACTATTCCCTACATAGTGTACTACTATTCCTTATCTAGTGTACTACTATTCCCTCCATAGTGTACTACTATTCCCTCCGTAGTGTACTACTATTCCCTACATAGTGTACTACTATTCCCTCCGTAGTGTACTACTATTCCCTATCTAGTGTACTACTATTCCCTCCATAGTGTACTACTATTCCCTCCGTAGTGTACTACTATTCCCTACCTAGTGTACTACTATTCCCTTTCTAGTGTACTACTATTCCCTACATAGTGTACTACTATTCCCTACATAGTGTACTACTATTCCCTACCTATTGTACTACTATTCCCTATCTAGTGTACTACTATTCCCTACATAGTGTACTACTATTCCCTATCTAGTGTACTACTATTCCCTACCTAGTGTACTACTATTCCCTATCTAGTGTACTACTATTCCCTACCTAGTGTACTACTATTCCCTATCTAGTGTACTACTATTCCCTACCTAGTGTACTACTATTCCCTACCTAGTGTACTACTATTCCCTATCTAGTGTACTACTATTCCCTACCTAGTGTACTACTATTCCCTATCTAGTGTACTACTATTCCCTCCATAGTGTACTATTATTCCCTCCGTAGTGTACTAATATTCCCTACATAGTGTACTACTATTCCCTATCTAGTGTACTACTATTCCCTACATAGTGTACTACTATCCCCTATCTAGTGTACTACTATTCCCTCCCTAGTGTACTACTATTCCTTCCATAGTGTACTACTATTCCCTCCATAGTGTACTACTATTCCCTACATAGTGTACTACTATTCCCTACATAGTGTACTACTATTCCCTACCTAGTGTACTACTATTCCCTATCTAGTGTACTACTATTCCCTATCTAGTGTACTACTATTCCCTGTCTAGTGTACTACTATTCCCTACATAGTGTACTACTATTCCCTCCATAGTGTACTACTATTCCCTCCATAGTGTACTACTATTCCCTCCGTAGTGTACTACTATTCCCTACCTAGTGTACTACTATTCCCTTTCTAGTGTACTACTATTCCCTATATAGTGTACTACTATTCCCTACATAGGGTACTACTATTCCCTACATAGTGTACTACTATTCCCTATCTAGTGTACTACTATTCCCTACATAGTGTACTACTATTCCCTCCCTAGTGTACTACTATTCCCTATCTAGTGTACTACTATTCCCTCCCTAGTATACTACTATTCCCTACCTAGTGTACTACTATTCCCTACATAGTGTACTACTATTCCCTCCCCAGTGTACTACTATTCCCTATCTAGTGTAGTACTATTCCCTATCTAGTGTACTACTATTCCCTATCTAGTGTACTACTATTCCCTACCTAGTGTACTACTATTCCCTACATAGTGTACTACTATTCCCTATCTAGTGTACTACTATTCCCTATCTAGTGTACTACTATTCCCTACCTAGTGTACTACTATTCCCTACCTAGTGTACTACTATTCCCTATCTAGTGTACTACTATTCCCTATCTAGTGTACTACTATTCCCTACATAGTGTACTACTATTCCCTACCTAGTGTACTACTATTCCCTATCTAGTGTACTACTATTCCTTCCATAGTGTACTACTATTCCCTCCATAGTGTACTACTATTCCCTATCTAGTGTACTACTATTCCCTCCATAGTGTACTACTATTCCCTACATAGTGTACTACTATTCCCTACATAGTGTACTACTATTCCCTCCCTAGTGTACTACTATTCCCTCACTAATGTACTACTATTCCCTATCTAGTGTACTACTATTCCCTACCTAGTGTACTACTATTCCCTCCATAGTGTACTACTATTCCCTATCTAGTGTACTACTATTCCCTACCTAGTGTACTACTATTCTCTCCGTAGTGTACTACTATTCCCTCCGTAGTGTACTACTATTCCCTACATAGTGTACTACTATTCCCTATCTAGTGTACTACTATTCCCTCCATATTGTACTACTATTCCCTCCGTAGTGTACTAATATTCCCTACATAGTGTACTACTATTCCTTACCTAGTGTACTACTCTTCCCTACCTAGTGTACTACTATTCCCTACATAGTGTACTACTATTCCCTACCTAGTGTACTACTATTCCCTATCTAGTGTACTACTATTCCCTATCTAGTGTACTACTATTCCCTGTCTAGTGTACTACTATTCCCTACATAGTGTACTACTATTCCCTCCATAGTGTACTACTATTCCCTCCATAGTGTACTACTATTCCCTCCGTAGTGTACTACTATTCCCTACCTAGTGTACTACTATTCCCTTTCTAGTGTACTACTATTCCCTATATAGTGTACTACTATTCCCTACATAGGGTACTACTATTCCCTACATAGTGTACTACTATTCCCTATCTAGTGTACTACTATTCCCTACATAGTGTACTACTATTCCCTCCCTAGTGTACTACTATTCCCTATCTAGTGTACTACTATTCCCTCCCTAGTATACTACTATTCCCTACCTAGTGTACTACTATTCCCTACATAGTGTACTACTATTCCCTCCCCAGTGTACTACTATTCCCTATCTAGTGTAGTACTATTCCCTATCTAGTGTACTACTATTCCCTATCTAGTGTACTACTATTCCCTACCTAGTGTACTACTATTCCCCACATAGTGTACTACTATTCCCTATCTAGTGTACTACTATTCCCTATCTAGTGTACTACTATTCCCTACCTAGTGTACTACTATTCCCTACCTAGTGTACTACTATTCCCTATCTAGTGTACTACTATTCCCTATCTAGTGTACTACTATTCCCTACATAGTGTACTACTATTCCCTACCTAGTGTACTACTATTCCCTATCTAGTGTACTACTATTCCTTCCATAGTGTACTACTATTCCCTCCATAGTGTACTACTATTCCCTATCTAGTGTACTACTATTCCCTCCATAGTGTACTACTATTCCCTACATAGTGTACTACTATTCCCTACATAGTGTACTACTATTCCCTCCCTAGTGTACTACTATTCCCTCCCTAATGTACTACTATTCCCTATCTAGTGTACTACTATTCCCTACCTAGTGTACTACTATTCCCTCCATAGTGTACTACTATTCCCTATCTAGTGTACTACTATTCCCTACCTAGTGTACTACTATTCCCTCCGTAGTGTACTACTATTCCCTACATAGTGTACTACTATTCCCTATCTAGTGTACTACTATTCCCTCCATATTGTACTACTATTCCCTCCGTAGTGTACTAATATTCCCTACATAGTGTACTACTATTCCTTACCTAGTGTACTACTCTTCCCTACCTAGTGTACTACTATTCCCTATCTAGTGTACTACTATTCCCTACATAGTGTACTATTATTCCCTATCTAGTGTACTACTATTCCCTATCTAGTGTACTACTATTCCCTATCTAGTGTACTACTATTCCCTATCTAGTGTACTACTATTCCCTCCATAGTGTACTACTATTCCCTATGTAGTGTACTGCTATTCCCTACATAGTGTACTACTATTCCCTCCATAGTGTACTACTATTCCCTCCATAGTGTACTACTATTCCCTACCTAGTGTACTACTATTCCCTCCGTAGTGTACTACTACTCCCTACATAGTGTACTACTATTCCTTATCTAGTGTACTACTATTCCCTCCATAGTGTACTACTATTCCCTCCGTAGTGTACTACTATTCCCTACATAGTGTACTACTATTCCCTCCGTAGTGTACTACTATTCCCTATCTAGTGTACTACTATTCCCTCCATAGTGTACTACTATTCCCTCCGTAGTGTACTACTATTCCCTACCTAGTGTACTACTATTCCCTTTCTAGTGTACTACTATTCCCTACATAGTGTACTACTATTCCCTACATAGTGTACTACTATTCCCTACCTATTGTACTACTATTCCCTATCTAGTGTACTACTATTCCCTACATAGTGTACTACTATTCCCTATCTAGTGTACTACTATTCCCTACCTAGTGTACTACTATTCCCTATCTAGTGTACTACTATTCCCTACCTAGTGTACTACTATTCCCTATCTAGTGTACTACTATTCCCTACCTAGTGTACTACTATTCCCTACCTAGTGTACTACTATTCCCTATCTAGTGTACTACTATTCCCTACCTAGTGTACTACTATTCCCTATCTAGTGTACTACTATTCCCTCCATAGTGTACTATTATTCCCTCCGTAGTGTACTAATTTTCCCTACATAGTGTACTACTATTCCCTATCTAGTGTACTACTATTCCCTACATAGTGTACTACTATCCCCTATCTAGTGTACTACTATTCCCTCCCTAGTGTACTACTATTCCTTCCATAGTGTACTACTATTCCCTCCATAGTGTACTACTATTCCCTACATAGTGTACTACTATTCCCTACATAGTGTACTACTATTCCCTACCTAGTGTACTACTATTCCCTATCTAGTGTACTACTATTCCCTATCTAGTGTACTACTATTCCCTGTCTAGTGTACTACTATTCCCTACATAGTGTACTACTATTCCCTACATAGTGTACTACTATTCCCTCCATAGTGTACTACTATTCCCTCCGTAGTGTACTACTATTCCCTACCTAGTGTACTACTATTCCCTTTCTAGTGTACTACTATTCCCTATATAGTGTACTACTATTCCCTACATAGGGTACTACTATTCCCTACATAGTGTACTACTATTCCCTATCTAGTGTACTACTATTCCCTACATAGTGTACTACTATTCCCTCCCTAGTGTACTACTATTCCCTATCTAGTGTACTACTATTCCCTCCCTAGTATACTACTATTCCCTACCTAGTGTACTACTATTCCCTACATAGTGTACTACTATTCCCTCCCCAGTGTACTACTATTCCCTATCTAGTGTAGTACTATTCCCTATCTAGTGTACTACTATTCCCTATCTAGTGTACTACTATTCCCTACCTAGTGTACTACTATTCCCTACATAGTGTACTACTATTCCCTATCTAGTGTACTACTATTCCCTATCTAGTGTACTACTATTCCCTACCTAGTGTACTACTATTCCCTACCTAGTGTACTACTATTCCCTATCTAGTGTACGACTATTCCCTATCTAGTGTACTACTATTCCCTACATAGTGTACTACTATTCCCTACCTAGTGTACTACTATTCCCTATCTAGTGTACTACTATTCCTTCCATAGTGTACTACTATTCCCTCCATAGTGTACTACTATTCCCTATCTAGTGTACTACTATTCCCTCCATAGTGTACTACTATTCCCTACATAGTGTACTACTATTCCCTACATAGTGTACTACTATTCCCTCCCTAGTGTACTACTATTCCCTCACTAATGTACTACTATTCCCTATCTAGTGTACTACTATTCCCTACCTAGTGTACTACTATTCCCTCCATAGTGTACTACTATTCCCTATCTAGTGTACTACTATTCCCTACCTAGTGTACTACTATTCTCTCCGTAGTGTACTACTATTCCCTCCGTAGTGTACTACTATTCCCTACATAGTGTACTACTATTCCCTATCTAGTGTACTACTATTCCCTCCATATTGTACTACTATTCCCTCCGTAGTGTACTAATATTCCCTACATAGTGTACTACTATTCCTTACCTAGTGTACTACTCTTCCCTACCTAGTGTACTACTATTCCCTATCTAGTGTACTACTATTCCCTACATAGTGTACTACTATTCCCTATCTAGTGTACTACTATTCCCTATCTAGTGTACTACTATTCCCTATCTAGTGTACTACTATTCCCTATCTAGTGTACTACTATTCCCTCCATAGTGTACTACTATTCCCTATGTAGTGTACTGCTATTCCCTACATAGTGTACTACTATTCCCTCCATAGTGTACTACTATTCCCTCCATAGTGTACTACTATTCCCTACCTAGTGTACTACTATTCCCTCCGTAGTGTACTACTATTCCCTACATAGTGTACTACTATTCCCTATCTAGTGTACTACTATTCCCTCCATAGTGTACTACTATTCCCTCCGTAGTGTACTACTATTCCCTACATAGTGTACTACTATTCCCTCCGTAGTGTACTACTATTCCCTATCTAGTGTACTACTATTCCCTCCATAGTGTACTACTATTCCCTCCGTAGTGTACTACTATTCCCTACATAGTGTACTACTATTCCCTATCTAGTGTACTACTATTCCCTCCATAGTGTACTACTATTCCCTCCGTAGTGTACTACTATTCCCTACATAGTGTACTACTATTCCCTATCTAGTGTACTACTATTCCCAACATAGTGTACTACTATTCCCTACCTAGTGTACTACTATTCCCTATCTAGTGTACTACTATTCCCTCCCTAGTGTACTACTATTCCTTCCATAGTGTACTACTATTCCCTCCATAGTGTACTACTATTCCCTACATAGTGTACTACTATTCCCTACATAGTGTACTACTATTCCCTACCTAGTGTACTACGATTCCCTATCTAGTGTACTACTATTCCCTATCTAGTGTACTACTATTCCCTGTCTAGTGTACTACTATTCCCTACATAGTGTACTACTATTCCCTCCATAGTGTACTACTATTCCCTCCATAGTGTACTACTATTCCCTCCGTAGTGTACTACTATTCCCTACCTAGTGTACTACTATTCCCTTTCTAGTGTACTACTATTCCCTATATAGTGTACTACTATTCCCTACATAGGGTACTACTATTCCCTACATAGTGTACTACTATTCCCTATCTAGTGTACTACTATTCCCTACATAGTGTACTACTATTCCCTCCCTAGTGTACTACTATTCCCTATCTAGTGTACTACTATTCCCTCCCTAGTATACTACTATTCCCTACCTAGTGTACTACTATTCCCTACATAGTGTACTACTATTCCCTCCCCAGTGTACTACTATTCCCTATCTAGTGTAGTACTATTCCCTATCTAGTGTACTACTATTCCCTATCTAGTGTACTACTATTCCCTACCTAGTGTACTACTATTCCCTACATAGTGTACTACTATTCCCTATCTAGTGTACTACTATTCCCTATCAAGTGTACTACTATTCCCTACCTAGTGTACTACTATTCCCTACCTAGTGTACTACTATTCCCTATCTAGTGTACTACTATTCCCTATCTAGTGTACTACTATTCCCTACATAGTGTACTACTATTCCCTACCTAGTGTACTACTATTCCCTATCTAGTGTACTACTATTCCTTCCATAGTGTACTACTATTCCCTCCATAGTGTACTACTATTCCCTATCTAGTGTACTACTATTCCCTCCATAGTGTACTACTATTCCCTACATAGTGTACTACTATTCCCTACATAGTGTACTACTATTCCCTCCCTAGTGTACTACTATTCCCTCCCTAATGTACTACTATTCCCTATCTAGTGTACTACTATTCCCTACCTAGTGTACTACTATTCCCTCCATAGTGTACTACTATTCCCTATCTAGTGTACTACTATTCCCTACCTAGTGTACTACTATTCCCTCCGTAGTGTACTACTATTCCCTCCGTAGTGTACTACTATTCCCTACATAGTGTACTACTATTCCCTATCTAGTGTACTACTATTCCCTCCATATTGTACTACTATTCCCTCCGTAGTGTACTAATATTCCCTACATAGTGTACTACTATTCCTTACCTAGTGTACTACTCTTCCCTACCTAGTGTACTACTATTCCCTATCTAGTGTACTACTATTCCCTACATAGTGTACTACTATTCCCTATCTAGTGTACTACTATTCCCTATCTAGTGTACTACTATTCCCTATCTAGTGTACTACTATTCCCTATCTAGTGTACTACTATTCCCTCCATAGTGTACTACTATTCCCTATGTAGTGTACTGCTATTCCCTACATAGTGTACTACTATTCCCTCCATAGTGTACTACTATTCCCTCCATAGTGTACTACTATTCCCTACCTAGTGTACTACTATTCCCTCCGTAGTGTACTACTATTCCCTACATAGTGTACTACTATTCCCTATCTAGTGTACTACTATTCCCTCCATAGTGTACTACTATTCCCTCCGTAGTGTACTACTATTCCCTACATAGTGTACTACTATTCCCTCCGTAGTGTACTACTATTCCCTATCTAGTGTACTACTATTCCCTCCATAGTGTACTACTATTCCCTCCGTAGTGTACTACTATTCCCTACATAGTGTACTACTATTCCCTATCTAGTGTACTACTATTCCCTCCATAGTGTACTACTATTCCCTCCGTAGTGTACTACTATTCCCTACATAGTGTACTACTATTCCCTATCTAGTGTACTACTATTCCCAACATAGTGTACTACTATTCCCTACCTAGTGTACTACTATTCCCTATCTAGTGTACTACTATTCCCTCCCTAGTGTACTACTATTCCCTACCTAGTGTACTACTATTCCCTCCATAGTGTACTACTATTCCCTCCATAGTGTACTACTATTACCTCCATAGTGTACTACTATTCCCTATCTAGTGTACTACTATTCCCTACCTAGTGTACTACTATTCCCTATCTAGTGTACTACTATTCCCTACCTAGTGTACTACTATTCCCTCCATAGTGTACTACTATTCCCTATCTAGTGTAGTACTATTCCCTACCTAGTGTACTACTATTCCCTATCTAGTGTACTACTATTCCCTACATAGTGAACTACTATTCCCTCCCTAGTGTACTACTATTCCCTGCCTAATGTACTACTATTCCCTCCATAGTGTACTACTATTCCCTCCATAGTGTACTACTATTACCTCCATAGTGTACTACTATTCCCTATCTAGTGTACTACTATTCCCTACCTAGTGTACTACTATTCCCTATCTAGTGTACTACTATTCCCTACCTAGTGTACTACTATTCCCTCCATAGTGTACTACTATTCCCTCCATAGTGTACTACTATTACCTCCATAGTGTACTACTATTCCCTATCTAGTGTACTACTATTCCCTACCTAGTGTACTACTATTCCCTACCTAGTGTACTACTATTCCCTATCTAGTGTACTACTATTCCCTACCTAGTGTACTACTATTCCCTCCATAGTGTACTACTATTCCCTATCTAGTGTAGTACTATTCCCTACCTAGTGTACTACTATTCCCTATCTAGTGTACTACTATTCCCTACATAGTGAACTACTATTCCCTCCCTAGTGTACTACTATTCCCTGCCTAATGTACTACTATTCCCTCCATAGTGTACTACTATTCCCTCCATAGTGTACTACTATTACCTCCATAGTGTACTACTATTCCCTATCTAGTGTACTACTATTCCCTACCTAGTGTACTACTATTCCCTATCTAGTGTACTACTATTCCCTACCTAGTGTACTACTATTCCCTCCATAGTGTACTACTATTCCCTATCTAGTGTAGTACTATTCCCTACCTAGTGTACTACTATTCCCTATCTAGTGTACTACTATTCCCTACATAGTGAACTACTATTCCCTATCTAGTGTACTACTATTCCCTCCATAGTGTACTACTATTCCCTACATAGTGTACTACTATTCCCTATCTAGTGTACTACTATTCCCTCCCTAGTGTACTACTATTCCCTATCTAGTGTACTACTATTCCCTATCTAGTGTACTACTATTCCCTACATAGTGTACTACTATTCCCTCCATAGTGTACTACTATTCCTTACCTAGTGTACTACTATTCCCTACCTAGTGTACTACTATTCCCTATCTAGTGTACTACTATTCCCTACATAGTGTACTACTATTCCCTATCTAGTGTACTACTATTCCCTCCCTAGTGTACTACTATTCCTTCCATAGTGTACTACTATTCCCTCCATAGTGTACTACTATTCCCTACATAGTGTACTACTATTCCCTACATAGTGTACTACTATTCCCTACCTAGTGTACTACTATTCCCTATCTAGTGTACTACTATTCCCTATCTAGTGTACTACTATTCCCTATCTAGTGTACTACTATTCCCTACATAGTGTACTACTATTCCCTCCATAGTGTACTACTATTCCCTCCATAGTGTACTACTATTCCCTCCGTAGTGTACTACTATTCCCTACCTAGTGTACTACTATTCCCTACCTAGTGTACTACTATTCCCTATATAGTGTACTACTATTCCCTACATAGTGTACTACTATTCCCTACATAGTGTACTACTATTCCCTACCTAGTGTACTACTATTCCCTATCTAGTGTACTACTATTCCCTAACTAGTGTACTACTATTCCCTACCTAGTGTACTACTATTCCCTATCTAGTGTACTACTATTCCCTATCTAGTGTACTACTATTCCCTATCTAGTGTACTACTATTCCCTACCTAGTGTACTACTATTCCCTACCTAGTGTACTACTATTCCCTATCTAGTGTACTACTATTCCCTACATAGTGTACTACTATTCCCTATCTAGTGTACTACTATTCCCTATCTAGTGTACTACTATTCCCTACCTAGTGTACTACTATTCCCTACCTAGTGTACTACTATTCCCTATCTAGTGTACTACTATTCCCTACCTAGTGTACTACTATTCCCTACCTAGTGTACTACTATTCCCTATCTAGTGTACTACTATTCCCTATCTAGTGTACTACTATTCCCTACATAGTGTACTACTATTCCCTATCTAGTGTACTACTATTCCCTATCTAGTGTACTACTATTCCCTACATAGTGTACTACTATTCCCTACCTAGTGTACTACTATTCCCTATCTAGTGTACTACTATTCCTTCCATAGTGTACTACTATTCCCTCCATAGTGTACTACTATTCCCTATCTAGTGTACTACTATTCCCTCCATAGTGTACTACTATTCCCTACATAGTGTACTACTATTCCCTATCTAGTGTACTACTATTCCCTATCTAGTGTACTACTATTCCCTACCTAGTGTACTACTATTCCCTACCTAGTGTACTACTATTCCCTATCTAGTGTACTACTATTCCCTACCTAGTGTACTACTATTCCCTCCATAGTGTACTACTATTCCCTATCTAGTGTACTACTATTCCCTATCTAGTGTACTACTATTCCCTACATAGTGTACTACTATTCCCTACATAGTGTACTACTATTCCCTCCCTAGTGTACTACTATTCCCTCCCTAATGTACTACTATTCCCTATCTAGTGTACTACTATTCCCTACCTAGTGTACTACTATTCCCTATCTAGTGTACTACTATTCCCTACCTAGTGTACTACTATTCCCTCCCTAATGTACTACTATTCCCTATCTAGTGTACTACTATTCCCTACCTAGTGTACTACTATTCCCTCCATAGTGTACTACTATTCCCTATCTAGTGTACTACTATTCCCTACCTAGTGTACTACTATTCCCTCCGTAGTGTACTACTATTCCCTACATAGTGTACTACTATTCCCTATCTAGTGTACTACTATTCCCTCCATATTGTACTACTATTCCCTCCGTAGTGTACTAATATTCCCTACATAGTGTACTACTATTCCTTACCTAGTGTACTACTCTTCCCTACCTAGTGTACTACTATTCCCTATCTAGTGTACTACTATTCCCTACATAGTGTACTATTATTCCCTATCTAGTGTACTACTATTCCCTATCTAGTGTACTACTATTCCCTATCTAGTGTACTACTATTCCCTATCTAGTGTACTACTATTCCCTCCATAGTGTACTACTATTCCCTATGTAGTGTACTGCTATTCCCTACATAGTGTACTACTATTCCCTCCATAGTGTACTACTATTCCCTCCATAGTGTACTACTATTCCCTACCTAGTGTACTACTATTCCCTCCGTAGTGTACTACTACTCCCTACATAGTGTACTACTATTCCTTATCTAGTGTACTACTATTCCCTCCATAGTGTACTACTATTCCCTCCGTAGTGTACTACTATTCCCTACATAGTGTACTACTATTCCCTCCGTAGTGTACTACTATTCCCTATCTAGTGTACTACTATTCCCTCCATAGTGTACTACTATTCCCTCCGTAGTGTACTACTATTCCCTACCTAGTGTACTACTATTCCCTTTCTAGTGTACTACTATTCCCTACATAGTGTACTACTATTCCCTACATAGTGTACTACTATTCCCTACCTATTGTACTACTATTCCCTATCTAGTGTACTACTATTCCCTACATAGTGTACTACTATTCCCTATCTAGTGTACTACTATTCCCTACCTAGTGTACTACTATTCCCTATCTAGTGTACTACTATTCCCTACCTAGTGTACTACTATTCCCTATCTAGTGTACTACTATTCCCTACCTAGTGTACTACTATTCCCTACCTAGTGTACTACTATTCCCTATCTAGTGTACTACTATTCCCTACCTAGTGTACTACTATTCCCTATCTAGTGTACTACTATTCCCTCCATAGTGTACTATTATTCCCTCCGTAGTGTACTAATTTTCCCTACATAGTGTACTACTATTCCCTATCTAGTGTACTACTATTCCCTACATAGTGTACTACTATCCCCTATCTAGTGTACTACTATTCCCTCCCTAGTGTACTACTATTCCTTCCATAGTGTACTACTATTCCCTCCATAGTGTACTACTATTCCCTACATAGTGTACTACTATTCCCTACATAGTGTACTACTATTCCCTACCTAGTGTACTACTATTCCCTATCTAGTGTACTACTATTCCCTATCTAGTGTACTACTATTCCCTGTCTAGTGTACTACTATTCCCTACATAGTGTACTACTATTCCCTCCATAGTGTACTACTATTCCCTCCATAGTGTACTACTATTCCCTCCGTAGTGTACTACTATTCCCTACCTAGTGTACTACTATTCCCTTTCTAGTGTACTACTATTCCCTATATAGTGTACTACTATTCCCTACATAGGGTACTACTATTCCCTACATAGTGTACTACTATTCCCTATCTAGTGTACTACTATTCCCTACATAGTGTACTACTATTCCCTCCCTAGTGTACTACTATTCCCTATCTAGTGTACTACTATTCCCTCCCTAGTATACTACTATTCCCTACCTAGTGTACTACTATTCCCTACATAGTGTACTACTATTCCCTCCCCAGTGTACTACTATTCCCTATCTAGTGTAGTACTATTCCCTATCTAGTGTACTACTATTCCCTATCTAGTGTACTACTATTCCCTACCTAGTGTACTACTATTCCCTACATAGTGTACTACTATTCCCTATCTAGTGTACTACTATTCCCTATCTAGTGTACTACTATTCCCTACCTAGTGTACTACTATTCCCTACCTAGTGTACTACTATTCCCTATCTAGTGTACGACTATTCCCTATCTAGTGTACTACTATTCCCTACATAGTGTACTACTATTCCCTACCTAGTGTACTACTATTCCCTATCTAGTGTACTACTATTCCTTCCATAGTGTACTACTATTCCCTCCATAGTGTACTACTATTCCCTATCTAGTGTACTACTATTCCCTCCATAGTGTACTACTATTCCCTACATAGTGTACTACTATTCCCTACATAGTGTACTACTATTCCCTCCCTAGTGTACTACTATTCCCTCACTAATGTACTACTATTCCCTATCTAGTGTACTACTATTCCCTACCTAGTGTACTACTATTCCCTCCATAGTGTACTACTATTCCCTATCTAGTGTACTACTATTCCCTACCTAGTGTACTACTATTCTCTCCGTAGTGTACTACTATTCCCTCCGTAGTGTACTACTATTCCCTACATAGTGTACTACTATTCCCTATCTAGTGTACTACTATTCCCTCCATATTGTACTACTATTCCCTCCGTAGTGTACTAATATTCCCTACATAGTGTACTACTATTCCTTACCTAGTGTACTACTCTTCCCTACCTAGTGTACTACTATTCCCTATCTAGTGTACTACTATTCCCTACATAGTGTACTACTATTCCCTATCTAGTGTACTACTATTCCCTATCTAGTGTACTACTATTCCCTATCTAGTGTACTACTATTCCCTATCTAGTGTACTACTATTCCCTCCATAGTGTACTACTATTCCCTATGTAGTGTACTGCTATTCCCTACATAGTGTACTACTATTCCCTCCATAGTGTACTACTATTCCCTCCATAGTGTACTACTATTCCCTACCTAGTGTACTACTATTCCCTCCGTAGTGTACTACTATTCCCTACATAGTGTACTACTATTCCCTATCTAGTGTACTACTATTCCCTCCATAGTGTACTACTATTCCCTCCGTAGTGTACTACTATTCCCTACATAGTGTACTACTATTCCCTCCGTAGTGTACTACTATTCCCTATCTAGTGTACTACTATTCCCTCCATAGTGTACTACTATTCCCTCCGTAGTGTACTACTATTCCCTACATAGTGTACTACTATTCCCTATCTAGTGTACTACTATTCCCTCCATAGTGTACTACTATTCCCTCCGTAGTGTACTACTATTCCCTACATAGTGTACTACTATTCCCTATCTAGTGTACTACTATTCCCAACATAGTGTACTACTATTCCCTACCTAGTGTACTACTATTCCCTATCTAGTGTACTACTATTCCCTCCCTAGTGTACTACTATTCCTTCCATAGTGTACTACTATTCCCTCCATAGTGTACTACTATTCCCTACATAGTGTACTACTATTCCCTACATAGTGTACTACTATTCCCTACCTAGTGTACTACGATTCCCTATCTAGTGTACTACTATTCCCTATCTAGTGTACTACTATTCCCTGTCTAGTGTACTACTATTCCCTACATAGTGTACTACTATTCCCTCCATAGTGTACTACTATTCCCTCCATAGTGTACTACTATTCCCTCCGTAGTGTACTACTATTCCCTACCTAGTGTACTACTATTCCCTTTCTAGTGTACTACTATTCCCTATATAGTGTACTACTATTCCCTACATAGGGTACTACTATTCCCTACATAGTGTACTACTATTCCCTATCTAGTGTACTACTATTCCCTACATAGTGTACTACTATTCCCTCCCTAGTGTACTACTATTCCCTATCTAGTGTACTACTATTCCCTCCCTAGTATACTACTATTCCCTACCTAGTGTACTACTATTCCCTACATAGTGTACTACTATTCCCTCCCCAGTGTACTACTATTCCCTATCTAGTGTAGTACTATTCCCTATCTAGTGTACTACTATTCCCTATCTAGTGTACTACTATTCCCTACCTAGTGTACTACTATTCCCTACATAGTGTACTACTATTCCCTATCTAGTGTACTACTATTCCCTATCAAGTGTACTACTATTCCCTACCTAGTGTACTACTATTCCCTACCTAGTGTACTACTATTCCCTATCTAGTGTACTACTATTCCCTATCTAGTGTACTACTATTCCCTACATAGTGTACTACTATTCCCTACCTAGTGTACTACTATTCCCTATCTAGTGTACTACTATTCCTTCCATAGTGTACTACTATTCCCTCCATAGTGTACTACTATTCCCTATCTAGTGTACTACTATTCCCTCCATAGTGTACTACTATTCCCTACATAGTGTACTACTATTCCCTACATAGTGTACTACTATTCCCTCCCTAGTGTACTACTATTCCCTCCCTAATGTACTACTATTCCCTATCTAGTGTACTACTATTCCCTACCTAGTGTACTACTATTCCCTCCATAGTGTACTACTATTCCCTATCTAGTGTACTACTATTCCCTACCTAGTGTACTACTATTCCCTCCGTAGTGTACTACTATTCCCTCCGTAGTGTACTACTATTCCCTACATAGTGTACTACTATTCCCTATCTAGTGTACTACTATTCCCTCCATATTGTACTACTATTCCCTCCGTAGTGTACTAATATTCCCTACATAGTGTACTACTATTCCTTACCTAGTGTACTACTCTTCCCTACCTAGTGTACT
This sequence comes from Coregonus lavaretus, assembly GCF_964263955.1. NCBI lineage: Eukaryota > Metazoa > Chordata > Actinopteri > Salmoniformes > Salmonidae > Coregonus > Coregonus lavaretus. The sequence goes on from NC_139988.1 coordinate 10,342,186, forward strand.
ACTATTCCCTATCTAGTGTACTACTATTCCCTACATAGTGTACTACTATTCCCTATCTAGTGTACTACTATTCCCTATCTAGTGTACTACTATTCCCTATCTAGTGTACTACTATTCCCTATCTAGTGTACTACTATTCCCTCCATAGTGTACTACTATTCCCTATGTAGTGTACTGCTATTCCCTACATAGTGTACTACTATTCCCTCCATAGTGTACTACTATTCCCTCCATAGTGTACTACTATTCCCTACCTAGTGTACTACTATTCCCTCCGTAGTGTACTACTATTCCCTACATAGTGTACTACTATTCCCTATCTAGTGTACTACTATTCCCTCCATAGTGTACTACTATTCCCTCCGTAGTGTACTACTATTCCCTACATAGTGTACTACTATTCCCTCCGTAGTGTACTACTATTCCCTATCTAGTGTACTACTATTCCCTCCATAGTGTACTACTATTCCCTCCGTAGTGTACTACTATTCCCTACATAGTGTACTACTATTCCCTATCTAGTGTACTACTATTCCCTCCATAGTGTACTACTATTCCCTCCGTAGTGTACTACTATTCCCTACATAGTGTACTACTATTCCCTATCTAGTGTACTACTATTCCCAACATAGTGTACTACTATTCCCTACCTAGTGTACTACTATTCCCTATCTAGTGTACTACTATTCCCTCCCTAGTGTACTACTATTCCCTACCTAGTGTACTACTATTCCCTCCATAGTGTACTACTATTCCCTCCATAGTGTACTACTATTACCTCCATAGTGTACTACTATTCCCTATCTAGTGTACTACTATTCCCTACCTAGTGTACTACTATTCCCTATCTAGTGTACTACTATTCCCTACCTAGTGTACTACTATTCCCTCCATAGTGTACTACTATTCCCTATCTAGTGTAGTACTATTCCCTACCTAGTGTACTACTATTCCCTATCTAGTGTACTACTATTCCCTACATAGTGAACTACTATTCCCTCCCTAGTGTACTACTATTCCCTGCCTAATGTACTACTATTCCCTCCATAGTGTACTACTATTCCCTACCTAGTGTACTACTATTCCATATCTAGTGTACTACTATTCCCTACCTAGTGTACTACTATTCCCTACCTAGTGTACTACTATTCCCTATCTAGTGTATTACTATTCCCTACCTAGTGTACTACTATTCCCTACCTAGTGTACTACTAATCCCTCCATAGTGTACTACTATTCCCTATCTAGTGTTCTGCTATTACCTACATAGTGTACTACTATTCCCTCCCTAATGTACTACTATTCCCTATCTAGTGTACTACTATTCCCTACCTAGTGTACTACTATTCCCTCCATAGTGTACTACTATTCCCTATCTAGTGTACTACTATTCCCTACCTAGTGTACTACTATTCCCTATCTAGTGTATTACTATTCCCTATCTAGTGTACTACTATTCCCTACATAGTGTACTACTATTCCCTCCATAGTGTACTACTATTCCCTATCTAGTGTACTACTATTCCCTACCTAGTGTACTACTATTCCCTATCTAGTGTACTACTATTCCCTATCTAGTGTACTACTATTCCCTCCATAGTGTACTACTATTCCCTATCTAGTGTACTACTATTCCCTCCATAGTGTACTACTATTCCCTATCTAGTGTACTACTATTCCCTCCCTAGTGTACTACTATTCCCTATCTAGTGTACTACTATTCCCTACATAGTGTACTACTATTCCCTCCATAGTGTACTACTATTCCCTCCATAGTGTACTACTATTCCCTCCATAGTGTACTACTATTCCCTATCTAGTGTACTACTATTCCCTCCATAGTGTACTACTATTCCCTCCATAGTGTACTACTATTCCCTATCTAGTGTACTACTATTCCCTCCATAGTGTACTACTATTCCCTATCTAGTGTACTACTATTCCCTCCATAGTGTACTACTATTCCCTACATAGTGTACTACTATTCCCTATATAGTGTACTACTATTCCCTCCCTAGTGTACTACTATTCCCTATCTAGTGTACTACTATTCCCTCCATAGTGTACTACTATTCCCTATCTAGTGTACTACTATTCCCTCCCTAGTGTACTACTATTCCCTATCTAGTGTACTACTATTCCCTCCATAGTGTACTACTATTCCCTATCTAGTGTACTACTATTCCCTACCTAGTGTACTACTATTCCCTCCGTAGTGTACTACTATTCCCTACATAGTGTACTACTATTCCCTATCTAGTGTACTACTATTCCCTCCATATTGTACTACTATTCCCTCCGTAGTGTACTACTAATCCCTACCTAGTGTACTACTATTCCCTCCGTAGTGTACTACTATTCCCTACATAGTGTACTACTATTCCCTATCTAGTGAACTACTATTCCCTCCATAGTGTACTACTATTCCCTCCGTAGTGTACTACTATTCCCTACATAGTGTACTACTATTCCCTCCGTAGTGTACTACTATTCCCTATCTAGTGTACTACAATTCCCTCCATAGTGTACTACTATTCCCTCCGTAGTGTACTACTATTCCCTACATAATGTACTACTATTCCCTATCTAGTGTACTACTATTCCCAACATAGTGTACTACTATTCCCTACATAGTGTACTACTTTTCCCTCCATAGTGTACTACTATTCCCTCCATAGTGTACTACTATTCCCTCCGTAGTGTACTACTATTCCCTACATAGTGTACTACTATTCCCTATCTAGTGTACTACTATTCCCTCCATAGTGTACTACTATTCCCTCCGTAGTGTACTACTATTCCCTACATAGTGTACTACTATTCCCTATCTAGTGTACTACTATTCCCAACATAGTGTACTACTATTCCCTACATAGTGTACTACTATTCCCTACCTAGTGTACTACTATTCCCTATCTAGTGTACTACTATTCCCTCCCTAGTGTACTACTATTCCCTACCTAGTGTACTACTATTCCCTCCATAGTGTACTACTATTCCCTCCATAGTGTACTACTATTCCCTCCATAGTGTACTACTATTCCATATCTAGTGTACTACTATTCCCTACCTAGTGTACTACTATTCCCTATCTAGTGTACTACTATTCCCTACCTAGTGTACTACTATTCCCTCCATAGTGTACTACTATTCCCTATCTAGTGTAGTACTATTCCCTACCTAGTGTACTACTATTCCCTATCTAGTGTACTACTATTCCCTACATAGTGAACTACTATTCCCTCCCTAGTGTACTACTATTCCCTGCCTAATGTACTACTATTCCCTACCTAGTGTACTACTAATCCCTCCATAGTGTACTACTATTCCCTATCTAGTGTTCTGCTATTACCTACATAGTGTACTACTATTCCCTCCCTAATGTACTACTATTCCCTATCTAGTGTACTACTATTCCCTACCTAGTGTACTACTATTCCCTCCATAGTGTACTACTATTCCCTATCTAGTGTACTACTATTCCCTACCTAGTGTACTACTATTCCCTATCTAGTGTACTACTATTCCCTATCTAGTGTACTACTATTCCCTCCATAGTGTACTACTATTTCCTATCTAGTGTACTACTATTCCCTCCATAGTGTACTACTATTCCCTATCTAGTGTACTACTATTCCCTCCCTAGTGTACTACTATTCCCTATCTAGTGTACTACTATTCCCTCCATAGTGTACTACTATTCCCTCCATAGTGTACTACTATTCCCTCCATAGTGTACTACTATTCCCTCCATAGTGTACTACTATTCCCTATCTAGTGTACTACTATTCCCTCCATAGTGTACTACTATTCCCTATCTAGTGTACTACTATTCCCTCCATAGTGTACTACTATTCCCTACATAGTGTACTACTATTCCCTATCTAGTGTACTACTATTCCCTCCCTAGTGTACTACTATTCCCTATCTAGTGTACTACTATTCCCTATCTAGTGTACTACTATTCCCTACATAGTGTACTACTATTCCCTCCATAGTGTACTACTATTCCTTACCTAGTGTACTACTATTCCCTACCTAGTGTACTACTATTCCCTATCTAGTGTACTACTATTCCCTACATAGTGTACTACTATTCCCTATCTAGTGTACTACTATTCCCTCCCTAGTGTACTACTATTCCTTCCATAGTGTACTACTATTCCCTCCATAGTGTACTACTATTCCCTACATAGTGTACTACTATTCCCTACATAGTGTACTACTATTCCCTACCTAGTGTACTACTATTCCCTATCTAGTGTACTACTATTCCCTATCTAGTGTACTACTATTCCCTATCTAGTGTACTACTATTCCCTACATAGTGTACTACTATTCCCTCCATAGTGTACTACTATTCCCTCCATAGTGTACTACTATTCCCTCCGTAGTGTACTACTATTCCCTACCTAGTGTACTACTATTCCCTACCTAGTGTACTACTATTCCCTATATAGTGTACTACTATTCCCTACATAGTGTACTACTATTCCCTACATAGTGTACTACTATTCCCTACCTAGTGTACTACTATTCCCTATCTAGTGTACTACTATTCCCTAACTAGTGTACTACTATTCCCTACCTAGTGTACTACTATTCCCTATCTAGTGTACTACTATTCCCTATCTAGTGTACTACTATTCCCTATCTAGTGTACTACTATTCCCTACCTAGTGTACTACTATTCCCTACCTAGTGTACTACTATTCCCTATCTAGTGTACTACTATTCCCTACATAGTGTACTACTATTCCCTATCTAGTGTACTACTATTCCCTATCTAGTGTACTACTATTCCCTACCTAGTGTACTACTATTCCCTACCTAGTGTACTACTATTCCCTATCTAGTGTACTACTATTCCCTACCTAGTGTACTACTATTCCCTACCTAGTGTACTACTATTCCCTATCTAGTGTACTACTATTCCCTATCTAGTGTACTACTATTCCCTACATAGTGTACTACTATTCCCTATCTAGTGTACTACTATTCCCTATCTAGTGTACTACTATTCCCTACATAGTGTACTACTATTCCCTACCTAGTGTACTACTATTCCCTATCTAGTGTACTACTATTCCTTCCATAGTGTACTACTATTCCCTCCATAGTGTACTACTATTCCCTATCTAGTGTACTACTATTCCCTCCATAGTGTACTACTATTCCCTACATAGTGTACTACTATTCCCTATCTAGTGTACTACTATTCCCTATCTAGTGTACTACTATTCCCTACCTAGTGTACTACTATTCCCTACCTAGTGTACTACTATTCCCTATCTAGTGTACTACTATTCCCTACCTAGTGTACTACTATTCCCTCCATAGTGTACTACTATTCCCTATCTAGTGTACTACTATTCCCTATCTAGTGTACTACTATTCCCTACATAGTGTACTACTATTCCCTACATAGTGTACTACTATTCCCTCCCTAGTGTACTACTATTCCCTCCCTAATGTACTACTATTCCCTATCTAGTGTACTACTATTCCCTACCTAGTGTACTACTATTCCCTATCTAGTGTACTACTATTCCCTACCTAGTGTACTACTATTCCCTCCCTAATGTACTACTATTCCCTATCTAGTGTACTACTATTCCCTACCTAGTGTACTACTATTCCCTATCTAGTGTACTACTATTCCCTACCTAGTGTACTACTATTCCCTCCGTAGTGTACTACTATTCCCTACATAGTGTACTACTATTCCCTATCTAGTGTACTACTATTCCGTCCATATTGTACTACTATTCCCTACCTAGTGTACTACTATTCCCTATCTAGTGTACTACTATTCCTTCCATAGTGTACTACTATTCCCTCCATAGTGTACTACTATTCCCTATCTAGTGTACTACTATTCCCTCCATAGTGTACTACTATTCCCTACATAGTGTACTACTATTCCCTACATAGTGTACTACTATTCCCTCCCTAGTGTACTACTATTCCCTCCCTAATGTACTACTATTCCCTATCTAGTGTACTACTATTCCCTACCTAGTGTACTACTATTCCCTCCATAGTGTACTACTATTCCCTATCTAGTGTACTACTATTCCCTACCTAGTGTACTACTATTCCCTCCGTAGTGTACTACTATTCCCTCCGTAGTGTACTACTATTCCCTACATAGTGTACTACTATTCCCTATCTAGTGTACTACTATTCCCTCCATATTGTACTACTATTCCCTCCGTAGTGTACTAATATTCCCTACATAGTGTACTACTATTCCTTACCTAGTGTACTACTCTTCCCTACCTAGTGTACTACTATTCCCTATCTAGTGTACTACTATTCCCTACATAGTGTACTACTATTCCCTATCTAGTGTACTACTATTCCCTATCTAGTGTACTACTATTCCCTATCTAGTGTACTACTATTCCCTATCTAGTGTACTACTATTCCCTCCATAGTGTACTACTATTCCCTATGTAGTGTACTGCTATTCCCTACATAGTGTACTACTATTCCCTCCATAGTGTACTACTATTCCCTCCATAGTGTACTACTATTCCCTACCTAGTGTACTACTATTCCCTCCGTAGTGTACTACTATTCCCTACATAGTGTACTACTATTCCCTATCTAGTGTACTACTATTCCCTCCATAGTGTACTACTATTCCCTCCGTAGTGTACTACTATTCCCTACATAGTGTACTACTATTCCCTCCGTAGTGTACTACTATTCCCTATCTAGTGTACTACTATTCCCTCCATAGTGTACTACTATTCCCTCCGTAGTGTACTACTATTCCCTACATAGTGTACTACTATTCCCTATCTAGTGTACTACTATTCCCTCCATAGTGTACTACTATTCCCTCCGTAGTGTACTACTATTCCCTACATAGTGTACTACTATTCCCTATCTAGTGTACTACTATTCCCAACATAGTGTACTACTATTCCCTACCTAGTGTACTACTATTCCCTATCTAGTGTACTACTATTCCCTCCCTAGTGTACTACTATTCCCTACCTAGTGTACTACTATTCCCTCCATAGTGTACTACTATTCCCTCCATAGTGTACTACTATTACCTCCATAGTGTACTACTATTCCCTATCTAGTGTACTACTATTCCCTACCTAGTGTACTACTATTCCCTATCTAGTGTACTACTATTCCCTACCTAGTGTACTACTATTCCCTCCATAGTGTACTACTATTCCCTATCTAGTGTAGTACTATTCCCTACCTAGTGTACTACTATTCCCTATCTAGTGTACTACTATTCCCTACATAGTGAACTACTATTCCCTCCCTAGTGTACTACTATTCCCTGCCTAATGTACTACTATTCCCTCCATAGTGTACTACTATTCCCTACCTAGTGTACTACTATTCCATATCTAGTGTACTACTATTCCCTACCTAGTGTACTACTATTCCCTACCTAGTGTACTACTATTCCCTATCTAGTGTATTACTATTCCCTACCTAGTGTACTACTATTCCCTACCTAGTGTACTACTAATCCCTCCATAGTGTACTACTATTCCCTATCTAGTGTTCTGCTATTACCTACATAGTGTACTACTATTCCCTCCCTAATGTACTACTATTCCCTATCTAGTGTACTACTATTCCCTACCTAGTGTACTACTATTCCCTCCATAGTGTACTACTATTCCCTATCTAGTGTACTACTATTCCCTACCTAGTGTACTACTATTCCCTATCTAGTGTATTACTATTCCCTATCTAGTGTACTACTATTCCCTACATAGTGTACTACTATTCCCTCCATAGTGTACTACTATTCCCTATCTAGTGTACTACTATTCCCTACCTAGTGTACTACTATTCCCTATCTAGTGTACTACTATTCCCTATCTAGTGTACTACTATTCCCTCCATAGTGTACTACTATTCCCTATCTAGTGTACTACTATTCCGTCCATATTGTACTACTATTCCCTACCTAGTGTACTACTATTCCCTATCTAGTGTACTACTATTCCTTCCATAGTGTACTACTATTCCCTCCATAGTGTACTACTATTCCCTATCTAGTGTACTACTATTCCCTCCATAGTGTACTACTATTCCCTACATAGTGTACTACTATTCCCTACATAGTGTACTACTATTCCCTCCCTAGTGTACTACTATTCCCTCCCTAATGTACTACTATTCCCTATCTAGTGTACTACTATTCCCTACCTAGTGTACTACTATTCCCTCCATAGTGTACTACTATTCCCTATCTAGTGTACTACTATTCCCTACCTAGTGTACTACTATTCCCTCCGTAGTGTACTACTATTCCCTCCGTAGTGTACTACTATTCCCTACATAGTGTACTACTATTCCCTATCTAGTGTACTACTATTCCCTCCATATTGTACTACTATTCCCTCCGTAGTGTACTAATATTCCCTACATAGTGTACTACTATTCCTTACCTAGTGTACTACTCTTCCCTACCTAGTGTACTACTATTCCCTATCTAGTGTACTACTATTCCCTACATAGTGTACTACTATTCCCTATCTAGTGTACTACTATTCCCTATCTAGTGTACTACTATTCCCTATCTAGTGTACTACTATTCCCTATCTAGTGTACTACTATTCCCTCCATAGTGTACTACTATTCCCTATGTAGTGTACTGCTATTCCCTACATAGTGTACTACTATTCCCTCCATAGTGTACTACTATTCCCTCCATAGTGTACTACTATTCCCTACCTAGTGTACTACTATTCCCTCCGTAGTGTACTACTATTCCCTACATAGTGTACTACTATTCCCTATCTAGTGTACTACTATTCCCTCCATAGTGTACTACTATTCCCTCCGTAGTGTACTACTATTCCCTACATAGTGTACTACTATTCCCTCCGTAGTGTACTACTATTCCCTATCTAGTGTACTACTATTCCCTCCATAGTGTACTACTATTCCCTCCGTAGTGTACTACTATTCCCTACATAGTGTACTACTATTCCCTATCTAGTGTACTACTATTCCCTCCATAGTGTACTACTATTCCCTCCGTAGTGTACTACTATTCCCTACATAGTGTACTACTATTCCCTATCTAGTGTACTACTATTCCCAACATAGTGTACTACTATTCCCTACCTAGTGTACTACTATTCCCTATCTAGTGTACTACTATTCCCTCCCTAGTGTACTACTATTCCCTACCTAGTGTACTACTATTCCCTCCATAGTGTACTACTATTCCCTCCATAGTGTACTACTATTACCTCCATAGTGTACTACTATTCCCTATCTAGTGTACTACTATTCCCTACCTAGTGTACTACTATTCCCTATCTAGTGTACTACTATTCCCTACCTAGTGTACTACTATTCCCTCCATAGTGTACTACTATTCCCTATCTAGTGTAGTACTATTCCCTACCTAGTGTACTACTATTCCCTATCTAGTGTACTACTATTCCCTACATAGTGAACTACTATTCCCTCCCTAGTGTACTACTATTCCCTGCCTAATGTACTACTATTCCCTCCATAGTGTACTACTATTCCCTACCTAGTGTACTACTATTCCATATCTAGTGTACTACTATTCCCTACCTAGTGTACTACTATTCCCTACCTAGTGTACTACTATTCCCTATCTAGTGTATTACTATTCCCTACCTAGTGTACTACTATTCCCTACCTAGTGTACTACTAATCCCTCCATAGTGTACTACTATTCCCTATCTAGTGTTCTGCTATTACCTACATAGTGTACTACTATTCCCTCCCTAATGTACTACTATTCCCTATCTAGTGTACTACTATTCCCTACCTAGTGTACTACTATTCCCTCCATAGTGTACTACTATTCCCTATCTAGTGTACTACTATTCCCTACCTAGTGTACTACTATTCCCTATCTAGTGTATTACTATTCCCTATCTAGTGTACTACTATTCCCTACATAGTGTACTACTATTCCCTCCATAGTGTACTACTATTCCCTATCTAGTGTACTACTATTCCCTACCTAGTGTACTACTATTCCCTATCTAGTGTACTACTATTCCCTATCTAGTGTACTACTATTCCCTCCATAGTGTACTACTATTCCCTATCTAGTGTACTACTATTCCCTCCATAGTGTACTACTATTCCCTATCTAGTGTACTACTATTCCCTCCCTAGTGTACTACTATTCCCTATCTAGTGTACTACTATTCCCTACATAGTGTACTACTATTCCCTCCATAGTGTACTACTATTCCCTCCATAGTGTACTACTATTCCCTCCATAGTGTACTACTATTCCCTATCTAGTGTACTACTATTCCCTCCATAGTGTACTACTATTCCCTCCATAGTGTACTACTATTCCCTATCTAGTGTACTACTATTCCCTCCATAGTGTACTACTATTCCCTATCTAGTGTACTACTATTCCCTCCATAGTGTACTACTATTCCCTACATAGTGTACTACTATTCCCTATATAGTGTACTACTATTCCCTCCCTAGTGTACTACTATTCCCTATCTAGTGTACTACTATTCCCTCCATAGTGTACTACTATTCCCTATCTAGTGTACTACTATTCCCTCCCTAGTGTACTACTATTCCCTATCTAGTGTACTACTATTCCCTCCATAGTGTACTACTATTCCCTATCTAGTGTACTACTATTCCCTACCTAGTGTACTACTATTCCCTCCGTAGTGTACTACTATTCCCTACATAGTGTACTACTATTCCCTATCTAGTGTACTACTATTCCCTCCATATTGTACTACTATTCCCTCCGTAGTGTACTACTAATCCCTACCTAGTGTACTACTATTCCCTCCGTAGTGTACTACTATTCCCTACATAGTGTACTACTATTCCCTATCTAGTGAACTACTATTCCCTCCATAGTGTACTACTATTCCCTCCGTAGTGTACTACTATTCCCTACATAGTGTACTACTATTCCCTCCGTAGTGTACTACTATTCCCTATCTAGTGTACTACAATTCCCTCCATAGTGTACTACTATTCCCTCCGTAGTGTACTACTATTCCCTACATAATGTACTACTATTCCCTATCTAGTGTACTACTATTCCCAACATAGTGTACTACTATTCCCTACATAGTGTACTACTTTTCCCTCCATAGTGTACTACTATTCCCTCCATAGTGTACTACTATTCCCTCCGTAGTGTACTACTATTCCCTACATAGTGTACTACTATTCCCTATCTAGTGTACTACTATTCCCTCCATAGTGTACTACTATTCCCTCCGTAGTGTACTACTATTCCCTACATAGTGTACTACTATTCCCTATCTAGTGTACTACTATTCCCAACATAGTGTACTACTATTCCCTACATAGTGTACTACTATTCCCTACCTAGTGTACTACTATTCCCTATCTAGTGTACTACTATTCCCTCCCTAGTGTACTACTATTCCCTACCTAGTGTACTACTATTCCCTCCATAGTGTACTACTATTCCCTCCATAGTGTACTACTATTCCCTCCATAGTGTACTACTATTCCATATCTAGTGTACTACTATTCCCTACCTAGTGTACTACTATTCCCTATCTAGTGTACTACTATTCCCTACCTAGTGTACTACTATTCCCTCCATAGTGTACTACTATTCCCTATCTAGTGTAGTACTATTCCCTACCTAGTGTACTACTATTCCCTATCTAGTGTACTACTATTCCCTACATAGTGAACTACTATTCCCTCCCTAGTGTACTACTATTCCCTGCCTAATGTACTACTATTCCCTACCTAGTGTACTACTAATCCCTCCATAGTGTACTACTATTCCCTATCTAGTGTTCTGCTATTACCTACATAGTGTACTACTATTCCCTCCCTAATGTACTACTATTCCCTATCTAGTGTACTACTATTCCCTACCTAGTGTACTACTATTCCCTCCATAGTGTACTACTATTCCCTATCTAGTGTACTACTATTCCCTACCTAGTGTACTACTATTCCCTATCTAGTGTACTACTATTCCCTATCTAGTGTACTACTATTCCCTCCATAGTGTACTACTATTTCCTATCTAGTGTACTACTATTCCCTCCATAGTGTACTACTATTCCCTATCTAGTGTACTACTATTCCCTCCCTAGTGTACTACTATTCCCTATCTAGTGTACTACTATTCCCTCCATAGTGTACTACTATTCCCTCCATAGTGTACTACTATTCCCTCCATAGTGTACTACTATTCCCTCCATAGTGTACTACTATTCCCTATCTAGTGTACTACTATTCCCTCCATAGTGTACTACTATTCCCTATCTAGTGTACTACTATTCCCTCCATAGTGTACTACTATTCCCTACATAGTGTACTACTATTCCCTATCTAGTGTACTACTATTCCCTCCCTAGTGTACTACTATTCCCTATCTAGTGTACTACTATTCCCTATCTAGTGTACTACTATTCCCTACATAGTGTACTACTATTCCCTCCATAGTGTACTACTATTCCTTACCTAGTGTACTACTATTCCCTACCTAGTGTACTACTATTCCCTATCTAGTGTACTACTATTCCCTACATAGTGTACTACTATTCCCTATCTAGTGTACTACTATTCCCTCCCTAGTGTACTACTATTCCTTCCATAGTGTACTACTATTCCCTCCATAGTGTACTACTATTCCCTACATAGTGTACTACTATTCCCTACATAGTGTACTACTATTCCCTACCTAGTGTACTACTATTCCCTATCTAGTGTACTACTATTCCCTATCTAGTGTACTACTATTCCCTATCTAGTGTACTACTATTCCCTACATAGTGTACTACTATTCCCTCCATAGTGTACTACTATTCCCTCCATAGTGTACTACTATTCCCTCCGTAGTGTACTACTATTCCCTACCTAGTGTACTACTATTCCCTACCTAGTGTACTACTATTCCCTATATAGTGTACTACTATTCCCTACATAGTGTACTACTATTCCCTACATAGTGTACTACTATTCCCTACCTAGTGTACTACTATTCCCTATCTAGTGTACTACTATTCCCTAACTAGTGTACTACTATTCCCTACCTAGTGTACTACTATTCCCTATCTAGTGTACTACTATTCCCTATCTAGTGTACTACTATTCCCTATCTAGTGTACTACTATTCCCTACCTAGTGTACTACTATTCCCTACCTAGTGTACTACTATTCCCTATCTAGTGTACTACTATTCCCTACATAGTGTACTACTATTCCCTATCTAGTGTACTACTATTCCCTATCTAGTGTACTACTATTCCCTACCTAGTGTACTACTATTCCCTACCTAGTGTACTACTATTCCCTATCTAGTGTACTACTATTCCCTACCTAGTGTACTACTATTCCCTACCTAGTGTACTACTATTCCCTATCTAGTGTACTACTATTCCCTATCTAGTGTACTACTATTCCCTACATAGTGTACTACTATTCCCTATCTAGTGTACTACTATTCCCTATCTAGTGTACTACTATTCCCTACATAGTGTACTACTATTCCCTACCTAGTGTACTACTATTCCCTATCTAGTGTACTACTATTCCTTCCATAGTGTACTACTATTCCCTCCATAGTGTACTACTATTCCCTATCTAGTGTACTACTATTCCCTCCATAGTGTACTACTATTCCCTACATAGTGTACTACTATTCCCTATCTAGTGTACTACTATTCCCTATCTAGTGTACTACTATTCCCTACCTAGTGTACTACTATTCCCTACCTAGTGTACTACTATTCCCTATCTAGTGTACTACTATTCCCTACCTAGTGTACTACTATTCCCTCCATAGTGTACTACTATTCCCTATCTAGTGTACTACTATTCCCTATCTAGTGTACTACTATTCCCTACATAGTGTACTACTATTCCCTACATAGTGTACTACTATTCCCTCCCTAGTGTACTACTATTCCCTCCCTAATGTACTACTATTCCCTATCTAGTGTACTACTATTCCCTACCTAGTGTACTACTATTCCCTATCTAGTGTACTACTATTCCCTACCTAGTGTACTACTATTCCCTCCCTAATGTACTACTATTCCCTATCTAGTGTACTACTATTCCCTACCTAGTGTACTACTATTCCCTATCTAGTGTACTACTATTCCCTACCTAGTGTACTACTATTCCCTCCGTAGTGTACTACTATTCCCTACATAGTGTACTACTATTCCCTATCTAGTGTACTACTATTCCGTCCATATTGTACTACTATTCCCTCCGTAGTGTACTACTATTCCCTACATAGTGTACTACTATTCCTTACCTAGTGTACTACTATTCCCTACCTAGTGTACTACTATTTCCTATCTAGTGTACTACTATTCCCTACATAGTGTACTACTATTCCCTATCTAGTGTATTACTATTCCCTATCTAGTGTACTACTATTCCCTATCTAGTGTACTACTATTCCCTATCTAGTGTACTACTATTCCCTCCATAGTGTACTACTATTCCCTATCTAGTGTACTGCTATTCCCTACATAGTGTACTACTATTCCCTCCATAGTGTACTACTATTCCCTATCTAGTGTACTGCTATTCCCTACATAGTGTACTACTATTCCCTCCATAGTGTACTACTATTCCCTCCGTAGTGTACTACTATTCCCTCCATAGTGTACTACTATTCCCTATCTAGTGTACTACTATTCCCTATCTAGTGTACTACTATTCCCTACATAGTGTACTACTATTCCCTACATAGTGTACTACTATTCCCTCCCTAGTGTACTACTATTCCCTCCCTAATGTACTACTATTCCCTATCTAGTGTACTACTATTCCCTACCTAGTGTACTACTATTCCCTATCTAGTGTACTACTATTCCCTACCTAGTGTACTACTATTCCCTCCCTAATGTACTACTATTCCCTATCTAGTGTACTACTATTCCCTACCTAGTGTACTACTATTCCCTATCTAGTGTACTACTATTCCCTACCTAGTGTACTACTATTCCCTCCGTAGTGTACTACTATTCCCTACATAGTGTACTACTATTCCCTATCTAGTGTACTACTATTCCGTCCATATTGTACTACTATTCCCTCCGTAGTGTACTACTATTCCCTACATAGTGTACTACTATTCCTTACCTAGTGTACTACTATTCCCTACCTAGTGTACTACTATTTCCTATCTAGTGTACTACTATTCCCTACATAGTGTACTACTATTCCCTATCTAGTGTACTACTATTCCCTATCTAGTGTACTACTATTCCCTATCTAGTGTACTACTATTCCCTATCTAGTGTACTACTATTCCCTCCATAGTGTACTACTATTCCCTATCTAGTGTACTACTATTCCGTCCATATTGTACTACTATTCCCTCCGTAGTGTACTACTATTCCCTACATAGTGTACTACTATTCCTTACCTAGTGTACTACTATTCCCTACCTAGTGTACTACTATTTCCTATCTAGTGTACTACTATTCCCTACATAGTGTACTACTATTCCCTATCTAGTGTACTACTATTCCCTATCTAGTGTACTACTATTCCCTATCTAGTGTACTACTATTCCCTATCTAGTGTACTACTATTCCCTCCATAGTGTACTACTATTCCCTATCTAGTGTACTGCTATTCCCTACATAGTGTACTACTATTCCCTCCATAGTGTACTACTATTCCCTCCATAGTGTACTACTATTCCCTCCGTAGTGTACTACTATTCCCTACATAGTGTACTACTATTCCCTACATAGTGTACTACTATTCCCTATCTAGTGTACTACTATTCCCTCCATAGTGTACTACTATTCCCTCCGTAGTGTACTACTATTCCCTACATAGTGTACTACTATTCCCTCCGTAGTGTACTACTATTCCCTATCTAGTGTACTACAATTCCCTCCATAGTGTACTACTATTCCCTACATAGTGTACTACTATTCCCTATCTAGTGTACTACTATTCCCTACATAGTGTACTACTATTCCCTACATAGTGTACTACTATTCCCTCCCTAGTGTACTACTATTCCCTCCCTAATGTACTACTATTCCCTATCTAGTGTACTACTATTCCCTACCTAGTGTACTACTATTCCCTACCTAGTGTACTACTATTCCCTATCTAGTGTACTACTATTCCCTACCTAGTGTACTACTATTCCCTCCCTAATGTACTACTATTCCCTATCTAGTGTACTACTATTCCCTACCTAGTGTACTACTATTCCCTATCTAGTGTACTACTATTCCCTACCTAGTGTACTACTATTCCCTCCGTAGTGTACTACTATTCCCTACATAGTGTACTACTATTCCCTCCATAGTGTACTACTATTCCCTATCTAGTGTACTACTATTCCCTACCTAGTGTACTACTATTCCCTCCCTAATGTACTACTATTCCCTATCTAGTGTACTACTATTCCCTATCTAGTGTACTACTATTCCCTATCTAGTGTACTACTATTCCGTCCATATTGTACTACTATTCCCTCCGTAGTGTACTACAATTCCCTACATTGTGTACTACTATTCCTTACCTAGTGTACTACTATTCCCTACCTAGTGTACTACTATTTCCTATCTAGTGTACTACTATTCCCTACATAGTGTACTACTATTCCCTATCTAGTTTACTACTATTCCCTATCTAGTGTACTACTATTCCCTATCTAGTGTACTACTATTCCCTACCTAGTGTACTACTATTCCCTATCTAGTGTACTACTATTCCCTCCATAGTGTACTACTATTCCCTCCGTAGTGTACTACTATTCCCTACATAGTGTACTACTATTCCCTATCTAGTGTACTACTATTCCCTACATAGTGTACTACAATCCCCTATCTAGTGTACTACTATTCCCTCCCTAGTGTACTACTATTCCCTCCATAGTGTACTACTATTCCCTACATAGTGTACTACTATTCCCTACCTAGTGTACTACTATTCCCTATCTAGTGTACTACTATTCCCTATCTAGTGTACTACTATTCCCTATCTAGTGTACTACTATTCCCTACATAGTGTACTACTATTCCCTCCATAGTGTACTACTATTCCCTCCATAGTGTACTACTATTCCCTCCGTAGTGTACTACTATTCCCTACCTAGTGTACTACTATTCCCTACCTAGTGTACTACTATTCCCTATATAGTGTACTACTATTCCCTACATAGTGTACTACTATTCCCTACATAGTGTACTACTATTCCCTACCTAGTGTACTACTATTCCCTATCTAGTGTACTACTATTCCCTACCTAGTGTACTACTATTCCCTACCTAGTGTACTACTATTCCCTATCTAGTGTACTACTATTCCCTACATAGTGTACTACTATTCCCTATCTAGTGTACTACTATTCCCTATCTAGTGTACTACTATTCCCTACCTAGTGTACTACTATTCCCTACCTAGTGTACTACTATTCCCTATCTAGTGTACTACTATTCCCTACATAGTGTACTACTATTCCCTATCTAGTGTACTACTATTCCCTATCTAGTGTACTACTATTCCCTACCTAGTGTACTACTATTCCCTACCTAGTGTACTACTATTCCCTATCTAGTGTACTACTATTCCCTACCTAGTGTACTACTATTCCCTACCTAGTGTACTACTATTCCCTATCTAGTGTACTACTATTCCCTATCTAGTGTACTACTATTCCCTACATAGTGTACTACTATTCCCTATCTAGTGTACTACTATTCCCTATCTAGTGTACTACTATTCCCTACATAGTGTACTACTATTCCCTACCTAGTGTACTACTATTCCCTATCTAGTGTACTACTATTCCTTCCATAGTGTACTACTATTCCCTCCATAGTGTACTACTATTCCCTATCTAGTGTACTACTATTCCCTCCATAGTGTACTACTATTCCCTACATAGTGTACTACTATTCCCTATCTAGTGTACTACTATTCCCTATCTAGTGTACTACTATTCCCTACCTAGTGTACTACTATTCCCTACCTAGTGTACTACTATTCCCTATCTAGTGTACTACTATTCCCTACCTAGTGTACTACTATTCCCTCCATAGTGTACTACTATTCCCTATCTAGTGTACTACTATTCCCTATCTAGTGTACTACTATTCCCTACATAGTGTACTACTATTCCCTACATAGTGTACTACTATTCCCTCCCTAGTGTACTACTATTCCCTCCCTAATGTACTACTATTCCCTATCTAGTGTACTACTATTCCCTACCTAGTGTACTACTATTCCCTCCCTAATGTACTACTATTCCCTATCTAGTGTACTACTATTCCCTACCTAGTGTACTACTATTCCCTATCTAGTGTACTACTATTCCCTACCTAGTGTACTACTATTCCCTCCGTAGTGTACTACTATTCCCTACATAGTGTACTACTATTCCCTATCTAGTGTACTACTATTCCGTCCATATTGTACTACTATTCCCTCCGTAGTGTACTACTATTCCCTACATAGTGTACTACTATTCCTTACCTAGTGTACTACTATTCCCTACCTAGTGTACTACTATTTCCTATCTAGTGTACTACTATTCCCTACATAGTGTACTACTATTCCCTATCTAGTGTATTACTATTCCCTATCTAGTGTACTACTATTCCCTATCTAGTGTACTACTATTCCCTATCTAGTGTACTACTATTCCCTCCATAGTGTACTACTATTCCCTATCTAGTGTACTGCTATTCCCTACATAGTGTACTACTATTCCCTCCATAGTGTACTACTATTCCCTATCTAGTGTACTGCTATTCCCTACATAGTGTACTACTATTCCCTCCATAGTGTACTACTATTCCCTCCGTAGTGTACTACTATTCCCTACATAGTGTACTACTATTCCCTACATAGTGTACTACTATTCCCTATCTAGTGTACTACTATTCCCTCCATAGTGTACTACTATTCCCTCCGTAGTGTACTACTATTCCCTCCATAGTGTACTACTATTCCCTATCTAGTGTACTACTATTCCCTATCTAGTGTACTACTATTCCCTACATAGTGTACTACTATTCCCTACCTAGTGTACTACTATTCCCTATCTAGTGTACTACTATTCCCTACCTAGTGTACTACTATTCCCTACCTAGTGTACTACTATTCCCTATCTAGTGTACTACTATTCCCTACATAGTGTACTACTATTCCCTATCTAGTGTACTACTATTCCCTATCTAGTGTACTACTATTCCCTACCTAGTGTACTACTATTCCCTACCTAGTGTACTACTATTCCCTATCTAGTGTACTACTATTCCCTACATAGTGTACTACTATTCCCTATCTAGTGTACTACTATTCCCTATCTAGTGTACTACTATTCCCTACCTAGTGTACTACTATTCCCTACCTAGTGTACTACTATTCCCTATCTAGTGTACTACTATTCCCTACCTAGTGTACTACTATTCCCTACCTAGTGTACTACTATTCCCTACCTAGTGTACTACTATTCCCTATCTAGTGTACTACTATTCCCTATCTAGTGTACTACTATTCCCTACATAGTGTACTACTATTCCCTATCTAGTGTACTACTATTCCCTATCTAGTGTACTACTATTCCCTACATAGTGTACTACTATTCCCTACCTAGTGTACTACTATTCCCTATCTAGTGTACTACTATTCCTTCCATAGTGTACTACTATTCCCTCCATAGTGTACTACTATTCCCTATCTAGTGTACTACTATTCCCTCCATAGTGTACTACTATTCCCTACATAGTGTACTACTATTCCCTATCTAGTGTACTACTATTCCCTATCTAGTGTACTACTATTCCCTACCTAGTGTACTACTATTCCCTACCTAGTGTACTACTATTCCCTATCTAGTGTACTACTATTCCCTACCTAGTGTACTACTATTCCCTCCATAGTGTACTACTATTCCCTATCTAGTGTACTACTATTCCCTATCTAGTGTACTACTATTCCCTACATAGTGTACTACTATTCCCTACATAGTGTACTACTATTCCCTCCATAGTGTACTACTATTCCCTCCATAGTGTACTACTATTACCTCCGTAGTGTACTACTATTCCCTACCTAGTGTACTACTATTCCCTACCTAGTGTACTACTATTCCCTATATAGTGTACTACTATTCCCTACATAGTGTACTACTATTCCCTACATAGTGTACTACTATTCCCTACCTAGTGTACTACTATTCCCTATCTAGTGTACTACTATTCCCTACCTAGTGTACTACTATTCCCTACCTAGTGTACTACTATTCCCTATCTAGTGTACTACTATTCCCTACATAGTGTACTACTATTCCCTATCTAGTGTACTACTATTCCCTATCTAGTGTACTACTATTCCCTACCTAGTGTACTACTATTCCCTACCTAGTGTACTACTATTCCCTATCTAGTGTACTACTATTCCCTACATAGTGTACTACTATTCCCTATCTAGTGTACTACTATTCCCTATCTAGTGTACTACTATTCCCTACCTAGTGTACTACTATTCCCTACCTAGTGTACTACTATTCCCTATCTAGTGTACTACTATTCCCTACCTAGTGTACTACTATTCCCTACCTAGTGTACTACTATTCCCTATCTAGTGTACTACTATTCCCTATCTAGTGTACTACTATTCCCTACATAGTGTACTACTATTCCCTATCTAGTGTACTACTATTCCCTATCTAGTGTACTACTATTCCCTACATAGTGTACTACTATTCCCTACCTAGTGTACTACTATTCCCTATCTAGTGTACTACTATTCCTTCCATAGTGTACTACTATTCCCTCCATAGTGTACTACTATTCCCTATCTAGTGTACTACTATTCCCTCCATAGTGTACTACTATTCCCTACATAGTGTACTACTATTCCCTATCTAGTGTACTACTATTCCCTATCTAGTGTACTACTATTCCCTACCTAGTGTACTACTATTCCCTACCTAGTGTACTACTATTCCCTATCTAGTGTACTACTATTCCCTACCTAGTGTACTACTATTCCCTCCATAGTGTACTACTATTCCCTATCTAGTGTACTACTATTCCCTATCTAGTGTACTACTATTCCCTACATAGTGTACTACTATTCCCTACATAGTGTACTACTATTCCCTCCCTAGTGTACTACTATTCCCTCCCTAATGTACTACTATTCCCTATCTAGTGTACTACTATTCCCTACCTAGTGTACTACTATTCCCTATCTAGTGTACTACTATTCCCTACCTAGTGTACTACTATTCCCTCCCTAATGTACTACTATTTCCTATCTAGTGTACTACTATTCCCTACCTAGTGTACTACTATTCCCTATCTAGTGTACTACTATTCCCTACCTAGTGTACTACTATTCCCTCCGTAGTGTACTACTATTCCCTACATAGTGTACTACTATTCCCTATCTAGTGTACTACTATTCCGTCCATATTGTACTACTATTCCCTCCGTAGTGTACTACTATTCCCTACATAGTGTACTACTATTCCTTACCTAGTGTACTACTATTCCCTACCTAGTGTACTACTATTCCCTCCATAGTGTACTACTATTCCCTATCTAGTGTACTACTATTCCCTATCTAGTGTACTACTATTCCCTACATAGTGTACTACTATTCCCTACATAGTGTACTACTATTCCCTCCATAGTGTACTACTATTCCCTCCATAGTGTACTACTATTCCCTCCGTAGTGTACTACTATTCCCTACCTAGTGTACTACTATTCCCTACCTAGTGTACTACTATTCCCTATATAGTGTACTACTATTCCCTACATAGTGTACTACTATTCCCTACCTAGTGTACTACTATTCCCTATCTAGTGTACTACTATTCCCTACCTAGTGTACTACTATTCCCTACCTAGTGTACTACTATTCTCTATCTAGTGTACTACTATTCCCTACATAGTGTACTACTATTCCCTATCTAGTGTACTACTATTCCCTATCTAGTTTACTACTATTCCCTACCTAGTGTACTACTATTCCCTACCTAGTGTACTACTATTCCCTATCTAGTGTACTACTATTCCCTACATAGTGTACTACTATTCCCTATCTAGTGTACTACTATTCCCTATCTAGTGTACTACTATTCCCTACCTAGTGTACTACTATTCCCTACCTAGTGTACTACTATTCCCTATCTAGTGTACTACTATTCCCTACCTAGTGTACTACTATTCCCTACCTAGTGTACTACTATTCCCTATCTAGTGTACTACTATTCCCTATCTAGTGTACTACTATTCCCTACATAGTGTACTACTATTCCCTATCTAGTGTACTACTATTCCCTATCTAGTGTACTACTATTCCCTACATAGTGTACTACTATTCCCTACCTAGTGTACTACTATTCCCTATCTAGTGTACTACTATTCCTTCCATAGTGTACTACTATTCCCTCCATAGTGTACTACTATTCCCTATCTAGTGTACTACTATTCCCTCCATAGTGTACTACTATTCCCTACATAGTGTACTACTATTCCCTATCTAGTGTACTACTATTCCCTATCTAGTGTACTACTATTCCCTACCTAGTGTACTACTATTCCCTACCTAGTGTACTACTATTCCCTATCTAGTGTACTACTATTCCCTACCTAGTGTACTACTATTCCCTCCATAGTGTACTACTATTCCCTATCTAGTGTACTACTATTCCCTATCTAGTGTACTACTATTCCCTACATAGTGTACTACTATTCCCTCCCTAGTGTACTACTATTCCCTCCCTAATGTACTACTATTCCCTATCTAGTGTACTACTATTCCCTACCTAGTGTACTACTATTCCCTATCTAGTGTACTACTATTCCCTACCTAGTGTACTACTATTCCCTCCCTAATGTACTACTATTCCCTATCTAGTGTACTACTATTCCCTACCTAGTGTACTACTATTCCCTATCTAGTGTACTACTATTCCCTACCTAGTGTACTACTATTCCCTCCGTAGTGTACTACTATTCCCTACATAGTGTACTACTATTCCCTATCTAGTGTACTACTATTCCGTCCATATTGTACTACTATTCCCTCCGTAGTGTACTACTATTCCCTACATAGTATACTACTATTCCTTACCTAGTGTACTACTATTCCCTACCTAGTGTACTACTATTTCCTATCTAGTGTACTACTATTCCCTACATAGTGTACTACTATTCCCTATCTAGTGTATTACTATTCCCTATCTAGTGTACTACTATTCCCTATCTAGTGTACTACTATTCCCTATCTAGTGTACTACTATTCCCTCCATAGTGTACTACTATTCCCTATCTAGTGTACTGCTATTCCCTACATAGTGTACTACTATTCCCTCCATAGTGTACTACTATTCCCTATCTAGTGTACTGCTATTCCCTACATAGTGTACTACTATTCCCTCCATAGTGTACTACTATTCCCTCCGTAGTGTACTACTATTCCCTACATAGTGTACTACTATTCCCTACATAGTGTACTACTATTCCCTATCTAGTGTACTACTATTCCCTCCATAGTGTACTACTATTCCCTCCGTAGTGTACTACTATTCCCTCCATAGTGTACTACTATTCCCTATCTAGTGTACTACTATTCCCTATCTAGTGTACTACTATTCCCTACATAGTGTACTACTATTCCCTACATAGTGTACTACTATTCCCTCCCTAGTGTACTACTATTCCCTCCCTAATGTACTACTATTCCCTATCTAGTGTACTACTATTCCCTACCTAGTGTACTACTATTCCCTATCTAGTGTACTACTATTCCCTACCTAGTGTACTACTATTCCCTCCCTAATGTACTACTATTCCCTATCTAGTGTACTACTATTCCCTACCTAGTGTACTACTATTCCCTATCTAGTGTACTACTATTCCCTACCTAGTGTACTACTATTCCCTCCGTAGTGTACTACTATTCCCTACATAGTGTACTACTATTCCCTATCTAGTGTACTACTATTCCGTCCATATTGTACTACTATTCCCTCCGTAGTGTACTACTATTCCCTACATAGTGTACTACTATTCCTTACCTAGTGTACTACTATTCCCTACCTAGTGTACTACTATTTCCTATCTAGTGTACTACTATTCCCTACATAGTGTACTACTATTCCCTATCTAGTGTACTACTATTCCCTATCTAGTGTACTACTATTCCCTATCTAGTGTACTACTATTCCCTATCTAGTGTACTACTATTCCCTCCATAGTGTACTACTATTCCCTATCTAGTGTACTACTATTCCCTCCCTAATGTACTACTATTCCCTATCTAGTGTACTACTATTCCCTACCTAGTGTACTACTATTCCCTATCTAGTGTACTACTATTCCCTACCTAGTGTACTACTATTCCCTCCGTAGTGTACTACTATTCCCTACATAGTGTACTACTATTCCCTATCTAGTGTACTACTATTCCGTCCATATTGTACTACTATTCCCTCCGTAGTGTACTACTATTCCCTACATAGTGTACTACTATTCCTTACCTAGTGTACTACTATTCCCTACCTAGTGTACTACTATTTCCTATCTAGTGTACTACTATTCCCTACATAGTGTACTACTATTCCCTATCTAGTGTATTACTATTCCCTATCTAGTGTACTACTATTCCCTATCTAGTGTACTACTATTCCCTATCTAGTGTACTACTATTCCCTCCATAGTGTACTACTATTCCCTATCTAGTGTACTGCTATTCCCTACATAGTGTACTACTATTCCCTCCATAGTGTACTACTATTCCCTATCTAGTGTACTGCTATTCCCTACATAGTGTACTACTATTCCCTCCATAGTGTACTACTATTCCCTCCGTAGTGTACTACTATTCCCTACATAGTGTACTACTATTCCCTACATAGTGTACTACTATTCCCTATCTAGTGTACTACTATTCCCTCCATAGTGTACTACTATTCCCTCCGTAGTGTACTACTATTCCCTCCATAGTGTACTACTATTCCCTATCTAGTGTACTACTATTCCCTATCTAGTGTACTACTATTCCCTACATAGTGTACTACTATTCCCTACCTAGTGTACTACTATTCCCTATCTAGTGTACTACTATTCCCTACCTAGTGTACTACTATTCCCTACCTAGTGTACTACTATTCCCTATCTAGTGTACTACTATTCCCTACATAGTGTACTACTATTCCCTATCTAGTGTACTACTATTCCCTATCTAGTGTACTACTATTCCCTACCTAGTGTACTACTATTCCCTACCTAGTGTACTACTATTCCCTATCTAGTGTACTACTATTCCCTACATAGTGTACTACTATTCCCTATCTAGTGTACTACTATTCCCTATCTAGTGTACTACTATTCCCTACCTAGTGTACTACTATTCCCTACCTAGTGTACTACTATTCCCTATCTAGTGTACTACTATTCCCTACCTAGTGTACTACTATTCCCTACCTAGTGTACTACTATTCCCTACCTAGTGTACTACTATTCCCTATCTAGTGTACTACTATTCCCTATCTAGTGTACTACTATTCCCTACATAGTGTACTACTATTCCCTATCTAGTGTACTACTATTCCCTATCTAGTGTACTACTATTCCCTACATAGTGTACTACTATTCCCTACCTAGTGTACTACTATTCCCTATCTAGTGTACTACTATTCCTTCCATAGTGTACTACTATTCCCTCCATAGTGTACTACTATTCCCTATCTAGTGTACTACTATTCCCTCCATAGTGTACTACTATTCCCTACATAGTGTACTACTATTCCCTATCTAGTGTACTACTATTCCCTATCTAGTGTACTACTATTCCCTACCTAGTGTACTACTATTCCCTACCTAGTGTACTACTATTCCCTATCTAGTGTACTACTATTCCCTACCTAGTGTACTACTATTCCCTCCATAGTGTACTACTATTCCCTATCTAGTGTACTACTATTCCCTATCTAGTGTACTACTATTCCCTACATAGTGTACTACTATTCCCTACATAGTGTACTACTATTCCCTCCATAGTGTACTACTATTCCCTCCATAGTGTACTACTATTACCTCCGTAGTGTACTACTATTCCCTACCTAGTGTACTACTATTCCCTACCTAGTGTACTACTATTCCCTATATAGTGTACTACTATTCCCTACATAGTGTACTACTATTCCCTACATAGTGTACTACTATTCCCTACCTAGTGTACTACTATTCCCTATCTAGTGTACTACTATTCCCTACCTAGTGTACTACTATTCCCTACCTAGTGTACTACTATTCCCTATCTAGTGTACTACTATTCCCTACATAGTGTACTACTATTCCCTATCTAGTGTACTACTATTCCCTATCTAGTGTACTACTATTCCCTACCTAGTGTACTACTATTCCCTACCTAGTGTACTACTATTCCCTATCTAGTGTACTACTATTCCCTACATAGTGTACTACTATTCCCTATCTAGTGTACTACTATTCCCTATCTAGTGTACTACTATTCCCTACCTAGTGTACTACTATTCCCTACCTAGTGTACTACTATTCCCTATCTAGTGTACTACTATTCCCTACCTAGTGTACTACTATTCCCTACCTAGTGTACTACTATTCCCTATCTAGTGTACTACTATTCCCTATCTAGTGTACTACTATTCCCTACATAGTGTACTACTATTCCCTATCTAGTGTACTACTATTCCCTATCTAGTGTACTACTATTCCCTACATAGTGTACTACTATTCCCTACCTAGTGTACTACTATTCCCTATCTAGTGTACTACTATTCCTTCCATAGTGTACTACTATTCCCTCCATAGTGTACTACTATTCCCTATCTAGTGTACTACTATTCCCTCCATAGTGTACTACTATTCCCTACATAGTGTACTACTATTCCCTATCTAGTGTACTACTATTCCCTATCTAGTGTACTACTATTCCCTACCTAGTGTACTACTATTCCCTACCTAGTGTACTACTATTCCCTATCTAGTGTACTACTATTCCCTACCTAGTGTACTACTATTCCCTCCATAGTGTACTACTATTCCCTATCTAGTGTACTACTATTCCCTATCTAGTGTACTACTATTCCCTACATAGTGTACTACTATTCCCTACATAGTGTACTACTATTCCCTCCCTAGTGTACTACTATTCCCTCCCTAATGTACTACTATTCCCTATCTAGTGTACTACTATTCCCTACCTAGTGTACTACTATTCCCTATCTAGTGTACTACTATTCCCTACCTAGTGTACTACTATTCCCTCCCTAATGTACTACTATTTCCTATCTAGTGTACTACTATTCCCTACCTAGTGTACTACTATTCCCTATCTAGTGTACTACTATTCCCTACCTAGTGTACTACTATTCCCTCCGTAGTGTACTACTATTCCCTACATAGTGTACTACTATTCCCTATCTAGTGTACTACTATTCCGTCCATATTGTACTACTATTCCCTCCGTAGTGTACTACTATTCCCTACATAGTGTACTACTATTCCTTACCTAGTGTACTACTATTCCCTCCATAGTGTACTACTATTCCCTATCTAGTGTACTACTATTCCCTATCTAGTGTACTACTATTCCCTACATAGTGTACTACTATTCCCTACATAGTGTACTACTATTCCCTCCATAGTGTACTACTATTCCCTCCATAGTGTACTACTATTCCCTCCGTAGTGTACTACTATTCCCTACCTAGTGTACTACTATTCCCTACCTAGTGTACTACTATTCCCTATATAGTGTACTACTATTCCCTACATAGTGTACTACTATTCCCTACCTAGTGTACTACTATTCCCTATCTAGTGTACTACTATTCCCTACCTAGTGTACTACTATTCCCTACCTAGTGTACTACTATTCTCTATCTAGTGTACTACTATTCCCTACATAGTGTACTACTATTCCCTATCTAGTGTACTACTATTCCCTATCTAGTTTACTACTATTCCCTACCTAGTGTACTACTATTCCCTACCTAGTGTACTACTATTCCCTATCTAGTGTACTACTATTCCCTACATAGTGTACTACTATTCCCTATCTAGTGTACTACTATTCCCTATCTAGTGTACTACTATTCCCTACCTAGTGTACTACTATTCCCTACCTAGTGTACTACTATTCCCTATCTAGTGTACTACTATTCCCTACCTAGTGTACTACTATTCCCTACCTAGTGTACTACTATTCCCTATCTAGTGTACTACTATTCCCTATCTAGTGTACAACTATTCCCTACATAGTGTACTACTATTCCCTATCTAGTGTACTACTATTCCCTATCTAGTGTACTACTATTCCCTACATAGTGTACTACTATTCCCTACCTAGTGTACTACTATTCCCTATCTAGTGTACTACTATTCCTTCCATAGTGTACTACTATTCCCTCCATAGTGTACTACTATTCCCTATCTAGTGTACTACTATTCCCTCCATAGTGTACTACTATTCCCTACATAGTGTACTACTATTCCCTATCTAGTGTACTACTATTCCCTATCTAGTGTACTACTATTCCCTACCTAGTGTACTACTATTCCCTACCTAGTGTACTACTATTCCCTATCTAGTGTACTACTATTCCCTACCTAGTGTACTACTATTCCCTCCATAGTGTACTACTATTCCCTATCTAGTGTACTACTATTCCCTATCTAGTGTACTACTATTCCCTACATAGTGTACTACTATTCCCTCCCTAGTGTACTACTATTCCCTCCCTAATGTACTACTATTCCCTATCTAGTGTACTACTATTCCCTACCTAGTGTACTACTATTCCCTATCTAGTGTACTACTATTCCCTACCTAGTGTACTACTATTCCCTCCCTAATGTACTACTATTCCCTATTTAGTGTACTACTATTCCCTACCTAGTGTACTACTATTCCCTATCTAGTGTACTACTATTCCCTACCTAGTGTACTACTATTCCCTCCGTAGTGTACTACTATTCCCTACATAGTGTACTACTATTCCCTATCTAGTGTACTACTATTCCGTCCATATTGTACTACTATTCCCTCCGTAGTGTACTACTATTCCCTACATAGTGTACTACTATTCCTTACCTAGTGTACTACTATTCCCTACCTAGTGTACTACTATTTCCTATCTAGTGTACTACTATTCCCTACATAGTGTACTACTATTCCCTATCTAGTGTATTACTATTCCCTATCTAGTGTACTACTATTCCCTATCTAGTGTACTACTATTCCCTATCTAGTGTACTACTATTCCCTCCATAGTGTACTACTATTCCCTATCTAGTGTACTGCTATTCCCTACATAGTGTACTACTATTCCCTCCATAGTGTACTACTATTCCCTATCTAGTGTACTGCTATTCCCTACATAGTGTACTACTATTCCCTCCATAGTGTACTACTATTCCCTCCGTAGTGTACTACTATTCCCTACATAGTGTACTACTATTCCCTACATAGTGTACTACTATTCCCTATCTAGTGTACTACTATTCCCTCCATAGTGTACTACTATTCCCTCCGTAGTGTACTACTATTCCCTCCATAGTGTACTACTATTCCCTATCTAGTGTACTACTATTCCCTATCTAGTGTACTACTATTCCCTACATAGTGTACTACTATTCCCTACATAGTGTACTACTATTCCCTCCCTAGTGTACTACTATTCCCTCCCTAATGTACTACTATTCCCTATCTAGTGTACTACTATTCCCTACCTAGTGTACTACTATTCCCTATCTAGTGTACTACTATTCCCTACCTAGTGTACTACTATTCCCTCCCTAATGTACTACTATTCCCTATCTAGTGTACTACTATTCCCTACCTAGTGTACTACTATTCCCTATCTAGTGTACTACTATTCCCTACCTAGTGTACTACTATTCCCTCCGTAGTGTACTACTATTCCCTACATAGTGTACTACTATTCCCTATCTAGTGTACTACTATTCCGTCCATATTGTACTACTATTCCCTCCGTAGTGTACTACTATTCCCTACATAGTGTACTACTATTCCTTACCTAGTGTACTACTATTCCCTACCTAGTGTACTACTATTTCCTATCTAGTGTACTACTATTCCCTACATAGTGTACTACTATTCCCTATCTAGTGTACTACTATTCCCTATCTAGTGTACTACTATTCCCTATCTAGTGTACTACTATTCCCTATCTAGTGTACTACTATTCCCTCCATAGTGTACTACTATTCCCTATCTAGTGTACTACTATTCCGTCCATATTGTACTACTATTCCCTCCGTAGTGTACTACTATTCCCTACATAGTGTACTACTATTCCTTACCTAGTGTACTACTATTCCCTACCTAGTGTACTACTATTTCCTATCTAGTGTACTACTATTCCCTACATAGTGTACTACTATTCCCTATCTAGTGTACTACTATTCCCTATCTAGTGTACTACTATTCCCTATCTAGTGTACTACTATTCCCTATCTAGTGTACTACTATTCCCTCCATAGTGTACTACTATTCCCTCCGTAGTGTACTACTATTCCCTATCTAGTGTACTACAATTCCCTCCATAGTGTACTACTATTCCCTACATAGTGTACTACTATTCCCTACATAGTGTACTACTATTCCCTATCTAGTGTACTACTATTCCCTCCATAGTGTACTACTATTCCCTCCGTAGTGTACTACTATTCCCTCCATAGTGTACTACTATTCCCTATCTAGTGTACTACTATTCCCTATCTAGTGTACTACTATTCCCTACATAGTGTACTACTATTCCCTACATAGTGTACTACTATTCCCTCCCTAGTGTACTACTATTCCCTCCCTAATGTACTACTATTCCCTATCTAGTGTACTACTATTCCCTACCTAGTGTACTACTATTCCCTACCTAGTGTACTACTATTCCCTATCTAGTGTACTACTATTCCCTACCTAGTGTACTACTATTCCCTCCCTAATGTACTACTATTCCCTATCTAGTGTACTACTATTCCCTACCTAGTGTACTACTATTCCCTATCTAGTGTACTACTATTCCCTACCTAGTGTACTACTATTCCCTCCGTAGTGTACTACTATTCCCTACATAGTGTACTACTATTCCCTCCATAGTGTACTACTATTCCCTATCTAGTGTACTACTATTCCCTACCTAGTGTACTACTATTCCCTCCCTAATGTACTACTATTCCCTATCTAGTGTACTACTATTCCCTATCTAGTGTACTACTATTCCCTATCTAGTGTACTACTATTCCGTCCATATTGTACTACTATTCCCTCCGTAGTGTACTACAATTCCCTACATTGTGTACTACTATTCCTTACCTAGTGTACTACTATTCCCTACCTAGTGTACTACTATTTCCTATCTAGTGTACTACTATTCCCTACATAGTGTACTACTATTCCCTATCTAGTTTACTACTATTCCCTATCTAGTGTACTACTATTCCCTATCTAGTGTACTACTATTCCCTACCTAGTGTACTACTATTCCCTATCTAGTGTACTACTATTCCCTCCATAGTGTACTACTATTCCCTCCGTAGTGTACTACTATTCCCTACATAGTGTACTACTATTCCCTATCTAGTGTACTACTATTCCCTACATAGTGTACTACAATCCCCTATCTAGTGTACTACTATTCCCTCCCTAGTGTACTACTATTCCTTCCATAGTGTACTACTATTCCCTCCATAGTGTACTACTATTCCCTACATAGTGTACTACTATTCCCTACATAGTGTACTACTATTCCCTACCTAGTGTACTACTATTCCCTATCTAGTGTACTACTATTCCCTATCTAGTGTACTACTATTCCCTATCTAGTGTACTACTATTCCCTACATAGTGTACTACTATTCCCTCCATAGTGTACTACTATTCCCTATCTAGTGTACTACTATTCCCTATCTAGTGTACTACTATTCCCTACATAGTGTACTACTATTCCCTACATAGTGTACTACTATTCCCTCCCTAGTGTACTACTATTCCCTCCCTAATGTACTACTATTCCCTATCTAGTGTACTACTATTCCCTACCTAGTGTACTACTATTCCCTATCTAGTGTACTACTATTCCCTACCTAGTGTACTACTATTCCCTCCCTAATGTACTACTATTCCCTATCTAGTGTACTACTATTCCCTACCTAGTGTACTACTATTCCCTATCTAGTGTACTACTATTCCCTACCTAGTGTACTACTATTCCCTCCATAGTGTACTACTATTCCCTACATAGTGTACTACTATTCCCTATCTAGTGTACTACTATTCCGTCCATATTGTACTACTATTCCCTCCGTAGTGTACTACTATTCCCTACATAGTGTACTACTATTCCTTACCTAGTGTACTACTATTCCCTACCTAGTGTACTACTATTTCCTATCTAGTGTACTACTATTCCCTACATAGTGTACTACTATTCCCTATCTAGTGTATTACTATTCCCTATCTAGTGTACTACTATTCCCTATCTAGTGTACTACTATTCCCTATCTAGTGTACTACTATTCCCTCCATAGTGTACTACTATTCCCTATCTAGTGTACTGCTATTCCCTACATAGTGTACTACTATTCCCTCCATAGTGTACTACTATTCCCTATCTAGTGTACTGCTATTCCCTACATAGTGTACTACTATTCCCTCCATAGTGTACTACTATTCCCTCCGTAGTGTACTACTATTCCCTACATAGTGTACTACTATTCCCTACATAGTGTACTACTATTCCCTATCTAGTGTACTACTATTCCCTCCATAGTGTACTACTATTCCCTCCGTAGTGTACTACTATTCCCTCCATAGTGTACTACTATTCCCTATCTAGTGTACTACTATTCCCTATCTAGTGTACTACTATTCCCTACATAGTGTACTACTATTCTCTACATAGTGTACTACTATTCCCTCCCTAGTGTACTACTATTCCCTCCCTAATGTACTACTATTCCCTATCTAGTGTACTACTATTCCCTACCTAGTGTACTACTATTCCCTATCTAGTGTACTACTATTCCCTACCTAGTGTACTACTATTCCCTCCCTAATGTACTACTATTCCCTATCTAGTGTACTACTATTCCCTACCTAGTGTACTACTATTCCCTATCTAGTGTACTACTATTCCCTACCTAGTGTACTACTATTCCCTACCTAGTGTACTACTATTCCCTACATAGTGTACTACTATTCCCTATCTAGTGTACTACTATTCCGTCCATATTGTACTACTATTCCCTCCGTAGTGTACTACTATTCCCTACATAGTGTACTACTATTCCTTACCTAGTGTACTACTATTCCCTACCTAGTGTACTACTATTTCCTATCTAGTGTACTACTATTCCCTACATAGTGTACTACTATTCCCTATCTAGTGTACTACTATTCCCTATCTAGTGTACTACTATTCCCTATCTAGTGTACTACTATTCCCTATCTAGTGTACTACTATTCCCTCCATAGTGTACTACTATTCCCTATCTAGTGTACTACTATTCCGTCCATATTGTACTACTATTCCCTCCGTAGTGTACTACTATTCCCTACATAGTGTACTACTATTCCTTACCTAGTGTACTACTATTCCCTACCTAGTGTACTACTATTTCCTATCTAGTGTACTACTATTCCCTACATAGTGTACTACTATTCCCTATCTAATGTACTACTATTCCCTATCTAGTGTACTACTATTCCCTATCTAGTGTACTACTATTCCCTATCTAGTGTACTACTATTCCCTCCATAGTGTACTACTATTCCCTATCTAGTGTACTGCTATTCCCTACATAGTGTACTACTATTCCCTCCATAGTGTACTACTATTCCCTCCATAGTGTACTACTATTCCCTCCGTAGTGTACTACTATTCCCTACATAGTGTACTACTATTCCCTACATAGTGTACTACTATTCCCTATCTAGTGTACTACTATTCCCTCCATAGTGTACTACTATTCCCTCCGTAGTGTACTACTATTCCCTACATAGTGTACTACTATTCCCTCCGTAGTGTACTACTATTCCCTATCTAGTGTACTACAATTCCCTCCATAGTGTACTACTATTCCCTACATAGTGTACTACTATTCCCTACATAGTGTACTACTATTCCCTATCTAGTGTACTACTATTCCCTCCATAGTGTACTACTATTCCCTCCGTAGTGTACTACTATTCCCTCCATAGTGTACTACTATTCCCTATCTAGTGTACTACTATTCCCTATCTAGTGTACTACTATTCCCTACATAGTGTACTACTATTCCCTACATAGTGTACTACTATTCCCTCCCTAGTGTACTACTATTCCCTCCCTAATGTACTACTATTCCCTATCTAGTGTACTACTATTCCCTACCTAGTGTACTACTATTCCCTACCTAGTGTACTACTATTCCCTATCTAGTGTACTACTATTCCCTACCTAGTGTACTACTATTCCCTCCCTAATGTACTACTATTCCCTATCTAGTGTACTACTATTCCCTACCTAGTGTACTACTATTCCCTATCTAGTGTACTACTATTCCCTACCTAGTGTACTACTATTCCCTCCGTAGTGTACTACTATTCCCTACATAGTGTACTACTATTCCCTCCATAGTGTACTACTATTCCCTATCTAGTGTACTACTATTCCCTACCTAGTGTACTACTATTCCCTCCCTAATGTACTACTATTCCCTATCTAGTGTACTACTATTCCCTATCTAGTGTACTACTATTCCCTATCTAGTGTACTACTATTCCGTCCATATTGTACTACTATTCCCTCCGTAGTGTACTACAATTCCCTACATTGTGTACTACTATTCCTTACCTAGTGTACTACTATTCCCTACCTAGTGTACTACTATTTCCTATCTAGTGTACTACTATTCCCTACATAGTGTACTACTATTCCCTATCTAGTTTACTACTATTCCCTATCTAGTGTACTACTATTCCCTATCTAGTGTACTACTATTCCCTACCTAGTGTACTACTATTCCCTATCTAGTGTACTACTATTCCCTCCATAGTGTACTACTATTCCCTCCGTAGTGTACTACTATTCCCTACATAGTGTACTACTATTCCCTATCTAGTGTACTACTATTCCCTACATAGTGTACTACAATCCCCTATCTAGTGTACTACTATTCCCTCCCTAGTGTACTACTATTCCTTCCATAGTGTACTACTATTCCCTCCATAGTGTACTACTATTCCCTACATAGTGTACTACTATTCCCTACATAGTGTACTACTATTCCCTACCTAGTGTACTACTATTCCCTATCTAGTGTACTACTATTCCCTATCTAGTGTACTACTATTCCCTATCTAGTGTACTACTATTCCCTACATAGTGTACTACTATTCCCTCCATAGTGTACTACTATTCCCTCCATAGTGTACTACTATTCCCTCCGTAGTGTACTACTATTCCCTACCTAGTGTACTACTATTCCCTACCTAGTGTACTACTATTCCCTATATAGTGTACTACTATTCCCTACCTAGTGTACTACTATTCCCTATCTAGTGTACTACTATTCCCTACCTAGTGTACTACTATTCCCTACCTAGTGTACTACTATTCCCTATCTAGTGTACTACTATTCCCTATCTAGTGTACTACTATTCCCTACATAGTGTACTACTATTCCCTATCTAGTGTACTACTATTCCCTATCTAGTGTACTACTATTCCCTACATAGTGTACTACTATTCCCTACCTAGTGTACTACTATTCCATATCTAGTGTACTACTATTCCTTCCATAGTGTACTACTATTCCCTCCATAGTGTACTACTATTCCCTATCTAGTGTACTACTATTCCCTCCATAGTGTACTACTATTCCCTACATAGTGTACTACTATTCCCTATCTAGTGTACTACTATTCCCTATCTAGTGTACTACTATTCCCTACCTAGTGTACTACTATTCCCTACCTAGTGTACTACTATTCCCTATCTAGTGTACTACTATTCCCTACCTAGTGTACTACTATTCCCTCCATAGTGTACTACTATTCCCTATCTAGTGTACTACTATTCCCTATCTAGTGTACTACTATTCCCTACATAGTGTACTACTATTCCCTACATAGTGTACTACTATTCCCTCCCTAGTGTACTACTATTCCCTCCCTAATGTACTACTATTCCCTATCTAGTGTACTACTATTCCCTACCTAGTGTACTACTATTCCCTATCTAGTGTACTACTATTCCCTACCTAGTGTACTACTATTCCCTCCCTAATGTACTACTATTCCCTATCTAGTGTACTACTATTCCCTACCTAGTGTACTACTATTCCCTATCTAGTGTACTACTATTCCCTACCTAGTGTACTACTATTCCCTCCGTAGTGTACTACTATTCCCTACATAGTGTACTACTATTCCCTATCTAGTGTACTACTATTCCGTCCATATTGTACTACTATTCCCTCCGTAGTGTACTACTATTCCCTACATAGTGTACTACTATTCCTTACCTAGTGTACTACTATTCCCTACCTAGTGTACTACTATTTCCTATCTAGTGTACTACTATTCCCTACATAGTGTACTACTATTCCCTATCTAGTGTATTACTATTCCCTATCTAGTGTACTACTATTCCCTATCTAGTGTACTACTATTCCCTATCTAGTGTACTACTATTCCCTCCATAGTGTACTACTATTCCCTATCTAGTGTACTGCTATTCCCTACATAGTGTACTACTATTCCCTCCATAGTGTACTACTATTCCCTATCTAGTGTACTGCTATTCCCTACATAGTGTACTACTATTCCCTCCATAGTGTACTACTATTCCCTCCGTAGTGTACTACTATTCCCTACATAGTGTACTACTATTCCCTACATAGTGTACTACTATTCCCTATCTAGTGTACTACTATTCCCTCCATAGTGTACTACTATTCCCTCCGTAGTGTACTACTATTCCCTCCATAGTGTACTACTATTCCCTATCTAGTGTACTACTATTCCCTATCTAGTGTACTACTATTCCCTACATAGTGTACTACTATTCCCTACATAGTGTACTACTATTCCCTCCCTAGTGTACTACTATTCCCTCCCTAATGTACTACTATTCCCTATCTAGTGTACTACTATTCCCTACCTAGTGTACTACTATTCCCTATCTAGTGTACTACTATTCCCTACCTAGTGTACTACTATTCCCTCCCTAATGTACTACTATTCCCTATCTAGTGTACTACTATTCCCTACCTAGTGTACTACTATTCCCTATCTAGTGTACTACTATTCCCTACCTAGTGTACTACTATTCCCTCCGTAGTGTACTACTATTCCCTACATAGTGTACTACTATTCCCTATCTAGTGTACTACTATTCCGTCCATATTGTACTACTATTCCCTCCGTAGTGTACTACTATTCCCTACATAGTGTACTACTATTCCTTACCTAGTGTACTACTATTCCCTACCTAGTGTACTACTATTTCCTATCTAGTGTACTACTATTCCCTACATAGTGTACTACTATTCCCTATCTAGTGTACTACTATTCCCTATCTAGTGTACTACTATTCCCTATCTAGTGTACTACTATTCCCTATCTAGTGTACTACTATTCCCTCCATAGTGTACTACTATTCCCTATCTAGTGTACTACTATTCCGTCCATATTGTACTACTATTCCCTCCGTAGTGTACTACTATTCCCTACATAGTGTACTACTATTCCTTACCTAGTGTACTACTATTCCCTACCTAGTGTACTACTATTTCCTATCTAGTGTACTACTATTCCCTACATAGTGTACTACTATTCCCTATCTAGTGTACTACTATTCCCTATCTAGTGTACTACTATTCCCTATCTAGTGTACTACTATTCCCTATCTAGTGTACTACTATTCCCTCCATAGTGTACTACTATTCCCTATCTAGTGTACTGCTATTCCCTACATAGTGTACTACTATTCCCTCCATAGTGTACTACTATTCCCTCCATAGTGTACTACTATTCCCTCCGTAGTGTACTACTATTCCCTACATAGTGTACTACTATTCCCTACATAGTGTACTACTATTCCCTATCTAGTGTACTACTATTCCCTCCATAGTGTACTACTATTCCCTCCGTAGTGTACTACTATTCCCTACATAGTGTACTACTATTCCCTCCGTAGTGTACTACTATTCCCTATCTAGTGTACTACAATTCCCTCCATAGTGTACTACTATTCCCTACATAGTGTACTACTATTCCCTACATAGTGTACTACTATTCCCTATCTAGTGTACTACTATTCCCTCCATAGTGTACTACTATTCCCTCCGTAGTGTACTACTATTCCCTCCATAGTGTACTACTATTCCCTATCTAGTGTACTACTATTCCCTATCTAGTGTACTACTATTCCCTACATAGTGTACTACTATTCCCTACATAGTGTACTACTATTCCCTCCCTAGTGTACTACTATTCCCTCCCTAATGTACTACTATTCCCTATCTAGTGTACTACTATTCCCTACCTAGTGTACTACTATTCCCTACCTAGTGTACTACTATTCCCTATCTAGTGTACTACTATTCCCTACCTAGTGTACTACTATTCCCTCCCTAATGTACTACTATTCCCTATCTAGTGTACTACTATTCCCTACCTAGTGTACTACTATTCCCTATCTAGTGTACTACTATTCCCTACCTAGTGTACTACTATTCCCTCCGTAGTGTACTACTATTCCCTACATAGTGTACTACTATTCCCTCCATAGTGTACTACTATTCCCTATCTAGTGTACTACTATTCCCTACCTAGTGTACTACTATTCCCTCCCTAATGTACTACTATTCCCTATCTAGTGTACTACTATTCCCTATCTAGTGTACTACTATTCCCTATCTAGTGTACTACTATTCCGTCCATATTGTACTACTATTCCCTCCGTAGTGTACTACAATTCCCTACATTGTGTACTACTATTCCTTACCTAGTGTACTACTATTCCCTACCTAGTGTACTACTATTTCCTATCTAGTGTACTACTATTCCCTACATAGTGTACTACTATTCCCTATCTAGTTTACTACTATTCCCTATCTAGTGTACTACTATTCCCTATCTAGTGTACTACTATTCCCTACCTAGTGTACTACTATTCCCTATCTAGTGTACTACTATTCCCTCCATAGTGTACTACTATTCCCTCCGTAGTGTACTACTATTCCCTACATAGTGTACTACTATTCCCTATCTAGTGTACTACTATTCCCTACATAGTGTACTACAATCCCCTATCTAGTGTACTACTATTCCCTCCCTAGTGTACTACTATTCCTTCCATAGTGTACTACTATTCCCTCCATAGTGTACTACTATTCTCTACATAGTGTACTACTATTCCCTACATAGTGTACTACTATTCCCTACCTAGTGTACTACTATTCCCTATCTAGTGTACTACTATTCCCTATCTAGTGTACTACTATTCCCTATCTAGTGTACTACTATTCCCTACATAGTGTACTACTATTCCCTCCATAGTGTACTACTATTCCCTCCGTAGTGTACTACTATTCCCTACCTAGTGTACTACTATTCCCTACCTAGTGTACTACTATTCCCTATATAGTGTACTACTATTCCCTACATAGTGTACTACTATTCCCTACATAGTGTACTACTATTCCCTACCTAGTGTACTACTATTCCCTATCTAGTGTACTACTATTCCCTACCTAGTGTACTACTATTCCCTACCTAGTGTACTACTATTCCCTACCTAGTGTACTACTATTCCCTATCTAGTGTACTACTATTCCCTACATAGTGTACTACTATTCCCTATCTAGTGTACTACTATTCCCTATCTAGTGTACTACTATTCCCTACCTAGTGTACTACTATTCCCTACCTTGTGTACTACTATTCCCTATCTAGTGTACTACTATTCCCTACCTAGTGTACTACTATTCCCTACCTAGTGTACTACTATTCCCTATCTAGTGTACTACTATTCCCTATCTAGTGTACTACTATTCCCTACATAGTGTACTACTATTCCCTATCTAGTGTACTACTATTCCCTATCTAGTGTACTACTATTCCCTACATAGTGTACTACTATTCCCTACCTAGTGTACTACTATTCCCTATCTAGTGTACTACTATTCCTTCCATAGTGTACTACTATTCCCTCCATAGTGTACTACTATTCCCTATCTAGTGTACTACTATTCCCTCCATAGTGTACTACTATTCCCTACATAGTGTACTACTATTCCCTATCTAGTGTACTACTATTCCCTACCTAGTGTACTACTATTCCCTACCTAGTGTACTACTATTCCCTATCTAGTGTACTACTATTCCCTACCTAGTGTACTACTATTCCCTCCATAGTGTACTACTATTCCCTATCTAGTGTACTACTATTCCCTATCTAGTGTACTACTATTCCCTACATAGTGTACTACTATTCCCTACATAGTGTACTACTATTCCCTCCCTAGTGTACTACTATTCCCTCCCTAATGTACTACTATTCCCTATCTAGTGTACTACTATTCCCTACCTAGTGTACTACTATTCCCTATCTAGTGTACTACTATTCCCTATCTAGTGTACTACTATTCCCTACCTAGTGTACTACTATTCCCTCCCTAATGTACTACTATTCCCTATCTAGTGTACTACTATTCCCTACCTAGTGTACTACTATTCCCTATCTAGTGTACTACTATTCCCTACCTAGTGTACTACTATTCCCTCCGTAGTGTACTACTATTCCCTACATAGTGTACTACTATTCCCTATCTAGTGTACTACTATTCCGTCCATATTGTACTACTATTCCCTCCGTAGTGTACTACTATTCCCTACATAGTGTACTACTATTCCTTACCTAGTGTACTACTATTCCCTACCTAGTGTACTACTATTTCCTATCTAGTGTACTACTATTCCCTACATAGTGTACTACTATTCCCTATCTAGTGTATTACTATTCCCTATCTAGTGTACTACTATTCCCTATCTAGTGTACTACTATTCCCTATCTAGTGTACTACTATTCCCTCCATAGTGTACTACTATTCCCTATCTAGTGTACTGCTATTCCCTACATAGTGTACTACTATTCCCTCCATAGTGTACTACTATTCCCTATCTAGTGTACTGCTATTCCCTACATAGTGTACTACTATTCCCTCCATAGTGTACTACTATTCCCTCCGTAGTGTACTACTATTCCCTACATAGTGTACTACTATTCCCTACATAGTGTACTACTATTCCCTATCTAGTGTACTACTATTCCCTCCATAGTGTACTACTATTCCCTCCGTAGTGTACTACTATTCCCTCCATAGTGTACTACTATTCCCTATCTAGTGTACTACTATTCCCTATCTAGTGTACTACTATTCCCTACATAGTGTACTACTATTCCCTACATAGTGTACTACTATTCCCTCCCTAGTGTACTACTATTCCCTCCCTAATGTACTACTATTCCCTATCTAGTGTACTACTATTCCCTACCTAGTGTACTACTATTCCCTATCTAGTGTACTACTATTCCCTACCTAGTGTACTACTATTCCCTCCCTAATGTACTACTATTCCCTATCTAGTGTACTACTATTCCCTACCTAGTGTACTACTATTCCCTATCTAGTGTACTACTATTCCCTACCTAGTGTACTACTATTCCCTATCTAGTGTACTACTATTCCCTACATAGTGTACTACTATTCCCTATCTAGTGTACTACTATTCCGTCCATATTGTACTACTATTCCCTCCGTAGTGTACTACTATTCCCTACATAGTGTACTACTATTCCTTACCTAGTGTACTACTATTCCCTACCTAGTGTACTACTATTTCCTATCTAGTGTACTACTATTCCCTACATAGTGTACTACTATTCCCTATCTAGTGTACTACTATTCCCTATCTAGTGTACTACTATTCCCTATCTAGTGTACTACTATTCCCTATCTAGTGTACTACTATTCCCTCCATAGTGTACTACTATTCCCTATCTAGTGTACTACTATTCCGTCCATATTGTACTACTATTCCCTCCGTAGTGTACTACTATTCCCTACATAGTGTACTACTATTCCTTACCTAGTGTACTACTATTCCCTACCTAGTGTACTACTATTTCCTATCTAGTGTACTACTATTCCCTACATAGTGTACTACTATTCCCTATCTAGTGTACTACTATTCCCTATCTAGTGTACTACTATTCCCTATCTAGTGTACTACTATTCCCTATCTAGTGTACTACTATTCCCTCCATAGTGTACTACTATTCCCTATCTAGTGTACTGCTATTCCCTACATAGTGTACTACTATTCCCTCCATAGTGTACTACTATTCCCTCCATAGTGTACTACTATTCCCTCCGTAGTGTACTACTAATCCCTACATAGTGTACTACTATTCCCTACATAGTGTACTACTATTCCCTATCTAGTGTACTACTATTCCCTCCATAGTGTACTACTATTCCCTCCGTAGTGTACTACTATTCCCTACATAGTGTACTACTATTCCCTCCGTAGTGTACTACTATTCCCTATCTAGTGTACTACAATTCCCTCCATAGTGTACTACTATTCCCTATCTAGTGTACTACTA
Source organism: Coregonus lavaretus (assembly GCF_964263955.1). Lineage (NCBI taxonomy): Eukaryota > Metazoa > Chordata > Actinopteri > Salmoniformes > Salmonidae > Coregonus > Coregonus lavaretus. The sequence goes on from NC_139988.1 coordinate 10,384,892, forward strand.
TTCCCTATCTAGTGTACTACTATTCCCTACCTAGTGTACTACTATTCCCTACCTAGTGTACTACTATTCCCTATCTAGTGTACTACTATTCCCTACCTAGTGTACTACTATTCCCTCCATAGTGTACTACTATTCCCTATCTAGTGTACTACTATTCCCTATCTAGTGTACTACTATTCCCTACATAGTGTACTACTATTCCCTACATAGTGTACTACTATTCCCTCCCTAGTGTACTACTATTCCCTCCCTAATGTACTACTATTCCCTATCTAGTGTACTACTATTCCCTACCTAGTGTACTACTATTCCCTATCTAGTGTACTACTATTCCCTACCTAGTGTACTACTATTCCCTCCCTAATGTACTACTATTCCCTATCTAGTGTACTACTATTCCCTACCTAGTGTACTACTATTCCCTATCTAGTGTACTACTATTCCCTCCCTAGTGTACTACTATTCCCTCCGTAGTGTACTACTATTCCCTACATAGTGTACTACTATTCCCTATCTAGTGTACTACTATTCCGTCCATATTGTACTACTATTCCCTCCGTAGTGTACTACTATTCCCTACATAGTGTACTACTATTCCTTACCTAGTGTACTACTATTCCCTACCTAGTGTACTACTATTTCCTATCTAGTGTACTACTATTCCCTACATAGTGTACTACTATTCCCTATCTAGTGTATTACTATTCCCTATCTAGTGTACTACTATTCCCTATCTAGTGTACTACTATTCCCTATCTAGTGTACTACTATTCCCTCCATAGTGTACTACTATTCCCTATCTAGTGTACTGCTATTCCCTACATAGTGTACTACTATTCCCTCCATAGTGTACTACTATTCCCTATCTAGTGTACTGCTATTCCCTACATAGTGTACTACTATTCCCTCCATAGTGTACTACTATTCCCTCCGTAGTGTACTACTATTCCCTACATAGTGTACTACTATTCCCTACATAGTGTACTACTATTCCCTATCTAGTGTACTACTATTCCCTCCATAGTGTACTACTATTCCCTCCGTAGTGTACTACTATTCCCTCCATAGTGTACTACTATTCCCTATCTAGTGTACTACTATTCCCTATCTAGTGTACTACTATTCCCTACATAGTGTACTACTATTCCCTACATAGTGTACTACTATTCCCTCCCTAGTGTACTACTATTCCCTCCCTAATGTACTACTATTCCCTATCTAGTGTACTACTATTCCCTACCTAGTGTACTACTATTCCCTATCTAGTGTACTACTATTCCCTCCGTAGTGTACTACTATTCCCTATCTAGTGTACTACAATTCCCTCCATAGTGTACTACTATTCCCTATCTAGTGTACTACTATTCCCTATCTAGTGTACTACTATTCCCTACCTAGTGTACTACTATTCCCTACCTAGTGTACTACTATTCCCTATCTAGTGTACTACTATTCCCTACCTAGTGTACTACTATTCCCTCCATAGTGTACTACTATTCCCTATCTAGTGTACTACTATTCCCTATCTAGTGTACTACTATTCCCTACATAGTGTACTACTATTCCCTACATAGTGTACTACTATTCCCTCCCTAGTGTACTACTATTCCCTCCCTAATGTACTACTATTCCCTATCTAGTGTACTACTATTCCCTACCTAGTGTACTACTATTCCCTATCTAGTGTACTACTATTCCCTACCTAGTGTACTACTATTCCCTCCCTAATGTACTACTATTCCCTATCTAGTGTACTACTATTCCCTACCTAGTGTACTACTATTCCCTATCTAGTGTACTACTATTCCCTCCCTAGTGTACTACTATTCCCTCCGTAGTGTACTACTATTCCCTACATAGTGTACTACTATTCCCTATCTAGTGTACTACTATTCCGTCCATATTGTACTACTATTCCCTCCATAGTGTACTACTATTCCCTATCTAGTGTACTACTATTCCCTATCTAGTGTACTACTATTCCCTACCTAGTGTACTACTATTCCCTACCTAGTGTACTACTATTCCCTATCTAGTGTACTACTATTCCCTACCTAGTGTACTACTATTCCCTCCATAGTGTACTACTATTCCCTATCTAGTGTACTACTATTCCCTATCTAGTGTACTACTATTCCCTACATAGTGTACTACTATTCCCTACATAGTGTACTACTATTCCCTCCCTAGTGTACTACTATTCCCTCCCTAATGTACTACTATTCCCTATCTAGTGTACTACTATTCCCTACCTAGTGTACTACTATTCCCTATCTAGTGTACTACTATTCCCTACCTAGTGTACTACTATTCCCTCCCTAATGTACTACTATTCCCTATCTAGTGTACTACTATTCCCTACCTAGTGTACTACTATTCCCTATCTAGTGTACTACTATTCCCTCCCTAGTGTACTACTATTCCCTCCGTAGTGTACTACTATTCCCTACATAGTGTACTACTATTCCCTATCTAGTGTACTACTATTCCGTCCATATTGTACTACTATTCCCTCCGTAGTGTACTACTATTCCCTACATAGTGTACTACTATTCCTTACCTAGTGTACTACTATTTCCTACCTAGTGTACTACTATTTCCTATCTAGTGTACTACTATTCCCTACATAGTGTACTACTATTCCCTATCTAGTGTATTACTATTCCCTATCTAGTGTACTACTATTCCCTATCTAGTGTACTACTATTCCCTATCTAGTGTACTACTATTCCCTCCATAGTGTACTACTATTCCCTATCTAGTGTACTGCTATTCCCTACATAGTGTACTACTATTCCCTCCATAGTGTACTACTATTCCCTATCTAGTGTACTGCTATTCCCTACATAGTGTACTACTATTCCCTCCATAGTGTACTACTATTCCCTCCGTAGTGTACTACTATTCCCTACATAGTGTACTACTATTCCCTACATAGTGTACTACTATTCCCTATCTAGTGTACTACTATTCCCTCCATAGTGTACTACTATTCCCTCCGTAGTGTACTACTATTCCCTCCATAGTGTACTACTATTCCCTATCTAGTGTACTACTATTCCCTATCTAGTGTACTACTATTCCCTACATAGTGTACTACTATTCCCTACATAGTGTACTACTATTCCCTCCCTAGTGTACTACTATTCCCTCCCTAATGTACTACTATTCCCTATCTAGTGTACTACTATTCCCTACCTAGTGTACTACTATTCCCTATCTAGTGTACTACTATTCCCTACCTAGTGTACTACTATTCCCTCCCTAATGTACTACTATTCCCTATCTAGTGTACTACTATTCCCTACCTAGTGTACTACTATTCCCTATCTAGTGTACTACTATTCCCTACCTAGTGTACTACTATTCCCTATCTAGTGTACTACTATTCCCTACATAGTGTACTACTATTCCCTATCTAGTGTACTACTATTCCGTCCATATTGTACTACTATTCCCTCCGTAGTGTACTACTATTCCCTACATAGTGTACTACTATTCCTTACCTAGTGTACTACTATTCCCTACCTAGTGTACTACTATTTCCTATCTAGTGTACTACTATTCCCTACATAGTGTACTACTATTCCCTATCTAGTGTACTACTATTCCCTATCTAGTGTACTACTATTCCCTATCTAGTGTACTACTATTCCCTATCTAGTGTACTACTATTCCCTCCATAGTGTACTACTATTCCCTATCTAGTGTACTACTATTCCGTCCATATTGTACTACTATTCCCTCCGTAGTGTACTACTATTCCCTACATAGTGTACTACTATTCCTTACCTAGTGTACTACTATTCCCTACCTAGTGTACTACTATTTCCTATCTAGTGTACTACTATTCCCTACATAGTGTACTACTATTCCCTATCTAGTGTACTACTATTCCCTATCTAGTGTACTACTATTCCCTATCTAGTGTACTACTATTCCCTATCTAGTGTACTACTATTCCCTCCATAGTGTACTACTATTCCCTATCTAGTGTACTGCTATTCCCTACATAGTGTACTACTATTCCCTCCATAGTGTACTACTATTCCCTCCATAGTGTACTACTATTCCCTCCGTAGTGTACTACTATTCCCTACATAGTGTACTACTATTCCCTACATAGTGTACTACTATTCCCTATCTAGTGTACTACTATTCCCTCCATAGTGTACTACTATTCCCTCCGTAGTGTACTACTATTCCCTACATAGTGTACTACTATTCCCTCCGTAGTGTACTACTATTCCCTACCTAGTGTACTACTATTCCCTATCTAGTGTACTACTATTCCCTACCTAGTGTACTACTATTCCCTCCCTAATGTACTACTATTCCCTATCTAGTGTACTACTATTCCCTACCTAGTGTACTACTATTCCCTATCTAGTGTACTACTATTCCCTCCCTAGTGTACTACTATTCCCTCCGTAGTGTACTACTATTCCCTACATAGTGTACTACTATTCCCTATCTAGTGTACTACTATTCCGTCCATATTGTACTACTATTCCCTCCGTAGTGTACTACTATTCCCTACATAGTGTACTACTATTCCTTACCTAGTGTACTACTATTCCCTACCTAGTGTACTACTATTTCCTATCTAGTGTACTACTATTCCCTACATAGTGTACTACTATTCCCTATCTAGTGTATTACTATTCCCTATCTAGTGTACTACTATTCCCTATCTAGTGTACTACTATTCCCTATCTAGTGTACTACTATTCCCTCCATAGTGTACTACTATTCCCTATCTAGTGTACTGCTATTCCCTACATAGTGTACTACTATTCCCTCCATAGTGTACTACTATTCCCTATCTAGTGTACTGCTATTCCCTACATAGTGTACTACTATTCCCTCCATAGTGTACTACTATTCCCTCCGTAGTGTACTACTATTCCCTACATAGTGTACTACTATTCCCTACATAGTGTACTACTATTCCCTATCTAGTGTACTACTATTCCCTCCATAGTGTACTACTATTCCCTCCGTAGTGTACTACTATTCCCTCCATAGTGTACTACTATTCCCTATCTAGTGTACTACTATTCCCTATCTAGTGTACTACTATTCCCTACATAGTGTACTACTATTCCCTACATAGTGTACTACTATTCCCTCCCTAGTGTACTACTATTCCCTCCCTAATGTACTACTATTCCCTATCTAGTGTACTACTATTCCCTACCTAGTGTACTACTATTCCCTATCTAGTGTACTACTATTCCCTCCGTAGTGTACTACTATTCCCTATCTAGTGTACTACAATTCCCTCCATAGTGTACTACTATTCCCTATCTAGTGTACTACTATTCCCTATCTAGTGTACTACTATTCCCTACCTAGTGTACTACTATTCCCTACCTAGTGTACTACTATTCCCTATCTAGTGTACTACTATTCCCTACCTAGTGTACTACTATTCCCTCCATAGTGTACTACTATTCCCTATCTAGTGTACTACTATTCCCTATCTAGTGTACTACTATTCCCTACATAGTGTACTACTATTCCCTACATAGTGTACTACTATTCCCTCCCTAGTGTACTACTATTCCCTCCCTAATGTACTACTATTCCCTATCTAGTGTACTACTATTCCCTACCTAGTGTACTACTATTCCCTATCTAGTGTACTACTATTCCCTACCTAGTGTACTACTATTCCCTCCCTAATGTACTACTATTCCCTATCTAGTGTACTACTATTCCCTACCTAGTGTACTACTATTCCCTATCTAGTGTACTACTATTCCCTCCCTAGTGTACTACTATTCCCTCCGTAGTGTACTACTATTCCCTACATAGTGTACTACTATTCCCTATCTAGTGTACTACTATTCCGTCCATATTGTACTACTATTCCCTCCGTAGTGTACTACTATTCCCTACATAGTGTACTACTATTCCTTACCTAGTGTACTACTATTCCCTACCTAGTGTACTACTATTTCCTATCTAGTGTACTACTATTCCCTACATAGTGTACTACTATTCCCTATCTAGTGTATTACTATTCCCTATCTAGTGTACTACTATTCCCTATCTAGTGTACTACTATTCCCTATCTAGTGTACTACTATTCCCTCCATAGTGTACTACTATTCCCTATCTAGTGTACTGCTATTCCCTACATAGTGTACTACTATTCCCTCCATAGTGTACTACTATTCCCTATCTAGTGTACTGCTATTCCCTACATAGTGTACTACTATTCCCTCCATAGTGTACTACTATTCCCTCCGTAGTGTACTACTATTCCCTACATAGTGTACTACTATTCCCTACATAGTGTACTACTATTCCCTATCTAGTGTACTACTATTCCCTCCATAGTGTACTACTATTCCCTCCGTAGTGTACTACTATTCCCTCCATAGTGTACTACTATTCCCTATCTAGTGTACTACTATTCCCTATCTAGTGTACTACTATTCCCTACATAGTGTACTACTATTCCCTACATAGTGTACTACTATTCCCTCCCTAGTGTACTACTATTCCCTCCCTAATGTACTACTATTCCCTATCTAGTGTACTACTATTCCCTACCTAGTGTACTACTATTCCCTATCTAGTGTACTACTATTCCCTACCTAGTGTACTACTATTCCCTCCCTAATGTACTACTATTCCCTATCTAGTGTACTACTATTCCCTACCTAGTGTACTACTATTCCCTATCTAGTGTACTACTATTCCCTACCTAGTGTACTACTATTCCCTATCTAGTGTACTACTATTCCCTACATAGTGTACTACTATTCCCTATCTAGTGTACTACTATTCCGTCCATATTGTACTACTATTCCCTCCGTAGTGTACTACTATTCCCTACATAGTGTACTACTATTCCTTACCTAGTGTACTACTATTCCCTACCTAGTGTACTACTATTTCCTATCTAGTGTACTACTATTCCCTACATAGTGTACTACTATTCCCTATCTAGTGTACTACTATTCCCTATCTAGTGTACTACTATTCCCTATCTAGTGTACTACTATTCCCTATCTAGTGTACTACTATTCCCTCCATAGTGTACTACTATTCCCTATCTAGTGTACTACTATTCCGTCCATATTGTACTACTATTCCCTCCGTAGTGTACTACTATTCCCTACATAGTGTACTACTATTCCTTACCTAGTGTACTACTATTCCCTACCTAGTGTACTACTATTTCCTATCTAGTGTACTACTATTCCCTACATAGTGTACTACTATTCCCTATCTAGTGTACTACTATTCCCTATCTAGTGTACTACTATTCCCTATCTAGTGTACTACTATTCCCTATCTAGTGTACTACTATTCCCTCCATAGTGTACTACTATTCCCTATCTAGTGTACTGCTATTCCCTACATAGTGTACTACTATTCCCTCCATAGTGTACTACTATTCCCTCCATAGTGTACTACTATTCCCTCCGTAGTGTACTACTATTCCCTACATAGTGTACTACTATTCCCTACATAGTGTACTACTATTCCCTATCTAGTGTACTACTATTCCCTCCATAGTGTACTACTATTCCCTCCGTAGTGTACTACTATTCCCTACATAGTGTACTACTATTCCCTCCGTAGTGTACTACTATTCCCTATCTAGTGTACTACAATTCCCTCCATAGTGTACTACTATTCCCTCCGTAGTGTACTACTATTCCCTACATAATGTACTACTATTCCCTATCTAGTGTACTACTATTCCCTACATAGTGTACTACTATTCCCTACATAGTGTACTACTATTCCCTATCTAGTGTACTACTATTCCCTCCATAGTGTACTACTATTCCCTCCGTAGTGTACTACTATTCCCTCCATAGTGTACTACTATTCCCTATCTAGTGTACTACTATTCCCTCCCTAGTGTACTACTATTCCCTCCCTAATGTACTACTATTCCCTATCTAGTGTACTACTATTCCCTACCTAGTGTACTACTATTCCCTACCTAGTGTACTACTATTCCCTATCTAGTGTACTACTATTCCCTACCTAGTGTACTACTATTCCCTCCCTAATGTACTACTATTCCCTATCTAGTGTACTACTATTCCCTACCTAGTGTACTACTATTCCCTATCTAGTGTACTACTATTCCCTACCTAGTGTACTACTATTCCCTCCGTAGTGTACTACTATTCCCTACATAGTGTACTACTATTCCCTCCATAGTGTACTACTATTCCCTATCTAGTGTACTACTATTCCCTACCTAGTGTACTACTATTCCCTCCCTAATGTACTACTATTCCCTATCAAGTGTACTACTATTCCCTATCTAGTGTACTACTATTCCGTCCATATTGTACTACTATTCCCTCCGTAGTGTACTACAATTCCCTACATTGTGTACTACTATTCCTTACCTAGTGTACTACTATTCCCTACCTAGTGTACTACTATTTCCTATCTAGTGTACTACTATTCCTTACATAGTGTACTACTATTCCCTATCTAGTTTACTACTATTCCCTATCTAGTGTACTACTATTCCCTATCTAGTGTACTACTATTCCCTATCTAGTGTACTACTATTCCCTCCATAGTGTACTACTATTCCCTCCGTAGTGTACTACTATTCCCTACATAGTGTACTACTATTCCCTACATAGTGTACTACTATTCCCTATCTAGTGTACTGCTATTCCCTATCTAGTGTACTACTATTCCCTATCTAGTGTACTACTATTCCCTATCTAGTGTACTACTATTCCCTATCTAGTGTACTACTATTCCCTATCTAGTGTACTACTATTCCCTCCATAGTGTACTACTATTCCCTCCATAGTGTACTACTATTCCCTCCATAGTGTACTACTATTCCCTCCGTAGTGTACTACTATTCCCTACATAGTGTACTACTATTCCCTACATAGTGTACTACTATTCCCTATCTAGTGTACTACTATTCCCTCCATAGTGTACTACTATTCCCTACATAGTGTACTACTATTCCCTCCGTAGTGTACTACTATTCCCTATCTAGTGTACTACAATTCCCTCCATAGTGTACTACTATTCCCTCCGTAGTGTACTACTATTCCCTACATAATGTACTACTATTCCCTATCTAGTGTACTACTATTCCCAACATAGTGTACTACTATTCCCTACATAGTGTACTACTTTTCCCTCCATAGTGTACTACTATTCCCTCCGTAGTGTACTACTATTCCCTACATAGTGTACTACTATTCCCTATCTAGTGTACTACTATTCCCTCCATAGTGTACTACTATTCCCTCCGTAGTGTACTACTATTCCCTCCATAGTGTACTACTATTCCCTCCGTAGTGTACTACTATTCCCTACATAGTGTACTACTATTCCCTACATAGTGTACTACTATTCCCTATCTAGTGTACTACTATTCCCTCCATAGTGTACTACTATTCCCTCCGTAGTGTACTACTATTCCCTACATAGTGTACTACTATTCCCTCCGTAGTGTACTACTATTCCCTATCTAGTGTACTACAATTCCCTCCATAGTGTACTACTATTCCCTCCGTAGTGTACTACTATTCCCTACATAATGTACTACTATTCCCTATCTAGTGTACTACTATTCCCTACATAGTGTACTACTATTCCCTACATAGTGTACTACTATTCCCTATCTAGTGTACTACTATTCCCTCCATAGTGTACTACTATTCCCTCCGTAGTGTACTACTATTCCCTCCATAGTGTACTACTATTCCCTATCTAGTGTACTACTATTCCCTATCTAGTGTACTACTATTCCCTACATAGTGTACTACTATTCCCTACATAGTGTACTACTATTCCCTCCCTAGTGTACTACTATTCCCTCCCTAATGTACTACTATTCCCTATCTAGTGTACTACTATTCCCTACCTAGTGTACTACTATTCCCTACCTAGTGTACTACTATTCCCTATCTAGTGTACTACTATTCCCTACCTAGTGTACTACTATTCCCTCCCTAATGTACTACTATTCCCTATCTAGTGTACTACTATTCCCTACCTAGTGTACTACTATTCCCTATCTAGTGTACTACTATTCCCTACCTAGTGTACTACTATTCCCTCCGTAGTGTACTACTATTCCCTACATAGTGTACTACTATTCCCTCCATAGTGTACTACTATTCCCTATCTAGTGTACTACTATTCCCTACCTAGTGTACTACTATTCCCTATCAAGTGTACTACTATTCCCTATCTAGTGTACTACTATTCCGTCCATATTGTACTACTATTCCCTCCGTAGTGTACTACAATTCCCTACATTGTGTACTACTATTCCTTACCTAGTGTACTACTATTCCCTACCTAGTGTACTACTATTTCCTATCTAGTGTACTACTATTCCTTACATAGTGTACTACTATTCCCTATCTAGTTTACTACTATTCCCTATCTAGTGTACTACTATTCCCTATCTAGTGTACTACTATTCCCTATCTAGTGTACTACTATTCCCTCCATAGTGTACTACTATTCCCTCCGTAGTGTACTACTATTCCCTACATAGTGTACTACTATTCCCTACATAGTGTACTACTATTCCCTATCTAGTGTACTGCTATTCCCTATCTAGTGTACTACTATTCCCTATCTAGTGTACTACTATTCCCTATCTAGTGTACTACTATTCCCTATCTAGTGTACTACTATTCCCTATCTAGTGTACTACTATTCCCTCCATAGTGTACTACTATTCCCTCCATAGTGTACTACTATTCCCTCCATAGTGTACTACTATTCCCTCCGTAGTGTACTACTATTCCCTACATAGTGTACTACTATTCCCTACATAGTGTACTACTATTCCCTATCTAGTGTACTACTATTCCCTCCATAGTGTACTACTATTCCCTACATAGTGTACTACTATTCCCTCCGTAGTGTACTACTATTCCCTATCTAGTGTACTACAATTCCCTCCATAGTGTACTACTATTCCCTCCATAGTGTACTACTATTCCCTCCGTAGTGTACTACTATTCCCTACATAATGTACTACTATTCCCTATCTAGTGTACTACTATTCCCAACATAGTGTACTACTATTCCCTACATAGTGTACTACTTTTCCCTCCATAGTGTACTACTATTCCCTCCGTAGTGTACTACTATTCCCTACATAGTGTACTACTATTCCCTATCTAGTGTACTACTATTCCCTCCATAGTGTACTACTATTCCCTCCGTAGTGTACTACTATTCCCTACATAGTGTACTACTATTCCCTACATAGTGTACTACTATTCCCTATCTAGTGTACTACTATTCCCAACATAGTGTACTACTATTCCCAACATAGTGTACTACTATTCCCTACATAGTGTACTACTATTCCCTACCTAGTGTACTACTATTCCCTATCTAGTGTACTACTATTCCCTCCCTAGTGTACTACTATTCCCTACCTAGTGTACTACTATTCCCTCCATAGTGTACTACTATTCCCTCCATAGTGTACTACTATTCCCTCCATAGTGTACTACTATTCCCTATCTAGTGTACTACTATTCCCTACCTAGTGTACTACTATTCCCTATCTAGTGTACTACTATTCCCTATCTAGTGTACTACTATTCCCTACCTAGTGTACTACTATTCCCTCCATAGTGTACTACTATTCCCTATCTAGTGTAGTACTATTCCCTCCATAGTGTACTACTATTCCCTATCTAGTGTAGTACTATTCCCTACCTAGTGTACTACTATTCCCTATCTAGTGTACTACTATTCCCTACATAGTGAACTACTATTCCCTCCCTAGTGTACTACTATTCCATCCCTAATGTTCTACTATTCCCTACCTAGTGTACTACTATTCCCTATCTAGTGTACTACTATTCCCTATCTAGTGTACTACTATTCCCTACATAGTGTACTACTATTCCCTATCTAGTGTACTACTATTCCCTATCTAGTGTACTACTATTCCCTATCTAGTGTACTACTATTCCCTCCATAGTGTACTACTATTCCCTATCTAGTGTACTGCTATTCCCTACATAGTGTACTACTATTCCCTCCATAGTGTACTACTATTCCCTCCATAGTGTACTACTATTCCCTCCGTAGTGTACTACTATTCCCTACATAGTGTACTACTATTCCCTACATAGTGTACTACTATTCCCTATCTAGTGTACTACTATTCCCTCCATAGTGTACTATTATTCCCTCCGTAGTGTACTACTATTCCCTACATAGTGTACTACTATTCCCTCCGTAGTGTACTACTATTCCCTATCTAGTGTACTACAATTCCCTCCATAGTGTACTACTATTCCCTCCGTAGTGTACTACTATTCCCTACATAATGTACTACTATTCCCTATCTAGTGTACTACTATTCCCAACATAGTGTACTACTATTCCCTACATAGTGTACTACTATTCCCTATCTAGTGTACTACTATTCCCTATCTAGTGTACTACTATTCCCTACATAGTGTACTACTATTCCCTACATAGTGTACTACTATTCCCTCCCTAGTGTACTACTATTCCCTCCCTAATGTACTACTATTCCCTATCTAGTGTACTACTATTCCCTACCTAGTGTACTACTATTCCCTATCTAGTGTACTACTATTCCCTACCTAGTGTACTACTATTCCCTCCCTAATGTACTACTATTCCCTATCTAGTGTACTACTATTCCCTACCTAGTGTACTACTATTCCCTATCTAGTGTACTACTATTCCCTACCTAGTGTACTACTATTCCCTATCTAGTGTACTACTATTCCCTACATAGTGTACTACTATTCCCTATCTAGTGTACTACTATTCCGTCCATATTGTACTACTATTCCCTCCGTAGTGTACTACTATTCCCTACATAGTGTACTACTATTCCTTACCTAGTGTACTACTATTCCCTACCTAGTGTACTACTATTTCCTATCTAGTGTACTACTATTCCCTACATAGTGTACTACTATTCCCTATCTAGTGTACTACTATTCCCTATCTAGTGTACTACTATTCCCTATCTAGTGTACTACTATTCCCTATCTAGTGTACTACTATTCCCTCCATAGTGTACTACTATTCCCTATCTAGTGTACTGCTATTCCCTACATAGTGTACTACTATTCCCTCCATAGTGTACTACTATTCCCTCCATAGTGTACTACTATTCCCTCCGTAGTGTACTACTATTCCCTACATAGTGTACTACTATTCCCTACATAGTGTACTACTATTCCCTATCTAGTGTACTACTATTCCCTCCATAGTGTACTACTATTCCCTCCGTAGTGTACTACTATTCCCTACATAGTGTACTACTATTCCCTCCGTAGTGTACTACTATTCCCTATCTAGTGTACTACAATTCCCTCCATAGTGTACTACTATTCCCTCCGTAGTGTACTACTATTCCCTACATAATGTACTACTATTCCCTATCTAGTGTACTACTATTCCCTACATAGTGTACTACTATTCCCTACATAGTGTACTACTATTCCCTATCTAGTGTACTACTATTCCCTCCATAGTGTACTACTATTCCCTCCGTAGTGTACTACTATTCCCTCCATAGTGTACTACTATTCCCTATCTAGTGTACTACTATTCCCTATCTAGTGTACTACTATTCCCTACATAGTGTACTACTATTCCCTACATAGTGTACTACTATTCCCTCCCTAGTGTACTACTATTCCCTCCCTAATGTACTACTATTCCCTATCTAGTGTACTACTATTCCCTACCTAGTGTACTACTATTCCCTACCTAGTGTACTACTATTCCCTATCTAGTGTACTACTATTCCCTACCTAGTGTACTACTATTCCCTCCCTAATGTACTACTATTCCCTATCTAGTGTACTACTATTCCCTACCTAGTGTACTACTATTCCCTATCTAGTGTACTACTATTCCCTACCTAGTGTACTACTATTCCCTCCGTAGTGTACTACTATTCCCTACATAGTGTACTACTATTCCCTCCATAGTGTACTACTATTCCCTATCTAGTGTACTACTATTCCCTACCTAGTGTACTACTATTCCCTCCCTAATGTACTACTATTCCCTATCTAGTGTACTACTATTCCCTATCTAGTGTACTACTATTCCGTCCATATTGTACTACTATTCCCTCCGTAGTGTACTACAATTCCCTACATTGTGTACTACTATTCCTTACCTAGTGTACTACTATTCCCTACCTAGTGTACTACTATTTCCTATCTAGTGTACTACTATTCCTTACATAGTGTACTACTATTCCCTATCTAGTTTACTACTATTCCCTATCTAGTGTACTACTATTCCCTATCTAGTGTACTACTATTCCCTATCTAGTGTACTACTATTCCCTCCATAGTGTACTACTATTCCCTCCGTAGTGTACTACTATTCCCTACATAGTGTACTACTATTCCCTACATAGTGTACTACTATTCCCTATCTAGTGTACTGCTATTCCCTATCTAGTGTACTACTATTCCCTATCTAGTGTACTACTATTCCCTATCTAGTGTACTACTATTCCCTATCTAGTGTACTACTATTCCCTATCTAGTGTACTACTATTCCCTCCATAGTGTACTACTATTCCCTCCATAGTGTACTACTATTCCCTCCATAGTGTACTACTATTCCCTCCGTAGTGTACTACTATTCCCTACATAGTGTACTACTATTCCCTACATAGTGTACTACTATTCCCTATCTAGTGTACTACTATTCCCTCCATAGTGTACTACTATTCCCTACATAGTGTACTACTATTCCCTCCGTAGTGTACTACTATTCCCTATCTAGTGTACTACAATTCCCTCCATAGTGTACTACTATTCCCTCCGTAGTGTACTACTATTCCCTACATAATGTACTACTATTCCCTATCTAGTGTACTACTATTCCCAACATAGTGTACTACTATTCCCTACATAGTGTACTACTTTTCCCTCCATAGTGTACTACTATTCCCTCCGTAGTGTACTACTATTCCCTACATAGTGTACTACTATTCCCTATCTAGTGTACTACTATTCCCTCCATAGTGTACTACTATTCCCTCCGTAGTGTACTACTATTCCCTACATAGTGTACTACTATTCCCTACATAGTGTACTACTATTCCCTATCTAGTGTACTACTATTCCCAACATAGTGTACTACTATTCCCAACATAGTGTACTACTATTCCCTACATAGTGTACTACTATTCCCTACCTAGTGTACTACTATTCCCTATCTAGTGTACTACTATTCCCTCCCTAGTGTACTACTATTCCCTACCTAGTGTACTACTATTCCCTCCATAGTGTACTACTATTCCCTCCATAGTGTACTACTATTCCCTCCATAGTGTACTACTATTCCCTATCTAGTGTACTACTATTCCCTACCTAGTGTACTACTATTCCCTATCTAGTGTACTACTATTCCCTATCTAGTGTACTACTATTCCCTACCTAGTGTACTACTATTCCCTCCATAGTGTACTACTATTCCCTATCTAGTGTAGTACTATTCCCTCCATAGTGTACTACTATTCCCTATCTAGTGTAGTACTATTCCCTACCTAGTGTACTACTATTCCCTATCTAGTGTACTACTATTCCCTACATAGTGAACTACTATTCCCTCCCTAGTGTACTACTATTCCATCCCTAATGTTCTACTATTCCCTACCTAGTGTACTACTATTCCCTATCTAGTGTACTACTATTCCCTATCTAGTGTACTACTATTCCCTACATAGTGTACTACTATTCCCTATCTAGTGTACTACTATTCCCTATCTAGTGTACTACTATTCCCTATCTAGTGTACTACTATTCCCTATCTAGTGTACTGCTATTCCCTACATAGTGTACTACTATTCCCTCCATAGTGTACTACTATTCCCTCCATAGTGTACTACTATTCCCTCCGTAGTGTACTACTATTCCCTACATAGTGTACTACTATTCCCTACATAGTGTACTACTATTCCCTATCTAGTGTACTACTATTCCCTCCATAGTGTACTATTATTCCCTCCGTAGTGTACTACTATTCCCTACATAGTGTACTACTATTCCCTCCGTAGTGTACTACTATTCCCTATCTAGTGTACTACAATTCCCTCCATAGTGTACTACTATTCCCTCCGTAGTGTACTACTATTCCCTACATAATGTACTACTATTCCCTATCTAGTGTACTACTATTCCCAACATAGTGTACTACTATTCCCTACATAGTGTACTACTTTTCCCTCCATAGTGTACTACTATTCCCTCCGTAGTGTACTACTATTCCCTACATAGTGTACTACTATTCCCTATCTAGTGTACTACTATTCCCTCCATAGTGTACTACTATTCTCTCCGTAGTGTACTACTATTCCCTACATAGTGTACTACTATTCCCTATCTAGTGTACTACTATTCCCTATCTAGTGTACTACTATTCCCTACATAGTGTACTACTATTCCCTACATAGTGTACTACTATTCCCTCCCTAGTGTACTACTATTCCCTCCCTAATGTACTACTATTCCCTATCTAGTGTACTACTATTCCCTACCTAGTGTACTACTATTCCCTACCTAGTGTACTACTATTCCCTATCTAGTGTACTACTATTCCCTACCTAGTGTACTACTATTCCCTCCCTAATGTACTACTATTCCCTATCTAGTGTACTACTATTCCCTACCTAGTGTACTACTATTCCCTATCTAGTGTACTACTATTCCCTACCTAGTGTACTACTATTCCCTCCGTAGTGTACTACTATTCCCTACATAGTGTACTACTATTCCCTCCATAGTGTACTACTATTCCCTATCTAGTGTACTACTATTCCCTACCTAGTGTACTACTATTCCCTCCCTAATGTACTACTATTCCCTATCTAGTGTACTACTATTCCCTATCTAGTGTACTACTATTCCGTCCATATTGTACTACTATTCCCTCCGTAGTGTACTACAATTCCCTACATTGTGTACTACTATTCCTTACCTAGTGTAGTACTATTCCCTACCTAGTGTACTACTATTTCCTATCTAGTGTACTACTATTCCTTACATAGTGTACTACTATTCCCTATCTAGTTTACTACTATTCCCTATCTAGTGTACTACTATTCCCTATCTAGTGTACTACTATTCCCTATCTAGTGTACTACTATTCCCTCCATAGTGTACTACTATTCCCTCCGTAGTGTACTACTATTCCCTACATAGTGTACTACTATTCCCTACATAGTGTACTACTATTCCCTATCTAGTGTACTGCTATTCCCTATCTAGTGTACTACTATTCCCTATCTAGTGTACTACTATTCCCTATCTAGTGTACTACTATTCCCTATCTAGTGTACTACTATTCCCTATCTAGTGTACTACTATTCCCTCCATAGTGTACTACTATTCCCTCCATAGTGTACTACTATTCCCTCCATAGTGTACTACTATTCCCTCCGTAGTGTACTACTATTCCCTACATAGTGTACTACTATTCCCTACATAGTGTACTACTATTCCCTATCTAGTGTACTACTATTCCCTCCATAGTGTACTACTATTCCCTACATAGTGTACTACTATTCCCTCCGTAGTGTACTACTATTCCCTATCTAGTGTACTACAATTCCCTCCATAGTGTACTACTATTCCCTCCGTAGTGTACTACTATTCCCTACATAATGTACTACTATTCCCTATCTAGTGTACTACTATTCCCAACATAGTGTACTACTATTCCCTACATAGTGTACTACTTTTCCCTCCATAGTGTACTACTATTCCCTCCGTAGTGTACTACTATTCCCTAAATAGTGTACTACTATTCCCTATCTAGTGTACTACTATTCCCTCCATAGTGTACTACTATTCCCTCCGTAGTGTACTACTATTCCCTACATAGTGTACTACTATTCCCTACATAGTGTACTACTATTCCCTATCTAGTGTACTACTATTCCCAACATAGTGTACTACTATTCCCAACATAGTGTACTACTATTCCCTACATAGTGTACTACTATTCCCTACCTAGTGTACTACTATTCCCTATCTAGTGTACTACTATTCCCTCCCTAGTGTACTACTATTCCCTACCTAGTGTACTACTATTCCCTCCATAGTGTACTACTATTCCCTCCATAGTGTACTACTATTCCCTCCATAGTGTACTACTATTCCCTATCTAGTGTACTACTATTCCCTACCTAGTGTACTACTATTCCCTATCTAGTGTACTACTATTCCCTATCTAGTGTACTACTATTCCCTACCTAGTGTACTACTATTCCCTCCATAGTGTACTACTGTTCCCTATCTAGTGTAGTACTATTCCCTCCATAGTGTACTACTATTCCCTATCTAGTGTAGTACTATTCCCTACCTAGTGTACTACTATTCCCTATCTAGTGTACTACTATTCCCTACATAGTGAACTACTATTCCCTCCCTAGTGTACTACTATTCCATCCCTAATGTTCTACTATTCCCTACCTAGTGTACTACTATTCCCTATCTAGTGTACTACTATTCCCTATCTAGTGTACTACTATTCCCTACATAGTGTACTACTATTCCCTATCTAGTGTACTACTATTCCCTATCTAGTGTACTACTATTCCCTATCTAGTGTACTACTATTCCCTATCTAGTGTACTACTATTCCCTCCATAGTGTACTACTATTCCCTATCTAGTGTACTGCTATTCCCTACATAGTGTACTACTATTCCCTCCATAGTGTACTACTATTCCCTCCATAGTGTACTACTATTCCCTCCGTAGTGTACTACTATTCCCTACATAGTGTACTACTATTCCCTACATAGTGTACTACTATTCCCTATCTAGTGTACTACTATTCCCTCCATAGTGTACTATTATTCCCTCCGTAGTGTACTACTATTCCCTACATAGTGTACTACTATTCCCTCCGTAGTGTACTACTATTCCCTATCTAGTGTACTATAATTCCCTCCATAGTGTACTACTATTCCCTCCGTAGTGTACTACTATTCCCTACATAATGTACTACTATTCCCTATCTAGTGTACTACTATTCCCAACATAGTGTACTACTATTCCCTACATAGTGTACTACTTTTCCCTCCATAGTGTACTACTATTCCCTCCGTAGTGTACTACTATTCCCTACATAGT
Source organism: Coregonus lavaretus (assembly GCF_964263955.1). Taxonomy (NCBI): domain Eukaryota; kingdom Metazoa; phylum Chordata; class Actinopteri; order Salmoniformes; family Salmonidae; genus Coregonus; species Coregonus lavaretus. The sequence goes on from NC_139988.1 coordinate 10,404,045, forward strand.
GTACTACTATTCCCTATCTAGTGTACTACTATTCCCTCCATAGTGTACTACTATTCTCTCCGTAGTGTACTACTATTCCCTACATAGTGTACTACTATTCCCTATCTAGTGTACTACTATTCCCTCCCTAGTGTACTACTATTCCCTACCTAGTGTACTACTATTCCCTCCATAGTGTACTACTATTCCCTCCATAGTGTACTACTATTCCCTCCGTAGTGTACTACTATTCCCTCCATAGTGTACTACTATTCCCTATCTAGTGTACTACTATTCCCTCCATAGTGTACTACTATTCCCTCCATAGTGTACTACTATTCCCTCCATAGTGTACTACTATTCCCTATCTAGTGTACTACTATTCCCTACCTAGTGTACTACTATTCCCAACATAGTGTACTACTATTCCCTACATAGTGTACTACTTTTCCCTCCATAGTGTACTACTATTCCCTCCGTAGTGTACTACTATTCCCTACATAGTGTACTACTATTCCCTATCTAGTGTACTACTATTCCCTCCATAGTGTACTACTATTCTCTCCGTAGTGTACTACTATTCCCTACATAGTGTACTACTATTCCCTATCTAGTGTACTACTATTCCCTCCCTAGTGTACTACTATTCCCTACCTAGTGTACTACTATTCCCTCCATAGTGTACTACTATTCCCTCCATAGTGTACTACTATTCCCTATCTAGTGTACTACTATTCCCTACCTAGTGTACTACTATTCCATATCTAGTGTACTACTATTCCTTACCTAGTGTACTACTATTCCCTCCATAGTGTACTACTATTCCCTATCTAGTGTAGTACTATTCCCTACCTAGTGTACTACTATTCCCTATCTAGTGTACTACTATTCCCTACATAGTGAACTACTATTCCCTCCCTAGTGTACTACTATTCCCTCCCTAATGTTCTACTATTCCCTACCTAGTGTACTACTATTCCCTACCTAGTGTACTACTATTCCCTACCTAGTGTACTACTATTCCCTATCTAGTGTACTACTATTCCCTCCGTAGTGTACTACTATTCCCTACATAGTGTACTACTATTCCCTCCATAGTGTACTACTATTCCCTATCTAGTGTACTACTATTCCCTACCTAGTGTACTACTATTCCCTCCCTAATGTACTACTATTCCCTATCTAGTGTACTACTATTCCCTATCTAGTGTACTACTATTCCGTCCATATTGTACTACTATTCCCTCCGTAGTGTACTACAATTCCCTACATTGTGTACTACTATTCCTTACCTAGTGTACTACTATTCCCTACCTAGTGTACTACTATTTCCTATCTAGTGTACTACTATTCCTTACATAGTGTACTACTATTCCCTATCTAGTTTACTACTATTCCCTATCTAGTGTACTACTATTCCCTATCTAGTGTACTACTATTTCCTATCTAGTGTACTACTATTCCTTACATAGTGTACTACTATTCCCTATCTAGTTTACTACTATTCCCTATCTAGTGTACTACTATTCCCTATCTAGTGTACTACTATTCCCTATCTAGTGTACTACTATTCCCTCCATAGTGTACTACTATTCCCTCCGTAGTGTACTACTATTCCCTACATAGTGTACTACTATTCCCTACATAGTGTACTACTATTCCCTATCTAGTGTACTGCTATTCCCTATCTAGTGTACTACTATTCCCTATCTAGTGTACTACTATTCCCTATCTAGTGTACTACTATTCCCTATCTAGTGTACTACTATTCCCTATCTAGTGTACTACTATTCCCTCCATAGTGTACTACTATTCCCTCCATAGTGTACTACTATTCCCTCCATAGTGTACTACTATTCCCTCCGTAGTGTACTACTATTCCCTACATAGTGTACTACTATTCCCTACATAGTGTACTACTATTCCCTATCTAGTGTACTACTATTCCCTCCATAGTGTACTACTATTCCCTACATAGTGTACTACTATTCCCTCCGTAGTGTACTACTATTCCCTATCTAGTGTACTACAATTCCCTCCATAGTGTACTACTATTCCCTCCGTAGTGTACTACTATTCCCTACATAATGTACTACTATTCCCTATCTAGTGTACTACTATTCCCAACATAGTGTACTACTATTCCCTACATAGTGTACTACTTTTCCCTCCATAGTGTACTACTATTCCCTCCGTAGTGTACTACTATTCCCTACATAGTGTACTACTATTCCCTATCTAGTGTACTACTATTCCCTCCATAGTGTACTACTATTCCCTCCGTAGTGTACTACTATTCCCTACATAGTGTACTACTATTCCCTACATAGTGTACTACTATTCCCTATCTAGTGTACTACTATTCCCAACATAGTGTACTACTATTCCCAACATAGTGTACTACTATTCCCTACATAGTGTACTACTATTCCCTACCTAGTGTACTACTATTCCCTATCTAGTGTACTACTATTCCCTCCCTAGTGTACTACTATTCCCTACCTAGTGTACTACTATTCCCTCCATAGTGTACTACTATTCCCTCCATAGTGTACTACTATTCCCTCCATAGTGTACTACTATTCCCTATCTAGTGTACTACTATTCCCTACCTAGTGTACTACTATTCCCTATCTAGTGTACTACTATTCCCTATCTAGTGTACTACTATTCCCTACCTAGTGTACTACTATTCCCTCCATAGTGTACTACTATTCCCTATCTAGTGTAGTACTATTCCCTCCATAGTGTACTACTATTCCCTATCTAGTGTAGTACTATTCCCTACCTAGTGTACTACTATTCCCTATCTAGTGTACTACTATTCCCTACATAGTGAACTACTATTCCCTCCCTAGTGTACTACTATTCCATCCCTAATGTTCTACTATTCCCTACCTAGTGTACTACTATTCCCTATCTAGTGTACTACTATTCCCTATCTAGTGTACTACTATTCCCTACATAGTGTACTACTATTCCCTATCTAGTGTACTACTATTCCCTATCTAGTGTACTACTATTCCCTATCTAGTGTACTACTATTCCCTATCTAGTGTACTACTATTCCCTCCATAGTGTACTACTATTCCCTATCTAGTGTACTGCTATTCCCTACATAGTGTACTACTATTCCCTCCATAGTGTACTACTATTCCCTCCATAGTGTACTACTATTCCCTCCGTAGTGTACTACTATTCCCTACATAGTGTACTACTATTCCCTACATAGTGTACTACTATTCCCTATCTAGTGTACTACTATTCCCTCCATAGTGTACTATTATTCCCTCCGTAGTGTACTACTATTCCCTACATAGTGTACTACTATTCCCTCCGTAGTGTACTACTATTCCCTATCTAGTGTACTACAATTCCCTCCATAGTGTACTACTATTCCCTCTGTAGTGTACTACTATTCCCTACATAATGTACTACTATTCCCTATCTAGTGTACTACTATTCCCAACATAGTGTACTACTATTCCCTACATAGTGTACTACTTTTCCCTCCATAGTGTACTACTATTCCCTCCGTAGTGTACTACTATTCCCTACATAGTGTACTACTATTCCCTATCTAGTGTACTACTATTCCCTCCATAGTGTACTACTATTCTCTCCGTAGTGTACTACTATTCCCTACATAGTGTACTACTATTCCCTATCTAGTGTACTACTATTCCCTCCCTAGTGTACTACTATTCCCTACCTAGTGTACTACTATTCCCTCCATAGTGTACTACTATTCCCTCCATAGTGTACTACTATTCCCTCCGTAGTGTACTACTATTCCCTCCATAGTGTACTACTATTCCCTATCTAGTGTACTACTATTCCCTCCATAGTGTACTACTATTCCCTCCATAGTGTACTACTATTCCCTCCATAGTGTACTACTATTCCCTATCTAGTGTACTACTATTCCCTACCTAGTGTACTACTATTCCCAACATAGTGTACTACTATTCCCTACATAGTGTACTACTTTTCCCTCCATAGTGTACTACTATTCCCTCCGTAGTGTACTACTATTCCCTACATAGTGTACTACTATTCCCTATCTAGTGTACTACTATTCCCTCCATAGTGTACTACTATTCTCTCCGTAGTGTACTACTATTCCCTACATAGTGTACTACTATTCCCTATCTAGTGTACTACTATTCCCTCCCTAGTGTACTACTATTCCCTACCTAGTGTACTACTATTCCCTCCATAGTGTACTACTATTCCCTCCATAGTGTACTACTATTCCCTATCTAGTGTACTACTATTCCCTACCTAGTGTACTACTATTCCATATCTAGTGTACTACTATTCCTTACCTAGTGTACTACTATTCCCTCCATAGTGTACTACTATTCCCTATCTAGTGTAGTACTATTCCCTACCTAGTGTACTACTATTCCCTATCTAGTGTACTACTATTCCCTACATAGTGAACTACTATTCCCTCCCTAGTGTACTACTATTCCCTCCCTAATGTTCTACTATTCCCTACCTAGTGTACTACTATTCCCTACCTAGTGTACTACTATTCCCTACCTAGTGTACTACTATTCCCTATCTAGTGTACTACTATTCCCTACCTAGTGTACTACTATTCCCTACCTAGTGTACTACTAATCCCTCCATAATGTACTACTATTCCCTATCTAGTGTTCTACTATTACCTACATAGTGTACTACTATTCCCTCCCTAATGTACTACTATTCCCTATCTAGTGTACTACTATTCCCTCCCTAGTGTACTACTATTCCCTCCATAGTGTACTACTATTCCCTACCTAGTGTACTACTATTCCCTCCATAGTGTACTACTATTCCCTATCTAGTGTACTACTATTCCCTCCATAGTGTACTACTATTCCCTACCTAGTGTACTACTATTCCCTCCATAGTGTACTACTATTCCCTACCTAGTGTACTACTATTCCCTCCATAGTGTACTACTATTCCCTATCTAGTGTACTACTATTCCCTACCTAGTGTACTACTATTCCCTCCGTAGTGTACTACTATTCCCTACATAGTGTGCTACTATTCCCTCCATAGTGTACTACTATTCCCTATCTAGTGTACTACTATTCCCTACCTAGTGTACTACTATTCCCTATCTAGTGTACTACTATTCCCTATCTAGTTTACTACTATTCCCTACATAGTGTACTACTATTCCCTACCTAGTGTACTACTATTCCCTCCATAGTGTACTACTATTCCCTATCTAGTGTACTACTATTCCCTACCTAGTGTACTACTATTCCCTATCTAGTGTACTACTATTCCCTACATAGTGTACTACTATTCCCTCCATAGTGTACTACTATTCCCTATCTAGTGTACTACTATTCCCTCCATAGTGTACTACTATTCCCTCCATAGTGTACTACTATTCCCTCCATAGTGTACTACTATTCCCTATCTAGTGTACTACTATTCCCTACCTAGTGTACTACTATTCCCAACATAGTGTACTACTATTCCCTACATAGTGTACTACTTTTCCCTCCATAGTGTACTACTATTCCCTCCGTAGTGTACTACTATTCCCTACATAGTGTACTACTATTCCCTATCTAGTGTACTACTATTCCCTCCATAGTGTACTACTATTCTCTCCGTAGTGTACTACTATTCCCTACATAGTGTACTACTATTCCCTATCTAGTGTACTACTATTCCCTCCCTAGTGTACTACTATTCCCTACCTAGTGTACTACTATTCCCTCCATAGTGTACTACTATTCCCTCCATAGTGTACTACTATTCCCTATCTAGTGTACTACTATTCCCTACCTAGTGTACTACTATTCCATATCTAGTGTACTACTATTCCTTACCTAGTGTACTACTATTCCCTCCATAGTGTACTACTATTCCCTATCTAGTGTAGTACTATTCCCTACCTAGTGTACTACTATTCCCTATCTAGTGTACTACTATTCCCTACATAGTGAACTACTATTCCCTCCCTAGTGTACTACTATTCCCTCCCTAATGTTCTACTATTCCCTACCTAGTGTACTACTATTCCCTACCTAGTGTACTACTATTCCCTACCTAGTGTACTACTATTCCCTATCTAGTGTACTACTATTCCCTACCTAGTGTACTACTATTCCCTACCTAGTGTACTACTAATCCCTCCATAATGTACTACTATTCCCTATCTAGTGTTCTACTATTACCTACATAGTGTACTACTATTCCCTCCCTAATGTACTACTATTCCCTATCTAGTGTACTACTATTCCCTCCCTAGTGTACTACTATTCCCTCCATAGTGTACTACTATTCCCTACCTAGTGTACTACTATTCCCTCCATAGTGTCCTACTATTCCCTATCTAGTGTACTACTATTCCCTCCATAGTGTACTACTATTCCCTACCTAGTGTACTACTATTCCCTCCATAGTGTACTACTATTCCCTACCTAGTGTACTACTATTCCCTCCATAGTGTACTACTATTCCCTATCTAGTGTACTACTATTCCCTACCTAGTGTACTACTATTCCCTCCGTAGTGTACTACTATTCCCTACATAGTGTGCTACTATTCCCTCCATAGTGTACTACTATTCCCTATCTAGTGTACTACTATTCCCTACCTAGTGTACTACTATTCCCTATCTAGTGTACTACTATTCCCTATCTAGTTTACTACTATTCCCTACATAGTGTACTACTATTCCCTACCTAGTGTACTACTATTCCCTCCATAGTGTACTACTATTCCCTATCTAGTGTACTACTATTCCCTACCTAGTGTACTACTATTCCCTATCTAGTGTACTACTATTCCCAACATAGTGTACTACTATTCCATCCATAGTGTACTACTATTCCCTATCTAGTGTACTACTATTCCCTACCTAGTGTACTACTATTCCCTATCTAGTGTACTACTATTCCCTATCTAGTTTACTACTATTCCCTCCATAGTGTACTACTATTCCCTATCTAGTGTACTACTATTCCCTCCATAGTGTACTACTATTCCCTATCTAGTGTACTACTATTCCCTCCCTAGTGTACTACTATTCCCTATCTAGTGTACTACTATTCCCTCCATAGTGTACTACTATTCCCTCCATAGTGTACTACTATTCCCTCCATAGTGTACTACTATTCCCTATCTAGTGTACTACTATTCCCTCCATAGTGTACTACTATTCCCTCCATAGTGTACTACTATTCCCTATCTAGTGTACTACTATTCCCTCCATAGTGTACTACTATTCCCTATCTAGTGTACTACTATTCCCTCCATAGTGTACTACTATTCCCTACATAGTGTACTACTATTCCCTATCTAGTGTACTACTATTCCCTACATAGTGTACTACTATTCCCTATCTACTGTACTACTATTCCCTCCATAGTGTACTACTATTCCCTATCTAGTGTACTACTATTCCCTCCCTAGTGTACTACTATTCCCTATCTAGTGTACTACTATTCCCTCCATAGTGTACTACTATTCCCTACCTAGTGTACTACTATTCCCTCCCTCGTGTACTACTATTCCCTATCTAGTGTACTACTATTCCCTACATAGTGTACTACTATCCCCTATCTAGTGTACTACTATTCCCTACATAGTGTACTACTATCCCCTATCTAGTGTACTACTATTCCCTCCATAGTGTACTACTATTCCCTATCTAGTGTACTACTATTACCTATCTAGTGTACTACTATTCCCTATCTAGTGTACTACTATTCCCTATCTAGTGTACTACTATTCCCTACATAGTGTACTACTATTCCCTACCTAGTGTACTACTATTCCCTATCTAGTGTACTACTATTCCCTATATAGTGTACTACTATTCCCTATCTAGTGTACTACTATTCCCTCCATAGTGTACTACTATTCCTTCCATAGTGTACTACTATTCCCTCCATAGTGTATTACTATTCCCTATCTAGTGTACTACTATTTTCTCCATAGTGTACTACTATTCCCTACATAGTGTACTACTATTCCCTATCTAGTGTACTACTATTCCCTATCTAGTGTACTACTATTCCCTACATAGTGTACTACTATTCCCTCCATAGTGTACTACTATTCCTTACCTAGTGTACTACTATTCCCTACCTAGTGTACTACTATTCCCTATCTAGTGTACTACTATTCCCTACATAGTGTACTACTATTCCCTATCTAGTGTACTACTATTCCCTATCTAGTGTACTACTATTCCCTATCTAGTGTACCACTATTCCCTATCTAGTGTACTACTATTCCCTCCATAGTGTACTACTATTCCCTATCTAGTGTACTACTATTCCCTACCTAGTGTACTACTATTCCCTCCGTAGTGTACTACTATTCCCTACATAGTGTACTACTATTCCCTCCATAGTGTACTACTATTCCCTACATAGTGTACTACTATTCCCTATCTAGTGTACTACTATTCCCAACATAGTGTACTACTATTCCCTATCTAGTGTACTGCTATTCCCTCCCTAGTGTAATACTATTCCTTCCATAGTGTACTACTATTTCCTCCATAGTGTACTACTATTCCCTACATAGTGTACTACTATTCCCTACATAGTGTACTACTATTCCCTACCTAGTGTACTACTATCCCCTATCTAGTGTACTACTATTCCCTACATAGTGTACTACTATTCCCTCCATAGTGTACTACTATTCCCAACATAGTGTACTACTATTCCCTCCGTAGTGTACTACTATTCCCTACATAGTGTACTACTATTCCCTCCATAGTGTACTACTATTCCCTATCTAGTGTACTACTATTCCCTATCTAGTGTACTACTATTCCCAACATAGTGTACTACTATTCCCTAACTAGTGTACTACTATTCCCTCCCTAGTGTACTACTATTCCTTCCATAGTGTACTACTATTCCCTCCATAATGTACTACTATTCCCTACATAGTGTACTACTATTCCCTCCATAGTGTACTACTATTCCCTATCTAGTGTACTACTATCCCCTATCTAGTGTACTACTATTCCCTACATAGTGTACTACTATTCCCTACATAGTGTACTACTATTCCCTCCGTAGTGTACTACTATTCCCTACATAGTGTACTACTATTCCCTCCATAGTGTACTACTATTCCCTATCTAGTGTACTACTATTCCCTATCTAGTGTACTACTATTCCCAACATAGTGTACTACTATTCCCTATCTAGTGTACTACTATTCCCTCCCTAGTGTACTACTATTCCTTCCTTAGTGTACTACTCTTCCCTCCATAATGTACTACTATTCCCTACATAGTGTACTACTATTCCCTATCTAGTGTACTACTTTTCCCTACATAGTGTACTACTATTCCCTACCTAGTGTACTACTATTCCCTATCTAGTGTACTACTATTCCCTATCTAGTGTACTACTATTCCCTATCTAGTGTACTACTATTCCCTACATAGTGTACTACTATTCCCTCCATAGTGTACTACTATTCCCTCCATAGTGTACTACTATTCCCTCCGTAGTGTACTACTATTCCCTACCTAGTGTACTACTATTCCCTTTCTAGTGTACTACTATTCCCTACATAGTGTACTACTATTCCCTACATAGTGTACTACTATTCCCTACCTAGTGTACTACTATTCCCTATCTAGTGTACTACTATTCCCTATCTAGTGTACTACTATTCCCTACATAGTGTACTACTATTCCCTATCTAGTGTACTACTATTCCCTACCTAGTGTACTACTATTCCCTATCTAGTGTACTACTATTCCCTACCTAGTGTACTACTATTCCCTATCTAGTGTACTACTATTCCCTACCTAGTGTACTACTATTCCCTACCTGGTGTACTACTATTCCCTATCTAGTGTACTACTATTCCCTACATAGTGTACTACTATTCCCTATCTAGTGTACTACTATTCCCTACCTAGTGTACTACTATTCCCTATCTAGTGTACTACTATTCCCTACCTAGTGTACTACTATTCCCTATCTAGTGTACTACTATTCCCTACCTAGTGTACTACTATTCCCTACCTAGTGTACTACTATTCCCTATCTAGTGTACTACTATTCCCTACCTAGTGTACTACTATTCCCTATCTAGTGTACTACTATTCCCTCCATAGTGTACTACTATTCCCTCCGTAGTGTACTACTATTCCCTACATAGTGTACTACTATTCCCTATCTAGTGTACTACTATTCCCTACATAGTGTACTATTATCCCCTATCTAGTGTACTACTATTCCCTCAAGAGTGTACTACTATTCCTTCCATAGTGTACTACTATTCCCTCCATAGTGTACTACTATTCCCTACATAGTGTACTACTATTCCCTACATAGTGTACTACTATTCCCTACCTAGTGTACTACTATTCCCTATCTAGTGTACTACTATTCCCTATCTAGTGTACTACTATTCCCTATCTAGTGTACTACTATTCCCTACATAGTGTACTACTATTCCCTCCATAGTGTACTACTATTCCCTCCGTAGTGTACTACTATTCCCTACCTAGTGTACTACTATTCCCTATCTAGTGTACTACTATTCCCTATCTAGTGTACTACTATTCCCTACATAGTGTACTACTATTCCCTCCATAGTGTACTACTATTCCCTATCTAGTGTACTACTATTCCCTCCATAGTGTACTACTATTCCCTATCTAGTGTACTACTATTCCCTCCATAGTGTACTACTATTCCCTACATAGTGTACTACTATTCCCTATCTAGTGTACTACTATTCCCTACATAGTGTACTACTATTCCCTATCTAGTGTACTACTATTCCCTCCATAGTGTACTACTATTCCCTATCTAGTGTACTACTATTCCCTCCCTAGTGTACTACTATTCCCTATCTAGTGTACTACTATTCCCTCCCTCGTGTACTACTATTCCCTATCTAGTGTACTACTATTCCCTCCATAGTGTACTACTATTCCCTATCTAGTGTACTACTATTCCCTACATAGTGTACTACTATCCCCTATCTAGTGTACTACTATTCTCTCCATAGTGTCCTACTATTCCCTATCTAGTGTACTACTATTACCTATCTAGTGTACTACTATTCCCTATCTAGTGTACTACTATTCCCTATCTAGTGTACTACTATTCCCTACATAGTGTACTACTATTCCCTACCTAGTGTACTACTATTCCCTATCTAGTGTACTACTATTCCCTATATAGTGTACTACTATTCCCTATCTAGTGTACTACTATTCCCTCCCTAGTGTACTACTATTCCTTCCATAGTGTACTACTATTCCCTACATAGTGTACTACTATTCCCTCCATAGTGTATTACTATTCCCTATCTAGTGTACTACTATTTTCTCCATAGTGTACTACTATTCCCTACATAGTGTACTACTATTCCCTATCTAGTGTACTACTATTCCCTACATAGTGTACTACTATTCCCTCCATAGTGTACTACTATTCCTTACCTAGTGTACTACTATTCCCTACCTAGTGTACTACTATTCCCTATCTAGTGTACTACTATTCCCTACATAGTGTACTACTATTCCCTATCTAGTGTACTACTATTCCCTATCTAGTGTACTACTATTCCCTATCTAGTGTACTACTATTCCCTATCTAGTGTACTACTATTCCCTCCATAGTGTACTACTATTCCCTATCTAGTGTACTACTATTCCCTACATAGTGTACTACTATTCCCTCCGTAGTGTACTACTATTCCCTACATAGTGTACTACTATTCCCTCCATAGTGTACTACTATTCCCTACATAGTGTACTACTATTCCCTATCTAGTGTACTACTATTCCCAACATAGTGTACTACTATTCCCTATCTAGTGTACTACTATTCCCTCCCTAGTGTACTACTATTTCCTCCATAGTGTACTACTATTCCCTACATAGTGTACTACTATTCCCTACATAGTGTACTACTATTCCCTACCTAGTGTACTACTATCCCCTATCTAGTGTACTACTATTCCCTACATAGTGTACTACTATTCCCTCCATAGTGTACTACTATTCCCAACATAGTGTACTACTATTCCCTCCGTAGTGTACTACTATTCCCTACATAGTGTACTACTATTCCCTCCATAGTGTACTACTATTCCCTATCTAGTGTACTACTATTCCCTATCTAGTGTACTACTATTCCCAACATAGTGTACTACTATTCCCTACATAGTGTACTACTATTCCCTATCTAGTGTACTACTATTCCCTATCTAGTGTACTACTATTCCCTACATAGTGTACTACTATTCCCTCCATAGTGTACTACTATTCCCTACATAGTGTACTACTATTCCCTATCTAGTGTACTACTATTCCCTATCTAGTGTACTACTATTCCCAACATAGTGTACTACTATTCCCTCCCTAGTGTACTACTATTCCTTCCATAGTGTACTACTATTCCCTACATAGTGTACTACTATTTCCTACATAGTGTACTACTATTCCCTACATAGTGTACTACTATTCCCTATCTAGTGTACTACTATTCCCTATCTAGTGTACTACTATTCCCAACATAGTGTACTACTATTCCCTACATAGTGTACTACTATTCCCTATCTAGTGTACTACTATTCCCTATCTAGTGTACTACTATTCCCTATCTAGTGTACTACTATTCCCTATCTAGTGTACTACTATTCCCAACATAGTGTACTACTATTCCCTCCCTAGTGTACTACTATTCCTTCCATAGTGTACTACTATTCCCTACATAGTGTACTACTATTCCCTACATAGTGTACTACTATTCCCTACCTAGTGTACTACTATCCCCTAGCTAGTGTACTACTATTCCCTACATAGTGTACTACTATTCCCTCCATAGTGTACTACTATTCCCAACATAGTGTACTACTATTCCCTCCGTAGTGTACTACTATTCCCTCCGTAGTGTACTACTATTCCCTACATAGTGTACTACTATTCCCTCCGTAGTGTACTACTATTCCCTATCTAGTGTACTACTATTCCCTACATAGTGTACTACTATTCCCTCCGTAGTGTACTACTATTCCCTATCTAGTGTACTACTATTCCCTCCGTAGTGTACTACTATTCCCTATCTGGTGTACTACTATTCCCAACATAGTGTACTACTATTCCCTCCGTAGTGTACTACTATTCCCTCCGTAGTGTACTACTATCCCCTAGCTAGTGTACTACTATTCCCTACATAGTGTACTACTATTCCCTCCGTAGTGTACTACTATTCCCTACATAGTGTACTACTATTCCCTCCATAGTGTACTACTATTCCCTATCTAGTGTACTACTATTCCCTATCTAGTGTACTACTATTCCCAACATAGTGTAATACTATTCCCTATCTAGTGTACTACTATTCCCTACCTAGTGTACTACTATTCCCTCCCTAGTGTACTACTATTCCCTATCTAGTGTACTACTATTCCCTATCTAGTGTACTACTATTCCCTCCCTAGTGTACTACTATTCCTTCCTTAGTGTACTACTATTCCCTCCGTAGTGTACTACTATTCCCTACATAGTGTACTACTATTCCCTCCATAGTGTACTACTATTCCCTATCTAGTGTACTACTTTTCCCTACATAGTGTACTACTATTCCCTACCTAGTGTACTACTATTCCCTATCTAGTGTACTACTATTCCCTATCTAGTGTACTACTATTCCCTCCCTAGTGTACTACTATTCCTTCCTTAGTGTACTACTATTCCCTCCGTAGTGTACTACTATTCCCTACATAGTGTACTACTATTCCCTCCATAGTGTACTACTATTCCCTATCTAGTGTACTACTTTTCCCTACATAGTGTACTACTATTCCCTCCATAGTGTACTACTATTCCCTCCATAGTGTACTACTATTCCCTATCTAGTGTACTACTATTCCCTCCATAGTGTACTACTATTCCCTATCTAGTGTACTACTATTCCCTCCATAGTGTACTACTATTCCCTACATAGTGTACTACTATTCCCTATATAGTGTACTACTATTCCCTACATAGTGTACTACTATTCCCTATCTAGTGTACTACTATTCCCTCCATAGTGTACTACTATTCCCTATCTAGTGTACTACTATTCCCTCCCTAGTGTACTACTATTCCCTATCTAGTGTACTACTATTCCCTCCATAGTGTACTACTATTCCCTACCTAGTGTACTACTATTCCCTCCCTCGTGTACTACTATTCCCTATCTAGTGTACTACTATTCCCTACATAGTGTACTACTATCCCCTATCTAGTGTACTACTATTCCCTACATAGTGTACTACTATCCCCTATCTAGTGTACTACTATTCCCTCCATAGTGTACTACTATTCCCTATCTAGTGTACTACTATTACCTATCTAGTGTACTACTATTCCCTATCTAGTGTACTACTATTCCCTATCTAGTGTACTACTATTCCCTACATAGTGTACTACTATTCCCTACCTAGTGTACTACTATTCCCTATCTAGTGTACTACTATTCCCTATATAGTGTACTACTATTCCCTATCTAGTGTACTACTATTCCCTCCATAGTGTACTACTATTCCTTCCATAGTGTACTACTATTCCCTCCATAGTGTATTACTATTCCCTATCTAGTGTACTACTATTTTCTCCATAGTGTACTACTATTCCCTACATAGTGTACTACTATTCCCTATCTAGTGTACTACTATTCCCTATCTAGTGTACTACTATTCCCTACATAGTGTACTACTATTCCCTCCATAGTGTACTACTATTCCTTACCTAGTGTACTACTATTCCCTACCTAGTGTACTACTATTCCCTATCTAGTGTACTACTATTCCCTACATAGTGTACTACTATTCCCTATCTAGTGTACTACTATTCCCTATCTATTGTACTACTATTCCCTATCTAGTGTACCACTATTCCCTATCTAGTGTACTACTATTCCCTCCATAGTGTACTACTATTCCCTATCTAGTGTACTACTATTCCCTACCTAGTGTACTACTATTCCCTCCGTAGTGTACTACTATTCCCTACATAGTGTACTACTATTCCCTCCATAGTGTACTACTATTCCCTACATAGTGTACTACTATTCCCTATCTAGTGTACTACTATTCCCAACATAGTGTACTACTATTCCCTATCTAGTGTACTGCTATTCCCTCCCTAGTGTAATACTATTCCTTCCATAGTGTACTACTATTTCCTCCATAGTGTACTACTATTCCCTACATAGTGTACTACTATTCCCTACATAGTGTACTACTATTCCCTACCTAGTGTACTACTATCCCCTATCTAGTGTACTACTATTCCCTACATAGTGTACTACTATTCCCTCCATAGTGTACTACTATTCCCAACATAGTGTACTACTATTCCCTCCGTAGTGTACTACTATTCCCTACATAGTGTACTACTATTCCCTCCATAGTGTACTACTATTCCCTATCTAGTGTACTACTATTCCCTATCTAGTGTACTACTATTCCCAACATAGTGTACTACTATTCCCTAACTAGTGTACTACTATTCCCTCCCTAGTGTACTACTATTCCTTCCATAGTGTACTACTATTCCCTCCATAATGTACTACTATTCCCTACATAGTGTACTACTATTCCCTCCATAGTGTACTACTATTCCCTATCTAGTGTACTACTATCCCCTATCTAGTGTACTACTATTCCCTACATAGTGTACTACTATTCCCTACATAGTGTACTACTATTCCCTCCGTAGTGTACTACTATTCCCTACATAGTGTACTACTATTCCCTCCATAGTGTACTACTATTCCCTATCTAGTGTACTACTATTCCCTATCTAGTGTACTACTATTCCCAACATAGTGTACTACTATTCCCTATCTAGTGTACTACTATTCCCTCCCTAGTGTACTACTATTCCTTCCTTAGTGTACTACTCTTCCCTCCATAATGTACTACTATTCCCTACATAGTGTACTACTATTCCCTATCTAGTGTACTACTTTTCCCTACATAGTGTACTACTATTCCCTACCTAGTGTACTACTATTCCCTATCTAGTGTACTACTATTCCCTATCTAGTGTACTACTATTCCCTATCTAGTGTACTACTATTCCCTACCTAGTGTACTACTATTCCCTATCTAGTATACTACTATTCCCTACATAGTGTACTACTATTCCCTCCATAGTGTACTACTATTCCCTCCATAGTGTACTACTATTCCCTCCGTAGTGTACTACTATTCCCTACCTTGTGTACTACTATTCCCTTTCTAGTGTACTACTATTCCCTACATAGTGTACTACTATTCCCTACATAGTGTACTACTATTCCCTACCTAGTGTACTACTATTCCCTATCTAGTGTACTACTATTCCCTATCTAGTGTACTACTATTCCCTACATAGTGTACTACTATTCCCTATCTAGTGTACTACTATTCCCTACCTAGTGTACTACTATTCCCTATCTAGTGTACTACTATTCCCTACCTAGTGTACTACTATTCCCTATCTAGTGTACTACTATTCCCTACCTAGTGTACTACTATTCCCTACCTAGTGTACTACTATTCCCTATCTAGTGTACTACTATTCCCTACATAGTGTACTACTATTCCCTATCTAGTGTACTACTATTCCCTACCTAGTGTACTACTATTCCCTATCTAGTGTACTACTATTCCCTACCTAGTGTACTACTATTCCCTATCTAGTGTACTACTATTCCCTACCTAGTGTACTACTATTCCCTACCTAGTGTACTACTATTCCCTATCTAGTGTACTACTATTCCCTACCTAGTGTACTACTATTCCCTATCTAGTGTACTACTATTCCCTCCATAGTGTACTACTATTCCCTCCGTAGTGTACTACTATTCCCTACATAGTGTACTACTATTCCCTATCTAGTGTACTACTATTCCCTACATAGTGTACTATTATCCCCTATCTAGTGTACTACTATTCCCTCAAGAGTGTACTACTATTCCTTCCATAGTGTACTACTATTCCCTCCATAGTGTACTACTATTCCCTACATAGTGTACTACTATTCCCTACATAGTGTACTACTATTCCCTACCTAGTGTACTACTATTCCCTATCTAGTGTACTACTATTCCCTATCTAGTGTACTACTATTCCCTATCTAGTGTACTACTATTCCCTACATAGTGTACTACTATTCCCTCCATAGTGTACTACTATTCCCTCCATAGTGTACTACTATTCCCTCCGTAGTGTACTACTATTCCCTACCTAGTGTACTACTATTCCCTATCTAGTGTACTACTATTCCCTATCTAGTGTACTACTATTCCCTACATAGTGTACTACTATTCCCTCCATAGTGTACTACTATTCCCTATCTAGTGTACTACTATTCCCTCCATAGTGTACTACTATTCCCTATCTAGTGTACTACTATTCCCTCCATAGTGTACTACTATTCCCTACATAGTGTACTACTATTCCCTATCTAGTGTACTACTATTCCCTACATAGTGTACTACTATTCCCTATCTAGTGTACTACTATTCCCTCCATAGTGTACTACTATTCCCTATCTAGTGTACTACTATTCCCTCCCTAGTGTACTACTATTCCCTATCTAGTGTACTACTATTCCCTCCCTCGTGTACTACTATTCCCTATCTAGTGTACTACTATTCCCTCCATAGTGTACTACTATTCCCTATCTAGTGTACTACTATTCCCTACATAGTGTACTACTATCCCCTATCTAGTGTACTACTATTCTCTCCATAGTGTCCTACTATTCCCTATCTAGTGTACTACTATTACCTATCTAGTGTACTACTATTCCCTATCTAGTGTACTACTATTCCCTATCTAGTGTACTACTATTCCCTACATAGTGTACTACTATTCCCTACCTAGTGTACTACTATTCCCTATCTAGTGTACTACTATTCCCTATATAGTGTACTACTATTCCCTATCTAGTGTACTACTATTCCCTCCCTAGTGTACTACTATTCCTTCCATAGTGTACTACTATTCCCTACATAGTGTACTACTATTCCCTCCATAGTGTATTACTATTCCCTATCTAGTGTACTACTATTTTCTCCATAGTGTACTACTATTCCCTACATAGTGTACTACTATTCCCTATCTAGTGTACTACTATTCCCTACATAGTGTACTACTATTCCCTCCATAGTGTACTACTATTCCTTACCTAGTGTACTACTATTCCCTACCTAGTGTACTACTATTCCCTATCTAGTGTACTACTATTCCCTACATAGTGTACTACTATTCCCTATCTAGTGTACTACTATTCCCTATCTAGTGTACTACTATTCCCTATCTAGTGTACTACTATTCCCTATCTAGTGTACTACTATTCCCTCCATAGTGTACTACTATTCCCTATCTAGTGTACTACTATTCCCTACATAGTGTACTACTATTCCCTCCGTAGTGTACTACTATTCCCTACATAGTGTACTACTATTCCCTCCATAGTGTACTACTATTCCCTACATAGTGTACTACTATTCCCTATCTAGTGTACTACTATTCCCAACATAGTGTACTACTATTCCCTATCTAGTGTACTACTATTCCCTCCCTAGTGTAATACTATTCCTTCCATAGTGTACTACTATTTCCTCCATAGTGTACTACTATTCCCTACATAGTGTACTACTATTCCCTACATAGTGTACTACTATTCCCTACCTAGTGTACTACTATCCCCTATCTAGTGTACTACTATTCCCTACATAGTGTACTACTATTCCCTCCATAGTGTACTACTATTCCCAACATAGTGTACTACTATTCCCTCCGTAGTGTACTACTATTCCCTACATAGTGTACTACTATTCCCTCCATAGTGTACTACTATTCCCTATCTAGTGTACTACTATTCCCTATCTAGTGTACTACTATTCCCAACATAGTGTACTACTATTCCCTACATAGTGTACTACTATTCCCTATCTAGTGTACTACTATTCCCTATCTAGTGTACTACTATTCCCTACATAGTGTACTACTATTCCCTCCATAGTGTACTACTATTCCCTACATAGTGTACTACTATTCCCTATCTAGTGTACTACTATTCCCTATCTAGTGTACTACTATTCCCAACATAGTGTACTACTATTCCCTCCCTAGTGTACTACTATTCCTTCCATAGTGTACTACTATTCCCTACATAGTGTACTACTATTCCCTACATAGTGTACTACTATTCCCTACATAGTGTACTACTATTCCCTATCTAGTGTACTACTATTCCCTATCTAGTGTACTACTATTCCCAACATAGTGTACTACTATTCCCTACATAGTGTACTACTATTCCCTATCTAGTGTACTACTATTTCCTATCTAGTGTACTACTATTCCCTATCTAGTGTACTACTATTCCCTATCTAGTGTACTACTATTCCCAACATAGTGTACTACTATTCCCTCCCTAGTGTACTACTATTCCTTCCATAGTGTACTACTATTCCCTACATAGTGTACTACTATTCCCTACATAGTGTACTACTATTCCCTACCTAGTGTACTACTATCCCCTAGCTAGTGTACTACTATTCCCTACATAGTGTACTACTATTCCCTCCATAGTGTACTACTATTCCCAACATAGTGTACTACTATTCCCTCCGTAGTGTACTACTATTCCCTCCGTAGTGTACTACTATTCCCTACATAGTGTACTACTATTCCCTCCGTAGTGTACTACTATTCCCTATCTAGTGTACTACTATTCCCTACATAGTGTACTACTATTCCCTCCGTAGTGTACTACTATTCCCTATCTAGTGTACTACTATTCCCTCCGTAGTGTACTACTATTCCCTATCTGGTGTACTACTATTCCCAACATAGTGTACTACTATTCCCTCCGTAGTGTACTACTATTCCCTCCGTAGTGTACTACTATCCCCTAGCTAGTGTACTACTATTCCCTACATAGTGTACTACTATTCCCTCCGTAGTGTACTACTATTCCCTACATAGTGTACTACTATTCCCTCCATAGTGTACTACTATTCCCTATCTAGTGTACTACTATTCCCTATCTAGTGTACTACTATTCCCAACATAGTGTAATACTATTCCCTATCTAGTGTACTACTATTCCCTACCTAGTGTACTACTATTCCCTCCCTAGTGTACTACTATTCCCTATCTAGTGTACTACTATTCCCTATCTAGTGTACTACTATTCCCTCCCTAGTGTACTACTATTCCTTCCTTAGTGTACTACTATTCCCTCCGTAGTGTACTACTATTCCCTACATAGTGTACTACTATTCCCTCCATAGTGTACTACTATTCCCTATCTAGTGTACTACTTTTCCCTACATAGTGTACTACTATTCCCTACCTAGTGTACTACTATTCCCTATCTAGTGTACTACTATTCCCTACCTAGTGTACTACTATTCCCTATCTAGTATACTACTATTCCCTCCATAGTGTACTACTATTCTCTCCATAGTGTACTACTAGTCCCTCCGTAGTGTACTACTATTCCCTACCTAGTGTACTACTATTCCCTTTCTAGTGTACTACTATTCCCTACATAGTGTACTACTATTCCCTACATAGTGTACTACTATTCCCTACCTAGTGTACTACTATTCCCTATCTAGTGTACTACTATTCCCTATCTAGTGTACTACTATTCCCTACATAGTGTACTACTATTCCCTATCTAGTGTACTACTATTCCCTACCTAGTGTACTACTATTCCCTATCTAGTGTACTACTATTCCCTACCTAGTGTACTACTATTCCCTATCTAGTGTACTACTATTCCCTACCTAGTGTACTACTATTCCCTACCTAGTGTACTACTATTCCCTATCTAGTGTACTACTATTCCCTACCTAGTGTACTACTATTCCCTATCTAGTGTACTACTATTCCCTCAAGAGTGTACTACTATTCCTTCCATAGTGTACTACTATTCCCTCCATAGTGTACTACTATTCCCTATCTAGTGTACTACTATTCCCTATCTAGTGTACTACTATTCCCTACATAGTGTACTACTATTCCCTCCATAGTGTACTACTATTCCCTCCATAGTGTACTACTATTCCCTCCATAGTGTACTACTATTCCCTCCGTAGTGTACTACTATTCCCTACCTAGTGTACTACTATTCCCTTTCTAGTGTACTACTATTCCCTACATAGTGTACTACTATTCCCTCCATAGTGTACTACTATTCCCTACATAGTGTACTACTATTCCCTATCTAGTGTACTACTATTCCCAACATAGTGTACTACTATTCCCTATCTAGTGTACTACTATTCCCTCCCTAGTGTAATACTATTCCTTCCATAGTGTACTACTATTTCCTCCATAGTGTACTACTATTCCCTACATAGTGTACTACTATTCCCTACATAGTGTACTACTATTCCCTCCCTAGTGTACTACTATCCCCTATCTAGTGTACTACTATTCCCTGCATAGTGTACTACTATTCCCTCCATAGTGTACTACTATTCCCAACATAGTGTACTACTATTCCCTATCTAGTGTACTACTATTCCCAACATAGTGTACTACTATTCCCTACATAGTGTACTACTATTCCCTATCTAGTGTACTACTATTCCCTATCTAGTGTACTACTATTCCCTATCTAGTGTACTACTATTCCCAACATAGTGTACTACTATTCCCTCCCTAGTGTACTACTATTCCTTCCATAGTGTACTACTATTCCCTACATAGTGTACTACTATTCCCTACATAGTGTACTACTATTCCCTACCTAGTGTACTACTATCCCCTAGCTAGTGTACTACTATTCCCTACATAGTGTACTACTATTCCCTCCATAGTGTACTACTATTCCCAACATAGTGTACTACTATTCCCTCCGTAGTGTACTACTATTCCCTACATAGTGTACTACTATTCCCAACATAGTGTACTACTATTCCCTCCGTAGTGTACTACTATTCCCTACCTAGTGTACTACTATCCCCTAGCTAGTGTACTACTATTCCCTACATAGTGTACTACTATTCCCTCCATAGTGTACTACTATTCCCTACCTAGTGTACTACTATCCCCTAGCTAGTGTACTACTATTCCCTACATAGTGTACTACTATTCCCTCCATAGTGTACTACTATTCCCTACATAGTGTACTACTATTCCCTCCGTAGTGTACTACTATTCCCTATCTAGTGTACTACTATTCCCAACATAGTGTACTACTATTCCCTCCGTAGTGTACTACTATTCCCTCCGTAGTGTACTACTATCCCCTAGCTAGTGTACTACTATTCCCTACATAGTGTACTACTATTCCCTCCGTAGTGTACTACTATTCCCTACATAGTGTACTACTATTCCCTCCATAGTGTACTACTATTCCCTATCTAGTGTACTACTATTCCCTATCTAGTGTACTACTATTCCCAACATAGTGTACTACTATTCCCTACATAGTGTACTACTATTCCCTATCTAGTGTACTACTATTCCCTATCTAGTGTACTACTATTCCCTATCTAGTGTACTACTATTCCCAACATAGTGTACTACTATTCCCTCCCTAGTGTACTACTATTCCTTCCATAGTGTACTACTATTCCCTACATAGTGTACTACTATTCCCTACATAGTGTACTACTATTCCCTACCTAGTGTACTACTATCCCCTAGCTAGTGTACTACTATTCCCTACATAGTGTACTACTATTCCCTCCATAGTGTACTACTATTCCCAACATAGTGTACTACTATTCCCTCCGTAGTGTACTACTATTCCCTACATAGTGTACTACTATTCCCAACATAGTGTACTACTATTCCCTCCGTAGTGTACTACTATTCCCTACCTAGTGTACTACTATCCCCTAGCTAGTGTACTACTATTCCCTACATAGTGTACTACTATTCCCTCCATAGTGTACTACTATTCCCTACCTAGTGTACTACTATCCCCTAGCTAGTGTACTACTATTCCCTACATAGTGTACTACTATTCCCTCCATAGTGTACTACTATTCCCTACATAGTGTACTACTATTCCCTCCGTAGTGTACTACTATTCCCTATCTAGTGTACTACTATTCCCAACATAGTGTACTACTATTCCCTCCGTAGTGTACTACTATTCCCTCCGTAGTGTACTACTATCCCCTAGCTAGTGTACTACTATTCCCTCCGTAGTGTACTACTATTCCCTACATAGTGTACTACTATTCCCTCCATAGTGTACTACTATTCCCTATCTAGTGTACTACTATTCCCTATCTAGTGTACTACTATTCCCAACATAGTGTACTACTATTCCCTATCTAGTGTACTACTATTCCCTACCTAGTGTACTACTATTCCCTCCCTAGTGTACTACTATTCCCTATCTAGTGTACTACTATTCCCTATCTAGTGTACTACTATTCCCTCCCTAGTGTACTACTATTCCTTCCTTAGTGTACTACTATTCCCTCCGTAGTGTACTACTATTCCCTACATAGTGTACTACTATTCCCTCCATAGTGTACTACTATTCCCTATCTAGTGTACTACTTTTCCCTACATAGTGTACTACTATTCCCTACCTAGTGTACTACTATTCCCTATCTAGTGTACTACTATTCCCTACCTAGTGTACTACTATTCCCTATCTAGTATACTACTATTCCCTCCATAGTGTACTACTATTCTCTCCATAGTGTACTACTAGTCCCTCCGTAGTGTACTACTATTCCCTACCTAGTGTACTACTATTCCCTTTCTAGTGTACTACTATTCCCTACATAGTGTACTACTATTCCCTACATAGTGTACTACTATTCCCTACCTAGTGTACTACTATTCCCTATCTAGTGTACTACTATTCCCTATCTAGTGTACTACTATTCCCTACATAGTGTACTACTATTCCCTATCTAGTGTACTACTATTCCCTACCTAGTGTACTACTATTCCCTATCTAGTGTACTACTATTCCCTACCTAGTGTACTACTATTCCCTATCTAGTGTACTACTATTCCCTACCTAGTGTACTACTATTCCCTACCTAGTGTACTACTATTCCCTATCTAGTGTACTACTATTCCCTACCTAGTGTACTACTATTCCCTATCTAGTGTACTACTATTCCCTCCATAGTGTACTACTATTCCCTCCGTAGTGTACTACCATTCCCTACATAGTGTACTACTATTCCCTATCTAGTGTACTACTATTCCCTACATAGTGTACTATTATCCCCTATCTAGTGTACTACTATTCCCTCAAGAGTGTACTACTATTCCTTCCATAGTGTACTACTATTCCCTATCTAGTGTACTACTATTCCCTCCATAGTGTACTACTATTCCCTATCTAGTGTACTACTATTCCCTATCTAGTGTACTACTATTCCCTACATAGTGTACTACTATTCCCTCCATAGTGTACTACTATTCCCTCCATAGTGTACTACTATTCCCTCCGTAGTGTACTACTATTCCCTACCTAGTGTACTACTATTCCCTTTCTAGTGTACTACTATTCCCTACATAGTGTACTACTATTCCCTACATAGTGTACTACTATTCCCTATCTAGTGTACTACTACTATTCCCTACATAGTGTACTACTATTCCCTACATAGTGTTTCACTATTCCCTACCTAGTGTACTACTATTCCCTACATAGTGTACTACTATTCCCTACCTAGTGTACTACTATTCCCTACATAGTGCAGTATATAGGGAATAGGGTGCCATTTGGGACTCAACCTCTACAAGAAGTTATCTTACTCTTTTACTCTACTAGCAGTTGTGTTGATGGAAGGGAAGCTAGGGGAGAGGTCCTGCTGATTCACCAAGCAAGGTAGTTCTCCTTCTGAATGAATGCTAAAGGAGAGGTAGACCAGGATTGTGTCTCAAATGGCACCCTATTCCCTTTCTAGTGCACTACTTTTGACCTGGTCACATAGGGAATAGGGTGACATTTTGCCATTTGGGATGCAACCTAGGCTAGGTAGCACTGAAGGACTAGCCTGAAGGATGTGTTATTCATCACAAACAGAGAGACATGATTCATCTCCTTTCCTTCCTCTTCCTACGCACAACTCCCCCTTCAATGCAACTCCACTCATAACCAAGGCCAGAGCTGTTCTGAGGCTGCAATCCACATACTTATTTCCCCAGGTATTTTGTCACGACTGTTAGCTGAAATAGAGACTCAACCCATCGTAAACAAATCACTTTGAAAATTGGACCTGTTTTCCCTCTTTTGTTCAGTACCAATAGACCCAGAAACTCATTGGCAGAAACTCATTTGGTTGCTAGTATCAGAAGTTATTATCAGAGCCATTTTGACACATCAAAGACTCCAGTTTCTCTCTCTACCCTGCTTTTTGGTGCGACTGGAATACTTATTGATATGTGCCATTCTCGTCCTGTGATTTTTAGATCTATACCTCCTGTATATTTGATAGGCCTGTTCCCTCAAGCCCTGTGGTCTGTGGGGTGGGCCCTGGTCCAAAGTAGTTCACTTTAAAAGGAATATGGTGTCATTTGGGACGCACCCTACTGCTTACTGACATCACTGGCGCTCCCTGGCGATGCCATGAATAGACTGAAACCTGATGAAGTTCCTGTGGAATAGAAACAGAAAACGATTCAGGACATCTCTCTCACCTTCACCAGACGATGACATCATAGAGCCACAGATGCTTGTCTCTATTCACTGTAGTGTTGTTGCAGACAATCTGCAGTCAGTATGTCCTTGTTGTCTAAAGACCGGGGTAAAAGTAAAAGAGTAGACTCTTTGCCCAGTCTGTTGATTAAGATTACATTAAGATTAGACACTTTGCCCAGTCTGTTGATTAAGATTACATTAAGAGTAGACTCTTTGCCCAGTCTGTTGATTAAGATTACAGTAAAAGAGTGGACTCTTTGCCCTGTCTGTTGATACAGATTACAGTAAAAGAGTACACTATTTGCCCTGTCTGTTGATAAAGATTACAGTAAAAGAGTACACTATTTGCCCAGTCTGTTGATAAAGATTACAGTAAAAGAGTACACCATTTGCCCAGTCTGTTGATAAAGATTACAGTATAAGAGTACACTATTTGCCCAGTCTGTTGATAAAGATTACAGTAAAAGATAACCATTTGGTATGTTGGTAGCCCTGGGAAAAGGGGGCATTAAACCAAATATATGTTTCCATTTGTATCAGACATACAGTCACTCAGAGCCGTATGAGAGAAACATGGTCATATACTCTGAAACAAATTTTGACATCATATATTGAAACAAAATGAGACCCAGACAGTGCTGGTATAGCTAAGGTTTATGAAGCAAATGTCAGTGCATTCCAACTGGCACACTAAAGCTAGCAGTGTATAATCTGAGGCAGAGCTGTGTCACACAGCCAGACCCACTTCTGACAGGCAGAGCTGTGCTTTATGCTGTAATAAGTCATTTTTATTCAAGCCCTCAGTCTCCCTCCTTCATTTTTTTCTCTCTCATAAAGAAAGACAGCATATTTTTCACTCTCCACTGGCCATTTTTTATGCCGTTTGATGAAGCTCTGGCTCAGATTATACACTGCTAGCTTTAGTGTGCCAGTATGAAAATGTATGCACTCACTAACTATAAGTCACTCTGGATAAGAGCGTCGGCTAAATGACAAAAAAATAAAAAAATAATGAATGAAGCCTGTGAATGATGAAAAGCGCCAGCTACAGTAACATAGTGTAGACGTCCCAAATGGCACCCTGTTCCCTATGGGCCCTGGTCAAAAGTAGTGCACTAGAAAGGGAATAGGGTGCCATTTGAGGACAAAGCCAAAGAAAATCCCATTAAAAATCAGAAGACAAGTGGAAAGACAGAAGAAGACAGGGGTGAGACCAGACTACAGGAGCCCTCAACTATTTCATTCAGTAGGAATTCAATTTGAATGCTCGACCAGGCCAGACTCATTGACTGACTCTCTCTCTCTCTCTCTCTTCTCTCTCTCTCTCTCTCTCTCTCTCTCTCTCTCTCTCTCTCTCTCTCTCTTCCCCCTTCTCTCTCTCTCTCCCTCCTTCTCTCTCTCTCTCTCTCCCTCCTCCTCTCTCTCTCTCTCTCCCTCCTCTCTCTCTCTCTCTCTCTTCCCCCTTCTCTCTCCCTCCTTCTCTCTCTCTCTTCCCCCTTCTCTCTCTCCCTCATTCTCTCTCTCTCCCTCCTCTCTCTCTTCCCCCTTCTCTCTCTCTCTCCCTCCTTCTCTCCCTCCCCCCTCTCTCTCTCTCTCTCTCTCTCTCTCTCTCTCTCTCTCTCTCTCTCCTTCCCTCCCTGATGACCTGTCATTCATGTCCCAGGGCGTGGTGACCTTCCCTCCCCGTGTCACCACTCTATTTAATCATTTAAACCGCTTGTCAAACACAGATCCATTCTCCTTCCTGCGGCCACGGCCATTTGTTTGAACAGGGATGGCCAACCTGCCGCTGCAGGGCATATGAAATGGGAGTCTCAGGATGCGTTCCAAATGGCACCATATTCCTTATATAGTCTACTACTTTTGACCAGCACACTTAATAGGGAATCGGTTGCCATTCAGGACACACCCTATTTCTGTTGGGATATATGCAAAACATAATCTCTGTGTTCTGTTGACTGGTGATTGACGTGGTCCGTGTCATTCGTACGTTTGATAACGGGGTATAATTTAGATTAGGGAATTGGATGTGGGATTTCTCATTTATTGTGATATTAATTTAAACAGTTGGTTAGTTGGAGACAGCTCCTCAGAATGAGCAGTAGGGATACAGTGGGGGAAAAAAGTATTTAGTCAGCCACCAATTGTGCAAGTTCTCCCACTTAAAAAGATGAGAGAGGCCTGTAATTTTCATCATAGGTACACGTCAACTATGACAGACAAAATGAGATTTTTTTTTCTCCAGAAAATCACATTGTAGGATTTTTAATGAATTTATTTGCAAATTATGGTGGAAAATAAGTATTTGGTCACCTACAAACAAGCAAGGTTTTCTGGCTCTCACAGACCTGTAACTTCTTCTTTAAGAGGCTCCTCTGTCCTCCACTCGTTACCTGTATTAACGGCACCTGTTTGAACTTGTTATCAGTATAAAAGACACCTGTCCACAACCTCAAACAGTCACACTCCAAACTCCACTATGGCCAAGACCAAAGAGCTGTCAAAGGACACCAGAAACAAAATTGTAGACCTGCACCAGGCTGGGAAGACTGAATCTGCAATAGGTAAGCAGCTTGGTTTGAATAAATCAACTGTGGGAGCAATTATTAGGAAATGGAAGACATACAAGACCACTGATAATCTCCCTCGATCTGGGGCTCCACGCAAGATCTCACCCCGTAGGGTCAAAATGATCACAAGAACGGTGAGCAAAAATCCCAGAACCACACGGGGGGACCTAGTGAATGACCTGCAGAGAGCTGGGACCAAAGTAACAAAGCCTACCATCAGTAACACACTACGCCGCCAGGGACTCAAATCCTGCAGTGCCAGACGTGTCCCCCTGCTTAAGCCAGTACATGTCCAGGCCCGTCTGAAGTTTGCTAGAGTGCATTTGGATGATCCAGAAGAGGATTGGGAGAATGTCATATGGTCAGATGAAACCAAAATATAACTTTTTGGTAAAAACTCAACTCGTCGTGTTCGGAGGACAAAGAATGCTGAGTTTCATCCAAAGAACACCACACCTACTGT
Source organism: Coregonus lavaretus (assembly GCF_964263955.1). Classification (NCBI taxonomy): domain Eukaryota; kingdom Metazoa; phylum Chordata; class Actinopteri; order Salmoniformes; family Salmonidae; genus Coregonus; species Coregonus lavaretus. The sequence continues at coordinate 10,432,710 of NC_139988.1, forward strand.
GAAGCATGGGGGTGGAAACATCATGCTTTGGGGCTGTTTTTCTGCAAAGGGACCAGGACGACTGATCCGTGTAAAGGAAAGAATGAATGGGGCCATGTATTGTGAGATTTTGAGTGAAAACCTCCTTCCATCAGCAAGGGCATTGAAGATGAAACGTGGCTGGGTCTTTCAGCATGACAATGATCCCAAACACACCGCCCGGGCAACGAAGGAGTGGCTTCGTAAGAAGCATTTCAAGGTCCTGGAGTGGCCTAGCCAGTCTCCAGATCTCAACCCCATAGAAAATCTTTGGAGGGAGTTGAAAGTCTGTGTTGCCCAGCGACAGCCCCAAAACATCACTGCTCTAGAGGAGATCTGCATGGAGGAATGGGCCAAAATACCAGCAACAGTGTGTGAAAACCTTATGAAGACTTACAGAAAACGTTTGACCTGTGTCATTGCCAACAAAGGGTATATAACAAAGTATTGAGAAACTTTTGTTATTGACCAAATACTTATTTTCCACCATAATTTGCAAATAAATTCATAAAAAATCCTACAATGTGATTTTCTGGATTTTTTTTCCTCATTTTGTCTGTCATAGTTGACGTGTACCTATGATGAAAATTACAGGCCTCTCTCATCTTTTTAAGTGGGAGAACTTGCACAATTGGTGGCTGACTAAATACTTTTTCCCCCCACTGTAGATGTCTTATTTCAGATGGAGGGGTGAGAGGAGGGGTGAGAGGAGGGTGAGAGGAGGGTGAGATGAGGGGTGAGAGGAGGGGTGAGAGGGAGAAGTAACTGCAGTAGTCAGATTAATGATATTCTGTGTCTGATTGTAGATGTCTCTCAGTTCAGTCAAGCTATGTATGTTAATCAGGCTCTGTTCTGCTTGACTTTCAGTCTCAGTGTCGTCAGCTGTGTTCGGTCTCACCACCTAATTGCATTTCATTGTGGGCCGTTTTGACCATTTGACTGTCAATGTATCAACACATACAGAATATAGATTATGCATATACTGTAGATTCACATATGAATATAGCTTTGTTAATTTCCCTTGCTCTGCTCCTCCCATAGCTTATATCCTCCTATCTATCTCTCCTCCCCTAGCTTCTATCCTCCTCTCTGTCTTTCTCCTCCCCTAGCTTCTATCCTCCTCTCTCTCTCTCTCCTCCCCTAGTTTCTATCCTCCTCTCTGTTTCTCTCCTTCCCTAGCTTCTATCCTCTCTCTCTCTCCTCCCCTAGCTTCCATCCTCCTCTCTGTCTCTCTCCTCCCCTAGCTTCTATCCTCCTCTCTCTCTCTCCTCCCCTAGTTTCTATCCTCCTCTCTGTTTCTCTCCTTCCCTAGTTTCTATCCTCTCTCTCTCTCCTCCCCTAGCTTATATCCTCCTCTCTGTCTCTCTCTTCCCCTAGCTTATATCCTCCTCCTCTCTCTCCTCCCCTAGCTTCTATCCTCCTCTCTCTCGCTCTTTCCTCCCCTAGCTTCTATCCTCCTCACTCTCTATCTCCTCCCTTAGCTTCTATCCTCCTCTCTCTCTTTCATCTCCTAGCTTTTATCCTCCTCTCTCTCCTCCCCTAGCTTCCATCCTCCTCTCTGTCTCTCTCCTCTCCTAGCTTCTATCCTCCTCTCTCTCCTCCCCTAGCTTCCATCCTCCTCTCTCCTCTCCTAGCTTTCATCCTCCTCTCTGTCTCTTTCCTCTCCTAGCTTTCATCCTCCTCTCTGTCTCTTTCCTCTCCTAGCTTCCATCCTCCTCTCTGTCTCTCTCCTCTCCTAGCTTCCATCCTCCTCTCTGTCTCTCTCCTCATCCCCAGCAGGGTTTGGTGTGATGACAACACTAGTCTCTCTGTCTCTATTCCTCCCCACAGACAGACAGTCTCTGGCAGTCGACTTTCAAGACTATAGCCAAACCAAGAGGAATGGAGAACTAATGCAGCACATTCAAAATGAATTAGAATCAGGGCTACTCTGCTACCGCTTTCATTTTGATGTCTCCTAGCAAAACGCCCATTATTTAATCAACAACAGACACCCATGTTTTTTACTCCTAGTGGTCATTTATTTAAAGTCTACTGTTTTGATGGGATACTGAGAAATGGGAGTGAAAGCAGCCTGTGAACTTTCCTATATTTATCCAGCTCTCCCTCTAGCCAGGGGGATTTTGTACACCTGCCTCCATAGCTCTGCAGATCCCAGTATCAGAGCAGAGTGCTAACTGGTTTTGGGTCCTAAAACCTACAGGAGGGTAGCTCTCCAGGAACAGGGTTGGAGTTAAAACCTATAGGAGGGTAGCTCTCCAGGAACAGGGTTGGAGTTAAAACCTACAGGAGGGTAGCTCTCCAGGAACAGGGTTGGAGTTAAAACCTACAGGAGGTTAGCTTTCCAGGAACAGGGTTGGAGTTAAAACCTACAGGAGGGTAGCTCTCCAGGAACAGGGTTGGAGTTAAAACCTACAGGAGGGTAGCTCTCCAGGAACAGGGTTGGAGTTAAAACCTACAGGAGGGTAGCTCTCCAGGAACAAGGTTGGAGTTAAAACCTACAGGAGGGTTAGCGCTCCTGGAACAGGGTTGGAGTTAAAACCTACAGGAGGGTAGCTCTCCAGGAACAGGGTTGGAGTTAAAAGCTACAGGAGGGTAGCTCACCAGGAACAGGGTTGGAGTTAAAACCTACAGGAGGGTAGCTCTCCAGGAACAGGGTTGGAGTTAAAACCTACAGGAGGTTAGCTCTCCTGGAACAGGGTTGGAGTTAAAAACTACAGGAGGGTAGCTCTCCAGGAACAGGGTTGGAGTTAAAACCTACAGGAGGGTAGCTCTCCAGGAACAGGGTTGGAGTTAAAACCTACAGGAGGGTAGCTCTCCAGGAACAGGGTTGGAGTTAAAACCTACAGGAGGGTAGCTCTCCAGGAACAGGGTTGGAGTTAAAACCTACAGGAGGGTTTCTCTCCAGGAATAAGGTTGGAGTTAAAACCTACAGGAGGGTGGCTCTCCATATGAGGATGCGTATACCTCTCACCCTGTCATCCTGGGGGGATGCGTATATCTCTCACCCTGTCATCCTGGGTCTGAGCCTGGGGATGCGTATGCCTCTCACCCTGTCATCCTTGGTCTGAGCCTGGGGATGCATCCCAAATGCACTCTATTCCCTATATAGTGCACTACTTTTGACCAGAGCCCTATGATGACTGGTGAAAGTAGTGCACTATATAGGCAATAGGGTGCCATGTGGGACACATCCGGGGTCTGGGCAAATACTTCCCCTTATTGATATCATTAGGATTTATGTTCCCTTGCTCCCCTGGCTGGCCGTCCCTAAGCCTGAGACCACTGTGTGATTTATCCCAGTCTATCAAACACACACACACACACCAGACACACACCAGACACAAGTTAGGAGAGGGCAGCCTAGCCTGGAATCCAAACCAAAATATAATTGATGCATTATTGTTTCTCTCCACAGTAGACATATAAGAAACTGAACTATAATGAGTTTGGATTTCAGGCAAAGAAGAAGGCCCTGACCAGACTAACTCAGGGCCATACAGTACATATGTCCCATCTATGGCTCTGGCCATAACCTCGTCTCCATGTTCACTTTCTACACATGTAGATGGTTTGACAGAGACAGAGGCGGCTAGTGTACGAGGTTACTCTCACCTTGACTGTGAGTTATTTTTCTTCTTATTCCAGACTGTTCGCTACAGTAGACATACCTCTGAAGCAGAATGGCAGCTTCTTAATGAGCGGGCTGTCTGCTCCCTCTGAGCAACCCTCTCACCCTCACACTCACACAGTACACACACACACACACACACACACACACACACACACACACACACACAGTACGTACCCTGTCAGGAGAGAAGTGAAAAGTCAGTGCATTATGGATGACTCCTGACTCCTTCACTGAAATTAATAGGCTGCTGGCTCAGGACAAACAACCCTTTTTAAAACAATGTTTTCTCTTCTATGCTTTCACTGTTTCTTCTTTGATTAGAATCGGACATCCGTACTCAAACCCAAAGTATCATTATATTATCCAGTATATTACTGCTCCTCAAAGTCAGCTTGTTCAATGGAAGTCTTTGGCTCTGATGTACAAAGTGTTTTAGGATAGTTCAGGACTTTAGTCATTGTTGAATGGAAAATGTGTGGTGAATTATTCTCTCTGTCTTCCTCTGATGCGGGGGAACTCCTAATCCTAGTAGGAAAAACCCACTCTCACTGGGAATAGTATTTGTTCTATTGGGGACTTTCCCCCTACTATTGAAGTACTTTGAGCACCTAGAAGCGCTAAATAAATCCAATCAATTAATTAATTAATCAATTCATTAGAAGTTTAATATCATTAGCTGCAGCAGAGGTCGTGGTGAAACAGTAGAGGGTACTTGTGGTCCGAAAGTCCATAGTAGTGCAGTGTATAGGAAATAGGGTGCTATTTCAGAAGCAGACACATTTATTTCACCCACCATATGTGTTACAGGTAATTACATGAAGTGCCCTCTCTCTCACGGGAATATGTGACCTCACTTGTGTAATTCTATAATTTTGTGTGTGTATTTTTTATATGTATGTGTGTGTGTGTGTTTTCTCACAGCTGCAGGGTTTTAATCGGGCCAGCAGATGAATCCCATTGGTTTGGCCTAAACTGGTGGCCTCTGCTATCTCCGGACTGATGAAAGGGGATTTTATTGATGCATGAAAGAAATACATTACCTTTACTCTGGAATAAACAGTGGGGTCCAAAATTATTGACACCCTTGATAAAGATGAGCAAAAATGACTGTATAAAATAAATAATTAAAATACTGATTAATATTGTATTTTCTGTGCTTATGGACTGCCCTCTTCAATTCAAACCACAGGTTTTCAATGGGTTTCAAGACATTATCCTTGCAAGGTGAGGTATTGCAAGGTCAATAATTTTGACCCCTATGTTTTTGAGAAAAAAAGTATTGTTAAACAAAATCTCTTTCTCTGAGCAATTATATTAGTATAAAATAATTTAACTTTCCAATTTTTTAAGCATACAATATAGCTCAGTATTTGAATTATTTAATACTGTAATTGTTGCTAATCGTTATCAAGGGTGTCAATAATATTGGAGCCTAGTGTATAGATTTACACATTTATTTAAATCTACTAGCTGTAGAATTAGGCTCCTCCTGATCAAACCAGTGGGCTTTACTCCTCCTGATCAAACCAGTGGGCTTTGCTCCTCCTGATCAAACCAGTGGGCTTTGCTCCTCCTGATCAAACCAGTGGGCTTTGCTCCTCCTGATCAAACCAGTGGGCTTTGCTCCTCCTGATCAAACCAGTGGGCTTTGCTCCTCCTGATCAAACCAGTGGGCTTTGCTTTAGAGAGCAGAGTAAACTGCCTTGTAATGCAGAGACATTTTTCCAAATGGCACCCTGTACAGTGCCTTCAGAAAGTATTCATACCCCTTGACTTATTTCACATTTTGTTGTTACAGCCTGAACACATTTTTTATTTTATTTTATTTATCTCACATCTACAAACAATACCCCATAATGACAAAGTGGAAACATGTTTTTAGACATTTTTACAAATGTCTTGAAAATGAAATACAGTCCCGTGTAGCTCAGTTGGTAGAGCATGGCGTTTGCAACGCCAGGGTTGTGGGTTCGATTCCCATGGGGGGCCAGTATGAAAAGAAAATGTATGCACTCACTAACTGTAAGTCGCTCTGGATAAGAGCATCTGCTAAATGACTAAAATATAAATGTAAAATGTAAATGTACATAAGTATTCACACCCCTGAGTCAATAGATGTTAGAATCATATTTGGCAGCGATTACAGTTGTGAGTCTTTCTAGGTAAGTCTCTAAGAGCTTTGCACACCAGTATTGTACAATGTTTGCACATTATTCTTTTAAAAATTCTTCAAGCTCTGTCAAGTTAGTTGTTGATCATTACTAGACAGCAATTTTCAAGTCTTGCCATAGATTTTCAAGCCTATTTAAGTCAAAACTGTAACTATTTGGCTTGTGTTATAGGTTATTGTCCTGCTGAATGGTGAATTTGTCTCCCAGTTACTGTTGGAAAGCAGACTGAACCTGTGCTTAGCTCTATTCCGTTTATTTTTGTTATAAAAAAATCCCCAGTCCTTGCCAATGACAAGCATACCCATAACATGATGCAGCCACCACCATGCTTGAAAATATGAAGCGTGGTACGTAGTGATGTGTTGTGTTGGAATTGCCCCAAACATAACGCTTTGTATTCAGGACATAAAGTCAATTTCTTTGCCACATGTTTAGCATGTTTTGGAATATTTTTATTCTGTACAGGCTTCCTTCTTTTCACTCTGTCAGATGGTTAGTATTGTGGAGTAACTACAAGGTTGTTGATCCATCCTGATTTCTCCTATCACAGCCATTCAACTCTGTAACTGATTTAAAGTGACCATTGGCCTCATGGTGAAATCCTTGAGCGGTTTCCTTGCTCTCCGGCAACTGATTTAGGAAGGACGCCTGTATCTTTGTACGACTGGGTGTATTGATACACCATTCAAATTAATAACTTCTCCATGCTCAAGGGGATATTCAATGTCTGCTTTTTGTATTTTTACCCAGCTACCAATAGGTGCCGTTCTTTGCGAGGCATTGGGAAACTCCCTGGTCTTTGTGGTTAAATCTGTGTTGGAAATTCTCTGCTCGACTGAGGGACCTTACAGATAATTGTATGTGTAGGGTACAGAGATGAGGTAGTCAATTCCACTTAGACATTATGGGGTATTGTGTGTAGGCCAGTGACACTAAATCTCTATTTAATCCATTTTAAATTCAGGCTGTAACACAACAAAATTTGGAAAAAGTAGAGGGGTGTGAATACTTTCTGAAGTCAAAGAGCCCTGACCAAAAGTAGTGCACTACATAGGGAATAGGGTGCCATTTTGGACACCACCAATGCCTCTGCCTGACGCAACCATGTAATGTGCATTTAAGTGGTTTCTAGCCCACTGGAGGAGGGGCGTTATGAGCAGGCATTGGAAGGGGCTGGAGTTATCCTGCATCTGCTTACGCACATGATCTGTCCTTGCATGCTGCTTCCTGGTACTGCATCACTCAGGACGCAGGGCCACTGTGTTGCTTCCTGGTACTGCATCACCCAGGCCACAGGGTTACTGTGTTGCTTCCTGGTACTGCATCACTCAGGACGCAGGGTTACTATGCTGGTTCCTGGTACTGCATCACCCAGGACACAGGGTCACTGTGTTGCTTCCTGGTACTGCATCACCCAGGACGCAGGGTTGCTATGCTGCTTCCTGGTACTGCATCACCCAGGACACAGGGTCACTGTGCTGCTTCCTGGTACTGCATCACCCAGGGTCAGGACACAGGGTTACTATGCTGCTTCCTGGTACTGCATCACCCAGTACAGAGTCACTGTGTTGCTTCCTGGTACTGCATCACCCAGTATAGGGTCACTGTGCTGCTTCATGGTACTGCATCACCCAGGCCACAGGGTTACTGTGCTGCTTCCTGGTACTGCATCACCCAGTACAGGGTCACTGTGCTGCTTCCTGGTACTGCATCATCCAGGCCACAGGGTCACTGTGTTGCTTCCTGGTACTGCATCACCCAGTACAGGGTTACTGTGCTGCTTCCTGGTACTGCATCACCCAGTACAGGGTCACTGTGCTGCTTCCTGGTACTGCATCATCCAGGCCACAGGGTCACTGTGTTGCTTCCTGGTACTGCATCACCCAGTACAGGGTCCCTATGTTGCTTCCTGGGACTGCATCATCCAGGACACAGGGTCACTGTGTGAGAATCAGAGATGTGTACTTACACCTCTCTCATGCTGCAAACAGCAGATCACACTGCATTTATTGTGTGTGTTTGTGTCTGCCCAGTAATAGCTGACTACTAGGGCTGGCACAGTAATTTTATAATCGTGTAACTTATGATTATGGATGAAGACCCTCATGAAAATAAAATAACTGTATAAACCGTTTTAATATGGACAAAACACCCCGTTCAAAGTAGGGTTGCACGATATTGGAAATAACTGACATTGCGATATTTTGTTTTTCTGCGATTATATATTGCGATATGAAAAAATACGGGATGTATGTATGATCCTCTGGGAAAAATGCAGTTTGCAAACAGCGACTTTTCAGGTGGAAGTCCTCATTAATAAAGTGTACGGTCAGACTTATGTAGGGCTCCGTTGTCCGGCTGGACCACAAGTCCGTTGTTGCTGTATAATATTCCACTTGTGACAGCTCTGTTTCAACTTGTGCCTTGCATTTCTCGTACAACTCTGGGATGGCAACTTGAGAAAAATAGTTGCGTGATGGCATTACATACCGCTTGTCAAGCGACCGGATCATGTTTTTAAAACCCTCTTTGGTAACCGTGTTAATTGGTACCATGTCTTTGGCGACGTGAAATGTTATTGAATCTGTGATTTCTCTCTGCTGTTTGGAACCTTTCTCGTATGGTGTAATACTGGCAAAGGTTTTTGCTTTGGAGGGCATTGAGATGCTTTGCACTCGTCATACGAAGATTTGTGGTGCCGCCTTAAATGATCGAACAAATTGGTCGTGTTGCCTCGTGTTGTGGCAACAATTGCAAGGCACTCTCGACAAAGTACCTGTTTTTGGTCAACATCATCCTATCTGTAGCCGAAATATTTCCATATAATTGACGATGCATTTCTTTTTGCAACTAAATTCTCAATTTCAGTCTTTTTTGCCTGTTCCTCGCTCATCATTTCGTCACGCGCAAGCAGAGCCTGCATGGCAACCACGTGCAGCAACCAACTCCGTGTTTAAAATAATAATAATAATAATAATAATAATAACAAACTGTGTATCCAATAACCCATACATCTGAGTTAGTTACGTTAAATCAGACAGATATAATGCTAGTTTAACGTTTTAAAAATATATATATTGTAGACTGATATATGTTTACCTTACTAAATCGCACGTTCTGCGATGTGACTATTGTGGATGCATACATCGCAATGTCGATGCTGAAACGATATATCGTGCAGCCCTAGTTCAAAGGGACTTAAATATTTTGTCTTGCCCATTCACCCTCTGAAAGGCACACATACACAATCCATGTGTCAATTGTCTCAAGGCTTAAAAATCCATCTTTAACCCGTCTCCTCCCCTTCATCTACACTGATTGAAGTGGATTTAACAAGTGACATCAATAAGGGATCATAGCTTTCACCTGGATTCACCTGGTCAGTCTATGTAATGGAAAGAGCAGGTGTTCATAATGTTTTTTACACTCAGTGCATATTTATTTTGTCAAATTCATTTTCAAGTCGACAAACTTTAAGTAAAAGTAAGCCTGGTTCACATCTAACAGCCAAAATAAAGAGAAACAGAGGAGACAAAACCAGCCAATTTTAGATGTTTTTGTTGTTGAACAAATAGCTGACTGAAGACGGCCAGGCATTCAAAAAGATGAGATGAGCACGAGTCCCATTGCTGCGGGCTCTTTACAACGTGATGAAATGTTGTTGCTCCTTGTTTCAGCAAGGTATTGTAACCATGGAAATAATAAACGTATTCTATTTCTATAGTTGTAGCAATCATCAAATACAAATCACATTTTATTGGTTTCATACACATATTTAGCAGATATTATTGCGGGTGTAGCGAAATGCTTGTGTTCCTAGTTCCAACAGTAAATCTTGGTAACCTGGTTCCCGCTATTAAACCCTATGGTAGCTGTCCTAGCTATACTGTAGCTAGTGCTGTATCTACAGTATCTACAGTAATCCACATTTTAGTAGCCACAGTAATCCACATTTCAGTATTTACAGTAATCCACATTTCAGTATCCACAGTAGCCACAATAATCCACATTTTAGTAGCCACAGTATCCATACTTTATAAAGGTCTGGTCACGATGGAAGGCTATACAGTGAGGCAGCGCTAACACTTGTAGTTTCAGCAGTCAGCTTTAATACAGCTGGTTAACACTGACTGATGAGGTTATGTCTGCACTGTTGTTTGAAAGTCTAGCTAGCATGATTTTAATGAATGATTGATGGGAGAGATCAATCAGGTCGGGTAAAACACTAACAAACAAAGTCCAGTCAAGCTATCATTAGTCATCTCACAAATCAAATGCCCCACCCAAATATCCAACCAAAGAAACATCACACATCGAACCAAAATTATCTCAAATATACCACAAGATATACAAGATATCATCACATTAACTTATACTGAACAAAAATATAAACGCAACATATAAAGTGTTGGTCCCATGTTTCATGAGCTGAAATAAAAGATCCCAGAAATGTTCCATATGCACAAAAAACTTATTTTTCTCAAATGTTTCTCTCAATTTGTTTACATCTCTGTTAGTGAGCAGTTCTCCTTTGCCAAGATAAATCCTCCACCTGACAGGTGTGGCATTTCAAGAAGCTGATTAAACAGCATGAACATTACACCGGTGCACCTTGTGCTGGGGACAATAAAAGGCCACTCTAAAATGTGCAGTTTTGTCACACAACACAATGCCACAGATGTCTCAAGTTTTGAGGAATGTCCACCAGAGCTGTTGCCAGAGAATTCAAGGTTAATTTCTCTTCCATAAGCCGCCTCCAACGTCGTTTTACAGAATTTGGCAGTACGTCCAACTGGTCTCACAACCGCAGACCACGTGTAACCACGCCAGCCCAGGACCTCCACATCCGGTTTCTTCACCTGGTCTGAGACCAGCCATCCAGACAGCTGATGAAACTGTGGGTTTGCACAACCGAAGGATTTCTGCACAAACTGTCAGAAACCGTCTCAGGGAAACTCACGTGCGTACTCGTCGTCCTCATCAGGGTCTTGACCTGACTGCAGTTCAGCATTGGAACCGACTTCAGTGGGCAAATGCTCACCTTCGATGGCCACTGGCATGCTGGAGAAGTGTGCTGTTCACCAATTTAATCCTGGTTTCAACAGTACCGGGCAGATGGCACAGCGTGTATGGCGTCGTGTGGACGAGCGGTTTGCTCATGTCAACGTTGTGGACAGAGTGCCCCATGGTGGCGGTGGGGCAGGCAGGCATAAGCAACGAACACAATAGGCTCTATGCACGCATCACTTCCGCATTGGCGTAAGGATGCTTGGGCATTTCCGGTTACCGGAAAAAAACATTAGACAGTGACAGTAGACCGTTATGATGGCAGAGATGAAGTTTACAAGGTGTTTGCTGGAGTTGCCTAAAGTATCTGTTAATGATATACGGAGGGTTGTCCGGACATCCAGTACGACACCACGTAGCAAACTGGATAAAGGCTTCAAATTTTACGTTTCTTCTTTTCTTTGCAACTTTGAAGGTAATATGCTAACGCTAGCTAGCCTGAGCTATAAGCCTTGCTTTGGTGTTTTAAGTCAAGACTCCGTACTGCTTCAGGTTAATCATGCTTTAAATAGAGTTTAATAATGTGTATATACCTCTCACTTCATGTGTTTGTACTTTTATGAAAGTATCAGGTAAAAACAGGGCTACAAATGAGATCTCTGTGAGAGCCCACTGCTACCGCTCAATGAAGAAACTAAAGCCACCACACCAGTTGAGAGTAGGACTAGATTAAGTGACACGTTCAAAGTTCTGTTGAACTTGTTCAAGGTTCCGTTCAACACATGTTTTACTCGTTTAATGTTACCACAGCTTTGATTGCCATTGCTAAGAGAACACTTTAGAACTTTAGTGGTTTTCACGATAGCTGAACAGTGGTAGCCTAATACAGACCAGGGTAGCTGAGTGGGAATTGCCATGCTTTGTTGTTGGGTCTGTTGTAAACAAATTGGAGTTTGGTTTGAAATGTAAACAATGAGATCACTACTTTTTCCTGACTTGATGACTGCAATGACAGTAACATATTCCACTGAGCTATTCTTCAAACTGCTGATGTTCTACTCAAAAATGTCCTGTCATCTTTACTTCTTTCTTTATAAACATATGGCCCAACTTCCTTGCTTTTGTACTTGATGTTTCTACTTTTCAAGAGGAATTAGGAGCAAAACCTTCACTCTACTGTTGTTATTGGTACAATGTTGCACCACTCACCTACTGCTCTGCCAATACTGTTTGAAGGTAGGTAAATGGCACAAGACAATAGGTAAGTGGTGGGAGACAGTATAGCCAAGTGGTGCAAGACAGTAGGAAAGTGATGCAGAAAGCACAAAAGTGACAGGAGACAGTAGATAAGTTGCTTACACCAGTAAAAAGTAGAAAGAACAAGTTTTGCTCCTACTCCTGCTGCTGTAGACCCTCGTCTTTCAAAACCCATTAAATTATGCTTCTGTGTATTTCAGATGACATTGCGTGATTCACAGCCAGTTGTGTTTGTTAAAAGCTACTGTTCCTGTGTGGCTGGGTGTGGGATATGCAATCATTTTGTTGCATTACTATATCAGACTGCCCATTACTCTGAATGTGGCATGTCTGTCGTCCCTCCTGTACTTTCGTGCACTGAAACAGAGCAGAAATGGCATAAACCACGAACAATGGTTTGTATCATTTCAATACCAGACAGTTGTGTCACATGCATACTAGCATCTCTCCTAATACCATCTCATAAATAAATAGGGAGTGAAGCCAGGACCTGTGGATGCCATGGTTGTAGTGAAGCCCAAACCAGATGCTACTCCGGCAAGCAGAATTAGGTATGCAGAGTCCAATTAAATAGGCAGACTACAATGTGTTGCGAAATAAATGTTATTAATCGCTGTTAGATTCTGGTTTATTTCCTAGTGAACCCTTTACTTTTCCTGATATTGTTATTCCAGATCTACACTTTACAAGGGCTACAGCGGTGAGCTACCAGACCCATCAACCCTCAACCCACTACCTGCCTATGCTGACATGGAACCAGACTCTCTTCCCTTTATCTGCAGAATGAACATCACATCTGACAAACCACTTGTGGACTCCATTTTTGGCAAGGTACAAACTGGCAGTATCCTGTCATATCAACACTCACCACCTCCACCTGACTTTCGTACGTTTACACGTCATCGTGTTATAAGTCAAGACGTAAAAACATTAACATAAACATTAAGATAAACAACAACAACGACGAAAATTAACAGTTTCGGATGTTTTTGACGACAAGCATTCAATGCTAGCATACGGTAGCACAGCATTCTACGATAACCGGAAGTTTACATCCATCCTGAGATTTAACCGGAAACACGTCATGCTCGCCTGTGCATATCGCCTATTGCGTTTTATCGATGGTAATTTGAATGCACAGAGATACCGTGACGAGGCCCTGAGGCCCATTGTCGTGCCATTAATCTGCCGCTTTCACCTCATGTTTCAGCATGATAATGCACGGCCCCATGTCGCAAGGATATGTACACAATTCATGGATGCTGAAAATGTCCCAGTTCTTCCATGGCTTGCATACTCACCAGACATGTTACCCATTGAGCATGTTTTGGATGCTCTGGATTGACATGTGTGACAGCGTGTTCCAGTTCCCGCCAATATCCAGCAACTTTGTACAGCCATTGAAGAGGAGTGGGACAACATTCCACAGGCCACAATCAACAGCCTGATCAACTCTATGCTAAGGAGATGTGTCGTGCTGCATGAGGCAAATGGTGGTCACACCAGATACTGAATGGAATTCACGCCCCTACCTTTTTTTAAAGGTATCTGTGACTAACAGATGAATATCTGTATTCCCAGTCATGTGAAATCTATAGATTGGGGCCTAATGACTTTATTTTAATTGACTGATTTCCTTATGTGAACTGTAACTCAGTATGAAAATGTATGCCCTCACTAACTGTAAGTCGCTGTGGATAAGAGCATCTGCTAAATGACTAAAATGTAAATGTAAAATGTAAAATCTTTGAAATTGTTGCATGTTTTGTTTATATTTTTGTTAAGTGGTAATAACAGATCACATTCACATCCTGATGGTAACATTTTATCATCAGTTGTTGACCTCTAGTCATCATAACGTCTGCTCCACTTTGACGAAACCTTGTCAGTTATTTGTCGGGGTTAGACTGGTAGATAAGGTGAGGGATTATGAAAAGACTGGTATGAAGACGGATTTGAGATTTTCTGAAAATAGAAAATAAGGAGAAGAAAAATAAGTATTTGAAAATAATAATAATATTTCATACCCTACACTACATACCCTACGTACAACTACATACACTACATACCCTACATACCCTACGTACCCTAAATACCCTAAATACACTACATACACTACATACCCTACATACACAACGTACCCTACGTACACTGTCACGTTCGTTCATTAACGAGAAGGACCAAGGCGCAGCGTGATATGCATTCATATTTATTTCCGTACTGAACACACGACAAAAGAACAAACGAAACGTGAAGTCCAAGGTAGACAAATAACATACCTTTACGGAACAAGATCCCACACAGACTGGTGCCAAAAGGCTGCCTAAGTATGGTCCCCAATCAGAGACAACGAGCTACAGCTGCCTCTGATTGGGAACCACCCTGGCCAACATAGATCTAAACGATCTAGAAACAAAACATAGAAATAAACACAACACGAAATATAAATAATAATAATAATAATAATATGCCATTTAGCAGACGCTTTTATCCAAAGCGACTTACAGTCATGCGTGCATACATTTTTGTGTATGGGTGGTCCCGGGGATCGAACCCACTACCTTGGCGTTACAAGCGCCGTGCTCTACCAGCTGAGCTACAGAGGACCACAGGCACCAAGGCACAGGCACCCTGACTCAACAAATAACGGTCCCCTGAGTCAGGGCGTGACAGTACCCCCCCCAAAGGTGCGGACTCCGACCGCGCCACATAAACCTAATAGGGTAGGGGCCGGGTGGGCATTCCGCCTCGGAGGCGGATCCGGCTCCGGGTGTAACCACCACTTACTCTCCACCTCCCCGTTGCGCCCCTGGTCTGGTCTGGAACCGCTGACTGGAGCTGGATCAGGCACCGGTGGAGCGGACTGCTCTGGCTCCGGAGTGGAGCCGCTGACCGGGGCTGGACTGGACCCCGGTGGAGCGGATTGCTCTGGCTCCGGAGTGGAGCAGCTGACCGGCACGGGCCGTGCCGGACTGGACACACGCACCACTGGCTTGGTGCGGGGAGCAGGAACGGACCGGACCTGGCTGATGACGCGCACCCCTGGCTTGGTGCGGGGAGCAGGAACGGGCCGGACCGGGCTGACGACGCGCACCACTGGCCTGGTGCGGGGAGCAGGAACGGGCCGGACTGGGCTGACGACGCGCACCCCTGGCTTGGTGCGGGGAGCAGGAACGGGCCGGACTGGGCTGACGACGCGCACCACTGGCTTGGTGCGGGGAGCAGGAACGGGCCGGACTGGGATGATGACGCGCACCCCTGGCTTGGTGCGGGGAGCAGGAACGGGCCGGACTGGGCTGACGACGCGCACCCCTGGCTTGGTGCGGGGAGCAGGAACGGGCCGGACTGGGCTGACGACGCGCACACCTGGCTTGGTGCGGGGAGCAGGAACGGGCCGGACTGGGCTGACGACGCGCACCACTGGCTTGGTGCGGGGAGCAGGAACGGGCCGGACTGGGATGATGACGCGCACCCCTGGCTTGGTGCGGGGAGCAGGAACGGGCCGGACTGGGCTGACGACGCGCACCCCTGGCTTGGTGCGGGGAGCAGGAACGGGCCGGACTGGGCTGACGACGCGCACCACTGGCTTGGTGCGGGGAGCAGGAACGGGTCGGACTGGGCTGACGACGCGCACCACTGGCTTGGTGCGGGGAGCAGGAACGGGCCGGACTGGGCTGACGACGCGCACCACTGCCTTGGTGCGGGGAGCAGGAACGGGCCGGACTGGGCTGGGAACACCCACCACTGGCTTAGTGCGGGAATCAGGAACGGGCCGGACCGGACTGGCGACCCGCACCACTTGATTAGTGCGAGGAGCGGGACTGGGTTCCTTCATTAACCCCCGCTCCTTCTGCTGCCTAACCAGCTCCTCTCGCCGTGCCTCTACACTTTCCTTCTGCTCCCTCTGCACCAATGACCCCCTTAATCTGGCGGCCTCCTCTGCTAAACGGCTGAACCGCTCTATCGCGGCCTCCTGATGCCTCGTCGTCCACGGCTTGAGCCCCCCCCTAAAAAATGTTTGGGCTTGTCTCTCCCCCGTGATCATGGCCTCCATCCCTCTTGCCAGACTCTCGCTCATCTCCTCCCAAGTCCATCCTCTCTCCTCATCACGCTGCTTGATCCAGGATTGGTGGGATCTTCTGTCACGTTCGTTCATTAACGAGAAGGACCAAGGCGCAGCGTGATATGCATTCATATTTATTTCTGTACTGAACACACGACAAAAGAACAAACGAAACGTGAAGTCCAAGGTAGACAAATAACATACCTTTACGGAACAAGATCCCACACAGACTGGTGCCAAAAGGCTGCCTAAGTATTGTCCCCAATCAGAGACAACGAGCTACAGCTGCCTCTGATTGGGAACCACCCTGGCCAACATAGATCTAAACGATCTAGAAACTAAACATATAAATAAACACAACACGAAATATACACACCCTGACTCAACAAATAACCGTCCCCTGAGTCAGGGCGTGACAGTACACTACATACCCTACAAACTCTACATACCCTACATACTCTACATACCCTAAATACACTACATACTCTACATACTCTACATACCCTAAATACACTACATACACTACATACCCTACATACACTACATACCCTAAATACACTACATACACTACACACACTACATACCCTACATACGCTACATACCCTACATACACTACATACACTACATACCCTACATACCCTACGTACACTACATACCCTATGTACCCTACGTACACTACATACCCTACATACTCTACATACCCTACATACTCTACGTATGATGATGTGCAAATAGAGATACTGGGGTGCAAATGAGCAAAATAAATAACAATATGGGGATGAGGTAGTTGGGTGGGCTAATTTCAGATGGGCTGTGTACAGGTGCAGTGATCGGTAAGGTGCTCTGACAACTGATGCTTAAAGTTAGTGAGGGAGATAAGAGTCTCCAGCTTCAGAGATTTTTGCAATTCGTTCCAGTCATTGGCAGCAGAGAACTGGAAGGAATGGCGGCCAAAGGAGGTGTTGGCTTTGGGGATGACCAGTGAGATATACCTGCTGGAGCGCATACTACAGGTGGGTGTTGCTATGGTGACCAATGAGCTAAGATAAGGCGTGGGATTTGCCTAGCAGTGATTTATAGATGGCCTGGAGCCAGTGGGTTTGGCGACGAATATGTAGTGAGGACCAGCCAACAAGAGCGTACAGGTCACAGTGGTGGGTAGTATATGGGGCTTTGGTGACAAAACGGATGGCACTGTGATAGACTACATCCAATTTGCTGAGTAGAGTGTTGGAGGCTATTTTGTAAATGACATCGCCGAAGTCAAGGATCGGTAGGATAGTCAGTTTTACGAGTGCATGTTTGGCAGCATGAGTGAAGGAGGCTTTGTTGCGAAATAGGAAGCCGATTCTAGATTTAACTTTGGATTGGAGATGCTTAATGTGAGTCTGGAAGGAGAGTTTACAGTCTAACCAGACACCTAGGTATTTGTAGTTGTCCACATACTCTAGGTCCGACCCATCGAGAGTAGTGATTCTAGTCGGGTGGGCGGGTGCCAGCAGCATTCGATTGAAGCGCATGCATTTAGTTTTACTAGTGTTTAAGAGCAGTTGGAGGCTACTGAATGAGTGTTGTATGGCATTGAAGCTCGTTTGTTTTTGTGCTGGTCAAGGGCAGTCAAGTCGGAGGAGAACCAGGGGCTATATCTGTTCTTAGTTCTGTATTTTTTGAATGGGGCATGTTTATTTAAGATTGAGAGGAAATTACTTTTAAAGAACAACCAGGCATCCTCTACTGACGGAATGGGGTTGATATCCATCCAGGATACCTGGGCCAGGTCAATTAGGAAGGCCTGCTCGCTAAAGTGTTTTAGGGAGCGTTTGACAGTGATGAGGGGTGGTCGTTTGACCGCGGACCTGTTACAGACGAAGGCAATAAGGCAGTGATCGCTGACATCCTGGTTGAAGACAGCGGAGGTGTATTTAGAGGGTAAGTTAGTCAGGATGATATCTATTAGGGTGCCATGTTTACGGATTATGGAGATTGCATGGCTGTATGCCCGATTTTATACACCTGTCAGCAACTGGTGTGGCTGAAATAGCCAAATCCACTAATTTGAAGGGGTGTCCACATACTTTTGTATATATATATATATAGTGTATGTGCAAAGGGAATTTATTTGAGAATAAAATCACCAGCTCTCTACACTGTTAAATGTATCCCAAGATAAACCATTGTGGTTATAACATTTTGAAGGTTTCACTAGCACTGACCTTGGTGCTGGTATGTTCTTCTTGATGGGACATTTACTACCACTGTTATTGACTGTTAGAAGATCGAGCCTTCAGTCACAGTCCCACTAGGGATGCATCCCAAATGGCACCCTATTCCCTACATAGTGTGCTACTTTTGGCCAGGGCCCATAGGAAACAGAATAACATTAACAACAATGAGGACACAGAGAGAAGGACAGCATTACTTAAAACCATGATTTCCTAGAGAACCAAAACCAAATGCTTTCCTAGAAAACCAAAGCCACAGAGGAGTCCCAAACCTCCACATCACTCCTTTCTTCAGAAGTATCTTATTATGTTGTGACATGTAAGATAGGTGTCTACCCCCTGTCTCTGTAGCTCTCTGTCTGTCTCTGTAGCACACTGTCTCTCTCTGTAGCTCTGTCGCTCTCTGTAGCTCTCTGTCTCGCTCTGTAGCTCTCTGTCTCTCTCTGTAGATCTCTGTCTCTCTATGTAGCTCTCTCTCTCTGTAGCTCTCTGTAGCTCTCTCTCTGTAGCTCTCTGTAGCGCTCTGTCTCTCTCTGTAGCTCTCTGTCTCTCTCTGTAGCTCTCTGTCTGTCTCTGTAGCCCTCTGTCTGTCTCTGTAGCTCTCTGTCTGTCTCTGTAGTTCTCTGTCTGTCTCTCTCTGTCTCTCACCAGAGCCTGGATGTGTGCTGCTGAGTCATTCTGTGTTGAACAGAGAACAAGGGATGGAGAGGGAGACAGAGGGAGAGAGGGATGGAAAGAGACAGGGGGATAGGGATGTAGAGAGAGAGAGAGACTTGGGGGATTAAAGATTTTATATTTTGATCTTCTCACCTGCTATTTTGTATAATGCTGATATACTGGCCTCTACCTGCTATTCTGTATAATGCTGATATACTGGTCTCTACCTGCTATGCTACCTATCCTCAGTGTCAGCTCCTCTGAGCTCTCCTCCTACGTACAGTACTGTACACTCCCAATGATATAGCTAGCTAGCTGTTCTCCTACTCCTAACCCCGGCCCCTGGTCTCCAAGTTCAGCATAACCTGTAACATCATCATCACCAGCCATTCAGGTAGCTAGACTCATGTTGCTTCAGTCTCTCTCTCTCTCTCTCTCTCTCTCTCTCTCTCTCCCTCTCTCTCTCTCTCTCTCTCTCTCTCTCTCTCTCTCTCTCACCCAGACAGACAGCTGACTTAAGGAAAGGAATCACTTGGCAGTGCAGTGTACAGGTGACCATTTCTCTATTGACAGAAGATGAGTCATTCTTGCAGGATTCTATAGCTCTCAGAAACAAGGAGGAAGACGATATGCTTCTTTCTCTTTTCTCTCTTTTTTCCCTTCAGCTTTCTGTGTGGTAGCCGTGGCGATCTGCTGCTGCTGTAACCATGTTTAGGAACAGTTTGAAGATGCTGCTGACGGGCGGCAAGGCCAACCGCAAGAACCGCAACGGCAGCAGAGGTGAGTCTGACCCCTGACTTTTAACCTGTGATCTCCGTAAAGAATTATTAACAACATGCCTGTCAGAAGAACACAGCGGCTGTTCATGGAAGGTCATCGGGGTCATACTGTGTCAGACACCAATAGCCTTCCATTGGGTTTCAGTAGTAGTGCTCAAAACCCCACCTGATATCAGACTCATTTATAAAGTGCATTCAGACCCTTTCCCTTTTTCCACATTTTGTTACGTTACAGCCTAAAATTGATTAAATAAAAATGTTTCCACATCAATCTATACACAATACCCCACAATGACAAAGTGAAAACAGGTTTTTAGAAATGTTTGCAAATGAATATGTATTCAGACCCTTTGCTATGAGACATGACATTGAGCTCAGGTACATCCTGTTTCCATTGATCATCCTTGAGATGTTTCTACAGCTTGATTGGAGTCTACCTGTGGTAAATTCAATTGATTGGACATGATTTGGAAAGGCACACACCTGTCTATGTAAGGTCCCATAGTTGACAGTGCATGTCAGAGCAAAAACCAAGCCATGAGGTCGAAAGAATTGTCCGTAGAGCTCCGAGACAGGATTGTGTCGAGGCACAGATCTGGGGAAGGGTACCAAAAAATGTCTGCAGCATTGAAGGTCCCCAAGAACACAGTGGCCTCCATCATTCTTAAATGGAAGAAGTTTGGAACCACCAAGACTCTTCCTAGAGCTGGCCGCCCGGCCAAACTGAGCAATTGGGGGAGGTGACCAAGAACCCGATGGTCACTCTGACAGAGCTCCAGAGTTCCTCTGTAGAGATGGGAGAACCTTCCAGAAGGACAACCATCTCTGCAGGACTCCACCAATCAGGCCTTAATGGTAGAGTGGCCAGACGGAAGCCACTCCTCAGTAAAAGGCACATGACAGCCCGCTTGGAGTTTGCCAAAAGGCACCTAAAGGACTCAGACCATGAGAAACAATATTCTCTGGTCTGATGAAACCAAGATTTAACTATTTGGCCTGAATGCCAAGCATCACGTCTGGAGGAAACCTGGCACCATCCCTACGGTAAAGCATGGTGGTGGCAGCATCATGCTGTGGAGACTAGTCAGGATCGAGGAGAAAGATGAACGGACCAAAATACAGAAAGATCCTTGATGAAAAACTGCTCCGGAGCGCTCAGGACCTCAGACTGGGGTGAAGGTTGACCTTCCAACAGGACAACAACCATAAGCACACAGCCAAGACAACGCAGGAGTGACTTTAGGACAAGTCTCTGAATGTCCTTGAATGGCCCAACCAGAGCCTGGACTTGAACCCGATCGAACATCTCTGGAGAGACCTGAAAATAGCTGTGCAGCGACGCTCCCCATCCAACCTGACAGAGCTTGAGAGGATCTGCAGAGAAGAATGTGAGAAACTCCCCAAATACAGGTGTGCCAAGCTTGTAGCGTCATACCCAAGAAGACTTGAGGCTGTAATCGCTGCCAAAGATGCTTCAAGAAAGCGCTGAGTATAGGATCTGAATACTTATGTAAATTTTATTTATTTATTTTAAGCTGTTTTTGCTTTGTGTTGTGTGTAGATTGATGAGTGGAAAAAAATGATTTAATCAATTTTATAATAAAGCTTTCCTGAACCCACTTAGATCTGGTGACATTAGTCCTCTACTCTCCAGAAAGTAAGTCAGTCTTTCCTGAACCCACTTAGATCTGTTGACATTAGTCCTCTACTTTCCAGAAAGTAAGTATTTCCTGAACCCACTTTGATCTGGTGACATTAGTCCTCTACTCTCCAGAAAGTAAGTCAGTCTTTCCTGAACCCACTTTGATCTGGTGACATTAGTCCACTGCTCTCCAGAAAGTAAGTCAGTCTTTCTGTTATCATCCTTTCCATAAGTTTACATACGTGAGATGTCAACGCTATCGGCCAATAGCTTGAAGGACTAGTAGGGTCTTTCCAAGGTTTCCGTATTGCCACCACTACCGCCTGCTTCAAACTTCCAGAAAATGTCCCTTCCTGCCACACCTTATTGTAAAGGCCCAATACTTTTCTGACATGTACTGTCAACTGTGGGACCTTACATAGTGTGTGCCTTTCCAAATCATGTCCAGTAAATTGAATTTAACCCAGGTGGACTCCAATCAAGTTGTAGAAACATCTCAAGGATGATCAATGGAAACAGGATGCACCTGAGCTCAATTTCGAGTCTCATAGCAAAGGGGCTGAATACTTATGTAAATAAGGTATTTCTATTTTTATTTTTATACATTTGCAAACATTTCTAAAAACCTTGTTTCACTTTCTCGTTATGGGGTATTGTGTGAAATGTTTTATTTTAATCCATTTTAGAATAAGGCTGGAATGTAACAAAATGTGCAAAAAGTTAATACTTTCCGAAGGCATACAGTATATATATATATATATATATATTGAATTTTATGTCCTTGTCTATAACTGTTCTGAACTTTGTCATGTATTTGTACATTTTATTTGGACCCCAGGAAGAGTAGCTGCTGCATGTGCAGTAGCTAATGGGGATCCTAATAAACTAAACTAAACTTCTATGTCTCCACTAATCCTCTCCACCTCTCCACCCCTTCTAGGGTCTGAATGCTTATGTAAATAAGGTTTTTTATTTTTTATTTTTAATACATTTGCAATATTTTCAAAAAACCTGTTTTCGCTTTGTCATTATGTGGTGTTGTGCGAGATTGCTGATAATTATTATTATTTTTAATCCATTTTAGAATAAGGCTGTAACGTAACAAAATGTGGAAAAAGTCAAGGGGTCTGAATACTTTCCGAATACAGTGTATATACTAGACATTAGGAATATTTTGGGAACAAAAAATAACATTATTAACCGGTTCTCAACATTTGAAAATAATGGTTTTGTTCAAGGGGTCAAGGGGTCTGAATACTTTCCAAATGCACTGTAGGTACATCTTGTTGACAATAAGGATCCGAGGTCTTCCAGAAATCTGTTCAGGTTTCAGAAAACTGAATACGTTGATTCTTATCTGATGACACTCCCCATTCAACACCTGCCATACTACCAAAGCCTTCATGCTTAACAACCACCGCTTTTGGTTCCTATAATACACTATATCTCACTGTATTCACTCACTTTTGTCATTTAACTGTTAAATGCTAAGAAGGAGAGAAAGCTGTGTCAGTACAGCAACACTTCCTGCCAGACAGTACAGCAACACTTCCTGCCAGTCAGTAGAGCGACACTTCCTGCCATTGCTGCCAGTCAGTACAGCAACACTTCCTGTCAGGCAGTGTAACAGTTCCCCTACGTCCCAAATGACACCTATTCCCCATTTAGTGCACTACTTTTGACCAGGGCCCATAGTGCTCTAGTCAAAAGTAGTGCACTATGTAGGAAATAGGGTGCCATTTGGGATGCTTCAATGTTCTTTATTACAGAGGAGGAATGTGCCGCTAAGGGCTTTCGCTCTGCCCGCCACTTGACGATATCCTGCAGATAAATGAATCTTGTCATGCCCTGCATATGAATTACAGCTGAAATGTTGCTCAGAAAGGCCTGGATATCTTGTATGTCACACATTGTCAGTCACCCACACCCTATTGACTACATCATTATGACTAACTTAACGCTTTGGAGTGTTCCAGTAACCTTTGCTGATGTAAATTGGAATAATCTATCCCACCAAATCGCTCAAGCATTGTTACATTATCAGACAGATACAGTTTTACTGTGTGTATATGAGAATGTGTTAATAGACAGACAATGCACAGTGCAAACCTTATGCTGCTCACTCAGTCAGTCATTCAGTCAGTCAGTCAATGCACAGTGCAAACCTTATGCTACTCAGTCAGTCAATGTTATTCTATTAAATCACAGACAAACTACACTTGATTGTAATTGAAATATCAACAGACAGTCTATGAAATATCATATAGACTATTCTCTGTGTGATTACTGAGTCGACTGCTGTTGAGGACGTAATAACCGTCCTGTCTGTCAGTACAGCATCAGTATTGCAGCTGCCAGATGCTCTTCTATCTACACACTACACAGAAAGGCTCATTCAAGAGGCGTTATCTGAACTGATCATCTACTTCACTGAACACAAGTAGCCTCATTAAAGCTCAGTAAAAGGTGTTCCTCCCATCACTTGATGCAGTGTTATCTTCAGACACCAGATAGGCTTTGAATAACCTCAAGTCTTCTGATCAGATTATGATATGGATAGATAGAGGGGTCTGACTAGGACACAGTCAGACCCCTCTACAATAAGCTAAAGATCAGAGAGTTCAAGACCAATACTTCCACAATAACATACAGTGTACTATGTAGAGGAATGAAGCAATGTATTGGGCATACATAGTAAGTGGTGTGCTAGTGGGGATATGGGAACGTAGCCTAAGACTGGAGGGTCCATTCATGTATTTTAATGGTTCATCCCTGCTGCTGGTGTGGCTAATAAACTCTGAGACGTAGGTGGCAGGTAGCCTAGTGGTTAGAGCGTTGGGCCAGTAACCGAAAGGTTGCCAGTTGGAATCCCTGAGCCGACAAGGTGAAAAATCAGTCGGTCTGCCCTTGAGTAAGGCAGTTAACCCCCCACAACAACAGCTCCCTGGGCGCACAATGTCGCAGTCTCCTGCACCTCTCTGATTCAGAGGGGTTGGGTTAAAAGCGGAAGTCAAGTTTCGGTTGCACCTTGTAAATGTATTTATTTATGGAGCTGACTGGTTGAGAGGGAGCCAAGGTTGAGAGGGAGAGAGAGAGCCCAGGTTGAGAGGGAGAGAAGGAAAGTGATACTGACGGAGAGACGGAGAGGACTGGATAGATATCACAGCATTATGGTAATAGATTAATCTTGCCCTCCGATTGGCTGGCTGGAAATGTGGCCTTAATACCTCTGTCTCCAATACTCTCAGATCTACAGGAGGGGCTAGGGAATAGGGGTTATGCCTGTAGGGGCTAAGGGTAGATCCATTTGGAATTCAGCGCGAGATGTGTAGCACAACTCAGAAGCTTTGAGACCAAAATGGAGTTCAGTTCTAGAATGCAGCAGATGGATGGATAGAAGCCTTCTGTTCTGTCTGTTGTATTATTGATGTTCAGAGACCATTTGGTGGAGACCCTTAATGAACACTCAGACAGGCCTTCAGTCTGTGGGCGGGCCACTTGAATTGATTCAAAATGGCCTCTTTGGAATTGGAACTGAAGAAGGCAGCCATTCAAGTACTCTCCCTCCCTCTCCACAGACAGACGGGCGGGTGGCTCGGCGGAGAGACAAACAGTGAGACAGACAGATAGTGAGAGAGACAAAGACAGGCGGACAGACAGTAATGGAATGTTCCTGGATGTTCTGGAACGTGTTCTGGAATCATTCAGACCAGATGGAGCCTGATGGGCAGCAGGTGCCTGCCAGGAATCACATTTCCTCCCTAATTGTGGGGTTCTAATTGACGTCTGATTTTCTACAGCCATGGAGGAGAAATATAATTAGAAATCAGCAGCTCTGCAAACAGCCATCAAACTCTAATAGGCTCAGGGAGTGATGAAGGTATGATACATGAATACTAGTGTGACTCTGATTTGACTGTAAATGTACCATTCTAAATGTTCCACCATCAGGTTGACAATGTGAAGAAATAGACTAATTGACATTGTTCATGCCACTCACATGTAGTCATACACAGACATACGGTATACCTATACAAACAAAGGCCATGCCAAATGAATCTGGCAGGTAATAACCAAATATTGAAGAATAAGCAGGCTTCTATAGTAAGGGATAACTGAATGATCCAGGGATACAGAAGGAGCTTCAGAAGGAGCTCAATGGGAGAGTTGGTATTGGCTGCTGTCCACAAGGCGACAGATTGGCTGCTCCTGATTGGCTCGTCCTGCTCCACACACTGTGCGTCCCAAATGGCACCCTCTACCCTAGATAGTGCACTACTTTTGACCAGAGCCCTATGGGAGCCCTATGGACCCTGGTCAAAAGTAGTGCACTAGAAAGGGAATAGGGTGTCATTTGGAACGCATACACAGTAACGTTCCCTTCCTTCCTGTATTAATGGACTCATAAAAAATTAATGGATGAATTAGAGTAAGAGACACCACAGAGACCTAGTGATGTTGGATACAGTAGAATAGAGGATCAGCTGCACAACACATAGGGTCATCAGGTTTATCCTTAAAGAAACGGAAATCCTCTGTGTTTTCTAGGTTAATTTAGAAATATGTTGTCCATCTTCTAATGGATAATACATTATTCAGGACTAACTTGAAAAAGAAACCTGGTTCTCGATGTGACTCTCCTGGGTAAATAAAGGTTAAATAAACTTCAGTGTACAGCATAAAGACAAAAAGCCACTAATGTGGTGCTATGTGCTGCTCCAAACGCTGTGTTGGTATAAATCCAGATACAGCCCTATGACACTAGGAGCTTTGTCTTCCACTCCCTAGCTGAACAAGAGACCCAGCAGCATCAGATCACCAGTCTATCAAACACCGGCCATGAAAAGGGCTATTGTTGTTAGTAAGCAGATCTGCTATAGATATACAGTATATATGCTGTGTCCAAATGGCAAACTATTCCCTTTATAGTACACTACTTTTGTACCATTTGGGACACAGACATACCCTCCATCAGGCTACAGTAACCCTACTGTCTTATCTTGCAGTATGCATGAGTTACTTTCATCTAATGGCCATAAACATGTACATTAAGCTGGTGCGTAAACAGTGTCTGTACTCTGTAGCTAGTGAAGGAGAAACTATGGTTGCATCCCAAATGGTACCCTGTTCCCTATATAGTGCACTACTTTAGATCAGAGCCCATAGTAGTGCACTATAAAGGGAATAGGGTACCATTTGGGACACGAACAGGGTCTGTGTAGCCAGTGAAGAGGAAACTAAATCATGACTCAATATGGTGTAGCACAGCTGTGGAAAGGGAAACATTGACATTTGTAACTAAGAACAACAGCAATGCCTTGTCTGTCTACTGTACTGTCTCTTCACCTAGGCTGAATCATGTTGTTAAGCTTTCTGTCAGTCCCAAATCATCCTATTCCCCATGTAGTGCACAGTGTTGGGGAAGCTACTCTGAAAATAGTTTACCAAGCTACCAATTACTTCACACTGGAAGGAGTTAAGCTACACTAAAGCTACCCTTAAAAATATACAGTTTACTTAACTAAAGTTATTTAGAAAAAGCAGTTCACTACATCCAAGCTACTTTGTGAAAAATGATCATATGTAAATCTGAAATGTCATAGACGGTCAATTGCAAGAACAGATCAGACTAGTCAGATGTTAACAGAATGTGTCTTTATCCATTTATCCTACACAAAAAAACAGTGCTATCTAGAACCTAAAAGGGTTCTTCAGCTGACCCCATAGGAGAACCCTTTGAATAACCTTTTTTGGTTCCAGGTAGAACCCTTTTGAGTTCCATTTAGAACCATTTTCACAGAGGGTTCTGAATGGAACACAAAAAAGATCTACCTGGAGCCAAAAAGGGTTCTCCTATGGGGACAGCCGAAGAACCCGTTTGGAACCCTTTTTTCTAAGGGTGTATTATTTTTTTAAAAACTATGTTTCAAGTGACTTGGGAAGGTCTGATGCTGAAAAAGAAATGAAAATGATTGTCTACTTCACCCATATTTTCTTTTATTTTTCCAAAAAGAGTAGTGTGTACTTCCAGTAGTTAGCTAAACCGCTATGTGGTAAAACCGTAATGAACTACTGAAAACACTACCAAGATTTGAATTTAGTTCACCTACCAACAAGCTTCTGCAAAATGTAGTTTAGTTACTAGTTGAACTACATGTAGTTCACTACTCCCCAACACTAGTAGTGCACTAATTTCGACCATGCCCAGTTCACTATATAGGGGATAAGGTTCCATTTGGGGCATTTAATCTACATTTAGTAGTGTGTAGGGGCTGTACATGCACAGAGGCAGTAAACCGCTACAGCCCTATCTTACTGAAGCTTGTCTTGTTGATGGTCCAGGATGCACAGGGTTATTCTGTTTTCAATCCTGTCTCGGAGCTCTACAGACAATTCCTTTGACCTCATGGCTTGGTCTTTGCTCTAAGTCAGTCATTCCTGAACCCACTTTCCTGAACCCACTTTGATCTGGTGACATTAGTCATCTCCTTTCCAGAAAGTAAGACAGTCTTTCCTGAACCAACTTTGATCTGGTGACATTAGTCCTCTACTTTCCAGAATGTAAGTCTTTCCTGAACCCACTTTGATCTGGTGACATTAGTCATTTACTCTCCAGAAAGTAAGTCTTTCCTGAACCCACTTTGATCTGGTGACATTAGTCCTTTACTCTCCAGAAAGTAAGTCAGTCTTTCCTGAACCCACTTTGATCTGGTGACATTAGTCCTCTACTCTCCAGAAAGTAAGTCAGTCTTTCCTGAACCCACTTTCATCTGGTGACATTAGTCCTCTACTCTCCAGAAAGTAAGTCAGTCTTTCCTGAACCCACTTTGATCTGTTGACATTTGTCCTCTACTCTCCAGAAAGTAAGTCAGTCTTTCCTGAACCCACTTTGATCTGGTGACATTAGTCCTTTACTCTCCAGAAAGTAAGTCAGTCTTTCCTGAACCCACTTTGATCTGGTGACATTAGTCCTCTACTCTCCAGAAAGTAAGTCTTTCCTGAACCCACTTTGATCTGGTGACATTAGTCCTCTACTTTCCAGAAAGTAAGTCTTTCCTGAACCCACTTTGATCTGGTGACATTTGTCCTCTACTCTCCAGAAAGTAAGTCAGTCTTTCCTGAACCCACTTTCATCTGGTGACATTAGTCCTTTACTCTCCAGAAAGTAAGTCAGTCTTTCCTGAACCCACTTTGATCTGGTGACATTAGTTCTCTACTTTCCAGAAAGTAAGTCTTTCCTGAACCCACTTTGATCTGGTGACATTAGTCCTCTACTTTCCAGAAAGTAAGTCTTTCCTGAACCCACTTTGATCTGGTGACATTAGTCCTCTACTTTCCAGAAAGTAAGTCAGCCTTTCCTGAACCCACTTTGATCTGGTGACATTTGTCCTCTACTCTCCAGAAAGTAAGTCAGTCTTTCCTGAACCCACTTTGATCTGGTGACATTAGTCCTTTACTCTCCAGAAAGTAAGTCAGCCTTTCCTGAACCCACTTTGATCTGGTGACATTTGTCCTCTACTCTCCAGAAAGTAAGTCAGTCTTTCCAGAACCCACTTTCATCTGGTGACATTAGTCCTCTACTTTCCAGAAAGTAAGTCAGTCTTTCCTGAACCCACTTTGATCTGGTGACATTAGTCCACTACTCTCCAGAAAGTAAGTCAGTCTTTCTGTTATCATCCTTTCCATAAGTTTACATACGTGAGATGTCAACGCTATCGGCCAATAGCTTGAAGGACTAGTAGGGTCTTTCCCAGGTTTCCGTATTGCCACCACTACCGCCTGCTTCCAACTTCCAGAAAATGTCCCTTCCTGCCACACCTTATTGTAAAGGCCCAATACTTTTCTGACATGTACTGTCAACTGTGGGACCTTACATAGTGTGTGCCTTTCCAAATCATGTCCAGTAAATTGAATTTAACCCAGGTGGACTCCAATCAAGTTGTAGAAACATCTCAAGGATGATCAATGGAAACAGGATGCACCTGAGCTCAATTTCGAGTCTCATAGCAAAGGGGCTGAATACTTATGTAAATAAGGTATTTCTGTTTTAATTTTTTATACATTTGCAAACATTTCTAAAAACCTTGTTTCACTTTCTCGTTATGGGGTATTGTGTGAAATGTTTTATTTTAATCCATTTTAGAATAAGGCTGGAATGTAACAAAATGTGCAAAAAGTCAACGGGTCTGAATACTTTCCGAAGGCATACAGTATATACAGTGGGGAAAAAAGTATTTAGTCAGCCACCAATTGTGCAAGTTCTCCCACTTAAAAAGATGAGAGAGGCCTGTAATTTTCATCATAGGTGCACGTCAACTATGACAGACAAAATGAGAAAAAAAAATCCAGAAAATCACATTGTAGGTTTTTTTATGAATGTATTTGCAAATTATAGTGGAAAATAAGTATTTGGTCAATAACAAAAGTTTCTCAATACTTTGTTATATACCCTTTGTTGGCAATGACACAGGTCAAACGTTTTCTGTAAGTCTTCACAAGGTTTTCACACACTGTTGCTGGTATTTTGGCCCATTCCTCCATGCAGATCTCCTCTAGAGCAGTGAGGTTTTGGGGCTGTCGCTGGGCAACACAGACTTTCAACTCCCTCCAAAGATTTTCTATGGGGTTGAGATCTGGAGACTGGCTAGGCCACTCCAGGACCTTGAAATGCTTCTTACGAAGCCACTCCTTCGTTGCCCGGGCGGTGTGTTTGGGATCATTGTCATGCTGAAAGACCCAGCCACGTTTCATCTTCAATGCCCTTGCTGATGGAAGGAGGTTTTCACTCAAAATCTCACGATACATGGCCCCATTCATTCTTTCCTTTACACGGATCAGTCGTCCTGGTCCCTTTGCAGAAAAACAGCCCCAAAGCATGATGTTGACACCCCCATGCTTCACAGTAGGTATGGTGTTCTTTGGATGCAACTCAGCATTCTTTGTCCTCCAAACACGACGAGTTGAGTTTTTACAAAAAAGTTCTATTTTGGTTTCATCTGACCATATGACATTCTCCCAATCATCTTCTGGATCATCCAAATGCACTCTAGCAAACTTCAGACGGGCCTGTACATGTACTGGCTTAAGCAGGGGGACACGTTTGCCACTGCAGGATTTGAGTCCCTGGCGGCGTAGTGTGTTACTGATGGTAGGCTTTGTTACTTTGGTCCCAGCTCTCTGCAGGTCATTCACTAGGTCCCCCCATGTGGTTCTGGGATTTTTGCTCACCGTTCTTGTGATCATTTTGACCCCACGGGGTGAGATCTTGCGTGGAGCCCCAGATCGAGGGAGATTATCAGTGGTCTTGTATGTCTTCCATTTCCTAATAATTGCTCCCACAGTTGATTTCTTCAAACCAAGCTGCTTACCTATTGCAGATTCAGTCTTCCCAGCCTGGTGCAGGTCTACAATTTTGTTTCTGGTGTCCTTTGACAGCTCTTTGGTCTTGGCCATAGTGGAGTTTGGAGTGTGACTGTTTGAGGTTGTGGACAGGTGTCTTTTATACTGATAACAAGTTCAAACAGGTGCCATTAATACAGGTAATGAGTGGAGGACAGAGGAGCCTCTTAAAGAAGAAGTTACAGGTCTGTGAGAGCCAGAAATATTGCTTGTTTGTAGGTGACCAAATACTTATTTTCCACCATAATTTGCAAATAAATTCATTAAAAATCCTACAATGTGATTTTCTGGATTTTTTTTTCTCAATTTGTCTGTCATAGTTGACGTGTACCTATGATGAAAATTACAGGCGTCTCTCATCTTTTTAAGTGGGAGAACTTGCACAATTAGTGGCTGACTAAATATTTTTTTTCCCCACTGTATATATATATATATTGAATTTAATGTCCTTGTCTATAACTGTTCTGAACTTTGTCATGTATTTGTACATTTTATGTGGACCCCAGGAAGAGTAGCTGCTGCATGTGCAGTAGCTAATGGGGATCCTAATAAACTAAACTAAACTTCTATGTCTCCACTCATCCTCTCCACCTCTCCACCCCTTCTAGGGTCTGAATGCTTATGTAAATAAGGTTTTTTATTTTTAATACATTTGCAATATTTTCAAAAAACCTGTTTTCGCTTTGTCATTATGGGGTGTTGTGTGAGATTGCTGATAATTATTATTATGTTTAATCCATTTTAGAATAAGGCTGTAACGTAACAAAATGTGGAAAAAGTCAAGGGGTCTGAATACTTTCCGAAGGCACTCTATATCGCTTGGTTGTCTCTGTATTTTTAAATGACAATTGATCTGTTATTTTCCAAAATGTACTAAAATAAACATTAGACCTAGAACAAGGATCTTGGTACTGAAAGGGTTAAGGAGTTCTGCCCTGACTGAGAGAGCGGGAGAGGAGAGGGAAGGAGAGAATGCCTGTCTGCCGGCATACGCTCGCTGACACCTGGTGCTTTCATTCCTTTCTGCCTGCTCACACAGTGGAGCGCTCTCTCTCTGTCTGGGCCACGCTTTACCTTTTATCTCTCACCCTCTCTCTTTCCCTCTTTTCTCTCCCTCTCTCACCCCTCTATTTTCCCTCCCTCTCTCTCACCCCTCTCTTTTCTCTACCTCTCTCTCACCCCTCTCTTTTCTCTACCTCTCTCTCACCCCTCTCCTTTCTCTACCTCTCTCTCACCCCTCTCTTTTCTCTACCTCTCTCTCACCCCTCTCTTTTCTCTCCCTCTCTCTCACCCCTCTCTTTTCCCTCCCTCTCTCTCACCCCTCTCTTTTCCCTCCCTCTCTCTCACCCCTCTCTTTTCCCTACCTCTCTCACCCCTCTTTTTTCTCTCCATCTCTCTCACCCCTCTTTTTTCTCTAGCTCTTCAGCATTCCTTCTTCCTCCCTCTTCCTCTCTCTTTCCTTTATTTTGGATCTTTCTTACAATGGTGCAGGATTATTTAATTTCCTGGGAAGCTGAGACATTGGACTGACAAAGGTGAGCTGGATACAGGGAACTCTGAGAGTCTGGACTGAAGGGCCAGTGTGGAGAATAGGGTTTTATTAACCTCTCATTGTTTGGATACATTTATATTAATGAAAACAGTGTATCAAGTAGTCTGTTTTTCCACTGTTTTGGACCTGTGTTAGCAGCAGATGTCTGTTTCCTTCCGTTCTCTGTTGCTGTGGCTCTGTGGTTGTTCCTGCGGTGTCACCTTGGCCCAGGTATGGGGCCTTCACACCAATCAGGTTCTGCGTCACAACACTATACACCTCTTAGCAGGTGTGTGTGTCTGGTGGGTCCTCTCAGCTCTGTTCTTGCGTAATGTTTGACCACTGGTTTTCTTCATAATAACATGCTATCATTGTGATTTGGGAGATCCATCATTGAGCAGCACCCACACTGCTCCTCCAGCATCTAGCGTTTCTCTCTCTCTCTCTCTCTCTCTCTCTCTCTCTCTCTCTCTCTCTCTCTCTCTCTCTCTCTCTCTCTCTCTCTCTCCCACACCCCCTTTCCCACACCCCCTCTCCCACACCCCCTCTCTCTCACCCTCTCTCTCTCACTCTCTCTCTCACCCCCTCTCTCTCACCCTCTCTCTCTCTCTCTCTCTCTCTCTCTCCCCATTTCCATTTCTCACCCTCCATCTCTCACCCACTCACTCAGCTCACCCTGGGATATTTTTAGAGAGAGGCTGAGAGAGGAGACAGGGACAGGGACAGGGTGAGAGAGGCGAGGTAGAGAGGCTGAGTGAGGAGACAGGGAGAGAGAGGAGAGGTAGAGAGGCTGAGAGAGGAGACAGGGAGAGAGAGGAGAGGTAGAGAGGCTGAGAGAGGAGACAGGGACAGGGAGAGAGAGGAGAGGTAGAGAGGCTGAGAGAGGAGACAGGGACAGGGAGAGAGGCTGAGAGGGAAGAGAGGAAGAGGTAACAGGAGAGCAGGGAGCTTAATGTTCTAGCCTCAGGTGGGCTAATGACGGTCTTCGTAACTCCATCTGTCCTCCCTCCTCCCTCCTCCCCGTCATCCCCCCCCCATCCTCTTCATCTACCTCTTCTCCACACCCCACCCCACCCCACCCTCCAGACTGTTAAAGCCTGCCAGGTCTAGACAAGCATTTGATTGTGAGCACTGAGCAATTGAAAATACGGTCCCTTTAAATGTTGATGCTATGAGACTTTGCCCCACATCGTCTCTCCCCCACGTCTGCAGTAGCAGTAGAATCCTGTTGTTTTAGTCAGTCGAGGAACTCTTTCATTGTGCCTCTTGATGTGGATGAGCTCATTGGCTGTGGAGCGCTGTGAGGTTTCAATAGGAGGAAGTGCCCTTGCTGTGTGTAAATGTACAGACTGAGGTATAGTATTATATTGAAAGCTAATGGTAGCATAGTGTGTAAATAGGTAGCTGCAAAAATACTGAATACATGGGCATCAGACTTGTTCATTATTTCACCTTACAACTTAATGGGGTCACAGGAAACACAAATTAACACAGTGATTATAAAGTGTTTGTATATTATTAACTAAATGTGTGTGTTCATGTGCTTGTGTGTATGCTAGTAATGGAAAACTAATTTATACAGTAATTTTGGCTATTAACAACAGCCAAATACTGTGAAAGCATTATACCTCAGAATACTGTAAATTATGGTACATTGTGGGAAAATGTTCTGGGCGGGGAAATAATAATATGCCATTTAGCAGACGCTTTTATCCAAAGCGACTTACAGTCATGCGTGCATACATTTTTGTGTATGGGTGGTCCCGGGGATCGAACCCACTACCTTGGCGTTACAAGCGTCGTGCTCTACCAGCTGAGCTACAGAGCTACAGAGGACCATTGCTGTATTTCAAATGGTACTGTAATTCCACCCAACATAATGCAGTACCATACTGTATTTTTGGAGTGCCAAAACCTTTTGACCACTAGTGGGTGCATGGTATTTTTGTTTCTGGCTCATTAACATATTTTGAGGTGTGCCTTGTGAGAGGCTATAGTTGTTGCTCCTGTTAGATTGAGTGCTGTACCAATTTAAAGGGGCAGTACTGTCAAAAACGTGGTTTTCCTTTTTTGGGGATTATATTTCCAAACTATGAGGTCGAAATAACACATAATGCCCTTTTTTGTGTAAAAGCTGTTTGAAAAAAATACCTTGAATTTCAGCCTGTTCAGGTGGGATGGAGTTTTTGGCCCAGATCATGACATCGCAATATAATCTGATTATTCTGACAAATGACCAGTCATCTTTTATTTGCATTTATAAACTGGGTGGATTGGCTGAAAGGCGGGGTATATCAGACCATATACCACGGGTATGACAAAACATTTATTTTTAGTGTTCTAATTATGTTGGTAACCAGTTTATAATAGCAATAAGGCACCTCGGGGGTTTGTGATATATGGCCAATATACCACGGCTAAGGGCTGTGTCCAGGCGTTGCGTCGTGCATAAGAACAGCCCTTAACCGTGGTATATTGGCCATATACCACACCCCCTTGTTCCTTATTGCTTAAATATATCCTCCTACTTTGAAGTGGTAAGCTGGGTAGGAGTCTAGACGATCATATCCGCCAAGCAGGGCTGTGTATGTAAATATATTAACATTTGTATCAACACGCCCACACGATCCGACTGAGCATTTCATTGGCAAAAAGAGGCTCTGGGAAATAAATTATAATACATTAAAAGACTGTATGGGGGCTTTAACTCATATGTTTAACAATTTAAAATGTATAGGGGACCGGTTGGAGTGGCTGCAAGTCTTAAACCTTTAATGGTTGAGTATTTAGCTATGTCCTATTGGTCTATGTTGCCCTGTTGTCGCTGCCAGTCTGGAAACCTTTGTTAAGGTAAAATGGAAATGGAATTAAGGCCTCTAGAAAGGCAAGTGATATAAAACACAAAATATTCATTGATCTACTGTAATGTGTAAACACATGACCTAGCAGCCAACCTGCTTGCACCAATCCCATTTAATTATGGTAAAATACTGTGAAATTTCCCCCCAATTAATTTAATTAATTCAGTCATTACGATAATGGTAGCATTTACTTTTTTACAGTATAATACAGTAAATGTTTCAGTATTGTATTGTGTGTCATGACACAGTATTTGCTTTTGATACTGTATTAGTATTACAGTAGTTGTACTGCAATATGAAATACATTAACTTACTTACCACTTTGCTGTCCTCCCTCCCTCCCTCCCTGCCTAGCCCTGTCCTCCTCCCTCCCTCCCTGCCTAGCCCTGTCCTCCCTCCCTCCCTCCCTCCCTCCTCCCTCCCTCCCTCCCTCCCTCCCTCCCTCCCTCCCTCCCTCCCTGCCTAGCCCTGTCCTCCCTCCCTCCCTCCCTCCCTCCCTCCCCTCCCTCCCTCCCTAGCCCTGTCCCTCCCTCCCTCCCTGCCCTCCCTCCCTCCCTGCCTAGCCCTGTCCTCCCTCCCTCCCTCCCTCCCTCCCTCCCTCCCTCCCTCCCTCCCTCCCTGCCTAGCCCTGTCCTCCTCCCTCCCTCCCTCCCTCCCTCCCTCCCTAGCCCTGTCCTCCCTCTCCCTCCCTCCCTCCCTCCCTCCCTCCCCTCCCTCCCTCCCTCCCTAGCCCTGTCCTCCCTCCCTCCCTCCCTCCCTCCCTCCCTCCCTCCCTCCCTCCCTCCCTGCCCTCCCTCCCTGCCTAGCCCTGTCCTCTCTTCCTCCCTTCCTCCCTGTCCTCCCTTTCTCCCCTGTCCTCCCTCCCTCCCTGCACCATGCTCCCCAGCAGTAACTCC